>NC_133904.1:7449167-7749167 GCF_964199755.1 Larus michahellis | reverse complement strand
ATTCAAAGTTATTCCACTAGTTTCTAGCAGATTCCCCGTTTGCTGGGCTCTCTTAGTCAGAATCATGTGGAAGAAACAATGTGTGTTCCTATCAGCAGAGCTGTATTTTTAGAAGGGATGCAGAAAATAGAGGTAAGGTGGTGTTTCTTCAAGTAATGTATGGGCTTTCCAATGGTGCTCCCCTTGTTTTCTTATTTTGAATTTACTTTAGGATTGGAATACTGTGGGTCTTGACTTGTATTTGAACCCAACTGTGCCTGTGTGATCTCTTTATAGTGCTTTTATTGTGGAAAGAACAAATGACACAGCAGAGTTAAATCTTCTGTCGTTGATAGTGCAGCTTGCTATTCTTCCAGTTGGGATGAAGCCAAAGGAATAACCATGTTTATCTATGCAATGCATATCTCTGAAATCTGCAGTTCACATTGCTCTGGGATCCAAACCCAGGTGATTTTATGACAGCTAATAACCGCTGTAATTAGGAACCTAATTAAATATCCTCTGATCTTACCCTTCTCAGAGTCGGTCAGCTCAGGGGGCTGGTTTGGGTGCTCCATCTCACGCAGTCTCATACAGCAAGTAAAGCATGGATGATTTTTAGCATCCTTTGAAGTATGAGATACTGCTCATCAGTATCCCAGAGCTCGGAGATGAATAGACCAGCAGCATGAGCTGATGTGGCTAGTAAGTTCCTGCAAAGTATATTGGATGCGTTAAAAAAGTAAATCACCCAGAATGACTGAGCTAGAGAGAGAAGGGCAGGAAAGCTTCGCCACCTTCCAGCAGAGAAAGTCAGCGGTGCCTCAACCATCTGTAGCAGCGCAGCAGGCCATTTGTCAGGTTCGTGTTAAAATGACTCTGAGAAAGATCTAATCTGTGGCTGGGGGCGGGTGCTGAGGGTGCTGTACAGAAGGATCAGCGGTTTTGCCTTCACTTGGCAGCCAGGGTTACTCTAGCAGAAGAAATCAGTGCTGTCCGTGAGCCAAGGGAGCTCTCTGCATGACGCCATGCTGCAGGGGAACCCCTTGCTGCAGGGACCACGGGCAGCACTTCCCTCCTGCAAAGCACACAAGATGGGAGAAGCAGAAAGAAATTTAGGCAAAAATTCCCTGCCTGTACTGGGGGCTCTGCGACCTCGCACTGGCTCTCAGGGAGAGGTGGGTACCCGCAATGAGCTGGGCAGAAGTGGCTGTGGATCTGGAGGAACAGCACTGACACAGCCTTGGGATTATAGTGGGCAAATATCAAGGATGACTTTGGGTTCACGAAGCCCCGCTATGTTTTGCAACCCACGGTGCCGAGTAGCACACTTGTGCTGGCCACCCATGTCTGGCCACAGGGCAGTTGCCCCAGGCTTTGTAGCAGTCAGACACACAGCAACAGACCAGGGACCCTCAGAGAGAAACATTTTCTCCATTTCCAAGAAGCGAGGAGACTAATTTCTAAGAGATCAGGTGGAGTTATTTCCCAGAGAAAATCCTGCTCATCGCACAGTAAAATTTCAAGGTACATTGCTTGCGAACCAGAAACATCTGCAGTCTTCTCAACCCTGCATCAAACTCTGGTACCCCAAATTCAGGCACTGTGCAGCTGATGTTGAACGGAGACCTCCTGCAGAGCCTGGATCTCCACTAGCCTTGGAAGGAGAGTCCTGATGATAACAGCTGGTCAGGTGACACTTAGGAAGCAGGAAAAGCCGTCACCTGAATTCTGTAGAGGATGGACACTGCTTTTAGACACTGACTTTTATGAGAGGTATGGCCTTACTAAAAAACAAAAGACCACGATGGCCCAAATGCCTCACCTGGAGGATGTTCTATCTGGCTCGGGTTCGTTTGGAGGTGTGGTGTGGGTTGGCCTGTTTCTTGCTCTCTAGCCCTGCGAAAAAAATATTGTATCTGGATCCTACGTGGTGGTGAACGGACTTGGACAGCAGTGCACGGCGATGGAAAGCAGTGAGCTGGGAATATCTGTGTGTTGTCTTGGGACAGCTGTGGCATGTGGCCCACGGGTGCTTCCGTTGCCGGCCATGGGCCAGCCCCAGAGGAAAGTCTGGGCACCAGCACTGCAAAGCGTGGGGGTCTGGGCAGGACCCAGTCCCAGTCATGGTTTATTAGTAACCACGGAAGCCTCCACTATCCAAGGCATGTCCAGCCCTCCGCTTCTCTACAGGGAAGCGAGAAATGTGTTCTATTTGGAAAGAAAAGATCCTTCCACAGGCCAGTTTTAAAACCCACCTCATCCCAATCCCAGCAGCAAACCCATTTACTGTTGAATGGCGGTGAGCGGCGCTTGGCCCTCTTCCAGCACGGAGCTCAAAACACAACAGGCGTGTCAGTGCCTTTTGCTCACAGCTCTGTGCCCGTCACTAGGTCCATTTGTGGTTCTCATGCGCGCAGGAATGCAGTGACTCGGAGCTGTCCTCATTCCATGCTCATTACCTGGGTTCCTTATACCCGTACCTCGCAGGAGAAAGCCAACGAGTGAATTTAGTTTTCAGGCACAGCATCAACTTTAAAGACCTGAAAACCAGCCTCCTCTACAGCACAAGGATACCATTTTCCCCAAGCCGCAGCCTTTTGTCTGCCCTCATTCAGCTGAGATACAACATCATCTGCCTCTGTTCCCAAGCGTCTCATAGTATATTTGGGATGCAGAGAGCACTCAATGCTATTCCCAAAATGGGAAAGAGAGGCAGGGACAGCAGTCACACAGAGCCTTACAGAAATTCTGTTGCAGAGAAAGGACTTTCTACATAAAATGTCCAAAACTGGTGTGTTTATCATGGCTCCATATTCCTCTTCCTACCACCACTTCCCTCCAGGGATCTCAGGCAAGCGAAAGGGGAACTGGGCAGCTCTTGCCCCTTCTGCTTAGCTTGCAGTGGTGGGATCTGTTACCGCAGGCTTGGCACTGTGGGCTTGAGTGCTCTGGCTACTTATTCCTGGGTAACCAGAAAGATTTTGCAACCGTCAGCAGATTTTGCATTTGTCACTAGAGTGCCATCAGAAAGCAGTCTTTTTTCCTACCCAGTCTGGGTGAGATGAAAGGCTTCATATCCACCTGCCGTCTGCGGGCCCTTCCCTGGCTTCCCTTCAAGTCAGTCTGATGTTACACTTTGATAAATAACTTTTGATCGTCATCTCCCTCTTGCCACTTTCTTCACCTGGGATATTCTATCCTCTTTCCCCTGAAGAGGCACTCACATGATCTGCCTTGAAGTATTCGTTATCCCCTTGAAATTTGCCAGCTAATCCCCCCAGGCTCATCATCTGGAGGACACCTGCTCTCACACTCCATTTCTTGCCTGCCTTCTCCTGTATATCATGCAGAATTCCTGCTTCTAGCAAAAGTCTTGAATTTATTTTATGTTAGGTTTACTCAGGGTGTGATAGACTGTACTTCTCTCTTCCCCCTCAGGAGCAGAAGCCATTTGCTGTGATAGCTCTATCTTCTGGTGTCATTTCTGTGTGAATAGTCCCAGTGTAGCTCAAAAGCCACTTCACAGCCTCCCTGTTACTGCTACCCGGGATTGACCACCCAGGGAATCCTCTAGCCTGGGATCCCCTCTCTGACAGCGCACACCAGCAAATACATCCAAGAATCTTCTCGGTGGACAGTTACAGAGTAGCCTACAGCAGAGTGAAGTTCTCTTGATGTTTGCCTGATATCTTGAAGAAGAACTTATTTCTCCCAGAGAGGAAAAGAACATGAGACTCATGTTCTCCTTTCCCTTAAATACATCCAGTCCCCACTTTCAATGCTGCCAAGGCCTTGCCTTTTGTTCCCAGGAGTCCCACAGGTTAGTGTGAAGGTAGGGATTTCCTTGTGCAGGATTTCAATCTCTTGCCTTTCAAATTTCCTGAACGTCCCTTTGTCTCCTATTACGAGATCACAAGAAAGTCCATCTCATTTACGTTTTTAGGACAAAGAGACCAATTTTTTCCTATTGCAAAAAGTAGTTTTCATGTCCCAGAGCATGCTTGGAAACACAGCCCACACAATGGGTAAGGAAGGCAGATACTGCATGGAGACCCCTTACCAAGCCTGCTGCCTCGTCGTGCCCTCCCTTCCACCCAACATGGGGCTCAGGTGTGTGCTGATCTGGCAGCTGCCTGGCCACCAGTGCTGTCTGCCAGCAGGTGACTTCAGCCAGTCCCTAGAAGGCGTCTTGCAGAAGCGTTGCCAACTGACTTGGGGTTGAAGGGAGGAATGAAAATAGAGCTCTGCGCAGCGGTGCAGGACATGATCTCTAAAGCTAGGTGGGGATGAATAGTATCAAGAGTAGGAGTAGGTGTGATCAACACATTCCGGGCTCCCCTGGGCTGCAGACTCTGCCAAATTCAGGAGTTCCCCTACGAGTACTGGGGAAGGCAGGAGCTTGAGGAAAGCGTGCACTCTCTGGTGCCACTCATCTGCTCATCAGAAGCCAGGTGGAGGGACACTGCTGCAGCAAGGGTTGGCAATGGATGTACCCGAAGCCCCAGTTCTGGCAAGCAGTCCCTAGCATGCTTTCAAGAGTAGCTTTCCATGCTCTTTAAGGCCCATTGTGCCTGGCTCTGCAGCACACAGTGCATGGCCAGCTCTCCTACATCTCAGGGCTATGAAAATGATGGTCAAAAGGATGGGCAAGTCAAAACGACCCTGAGGAGCCTGGTGAGGTTTGATCTCGGTGCGTCAAGACGTGGACTGGAAGCTGGATAATAACACGCTGACAGATGAAATCCTCAGAAGGGGCCAAGTGCAGCTGCCCACCACAATATGCCTGCTGACAAGAAGAGCTGCACTCCAGCTGAGGTTTAGAGAAGCATGAAGGGGAGAGGGTGTCCTGCTGCCAAATAACATTTTTGCAAGCAGGCTAAGGAGAAATGGAAGCCAGCCAACTGTGTGGGAGCAGACAGCCGCCGGAGAGGCACAGCCTTGAGCTCTGTCTGTTGGTGACATGCACCAGGGCACATGGTGACGGCAGCGGTGGGATACATTATGTCCCTGACTCCTGTTGGGGAGGAAAATGCTGAGTTCCTCAATGCTTAAGTCTTGCTAAAAGCCATATTTCTCTATTAAAGTCACCTTCAGGGAGATTGCAGATGGAATTTCTGCTGTATAGCCCCTTGTCAGGCTTGAGCTGGTCAAAGACACTGGGCTTTGGGAGGGCATAGAGGGATTCCCCTCATTTCGGTATCTGCAGGAAGGAGTGTGCTTAGACCAGGGATGATAAGGACCCATCCCCAGGTCATGGAAGCCCTGCCCTCCTCAGCTGCCAGAGCAACTCCTTTGCATGGGGACTCCAGAGTTTTGGGATCTCCCTCCATTGCTTTTCCATTTTTAGGGAGTCTGATGAGTATTAGTGTCTTTAGCCTCTCTGGGTAGAGCTGAAACAAGAGGAACGGAAGGACAATCCGTAAGTATCATGGATTCTGGTTAGAAACAGCACACTGGAGGTCATTCTCAGGAGACTCTGTCCTTGTCAGGATAATTTCAAAATCACAATGGTTTTGGCAAGGAGAATGTGAAGTCCAGAAAGCTGAACTTTTGAGCCCTCCATCAGTGGCTACAAGATTCACTTTTCAGTTATGCATATATTTTCCCTACACAATCTCTGGCAGGTAGAGAGAGTAAGTTGTTATAGCTATTTTTTACAGACAAGGAACTAAGCCTAAGAGTAACTAAATGTCTTCTCTAAGGTTAATGGAGCCATTTGTGGCATTACAGAAAACTGTATGGAGTTCTTGATGCTGCCCAAGACATCAAGCCATCTTTCCTCTAACCAAACCTGAGTCCTGACAAATGGTTGCACAGGCATGTATTTTTCAACCTGTTTTCTTACCCTTTTCATATTTTACAGAAGAACTACAGGTAAAACATAAGCAGAAGTAGCCTGAATTCAACTCTCCTGGCATAAATTACACTGGCGGCAATTTGACTTTAACTCCCATCTGTACTCTCGTGCCCCTACCCACAGGCATGAGTCACACTAAGCAATAAATAATAGCTAAATCCTTCTTCTGCCTCGACAGGTGATATTGAGGATTTTCTCTCTGCGTACACCTGAGCTATGGTGTTATAGCCTGATGATGTATTGTAGCTATTAATTTTGTGAGATGAAGCTTTTTCATCATTAATGTCCAACCTGAACACAAGAATTTTTTAGGCTGTTTGGCAAAAATTTGAGGCAAATGCGCAGCCTTCTCCTTGCTATGAAGTGGTATGACTAATTGCTTCCCCTCGCCCCCCCCGCCGCCTTCCTTTTACTGGCTCAAGGCAACATTAGTTTCCAAGACTTGGGACTCCAGCTCCTGTCATGACTTCTCCTCTCCCTTCCTTTCTGACCTTCACCCTCCCACCCCCTGCCTTGCCCTTCCTCCTTTGCTATCTCATGCTCCGCTGTTGCTTTCTCTCTTTCTTTGGCTCCCGCAGTGTCTGCTCCTTGTTTCAGTGGTTTCCTCCTGTCCTGCTCTTCCTCTCTTATACAACACAGGCATGAACATCATTTCAGAAGACTGTGAGACAGTAGACGACCCGTGGCATAGCTGAGAACTGCATGACTTTGAGCTGTCAGGATACTGCCCAAGCTTAAGGCTCTGTGTAAATGAGCTGCTGTTGCATGGATCTATCCTAAAGGTTCCTGCAGAAATAAGAAAGGAATATGGGATGCTTGGGATAAACCACTGCAAAGAAATCCACCTTTCCATAATGTTAGGGGGCCCGCTGCATGTGCTCAAATTAGCCGAAATCCTCTTCTGCTGTATAGTGCACAAAAAAACTGCCAGGGGCTCTTTTGAGTTGAAAGTCTCCATATGGGTATAAAACACGAGTATAAATTTAGTGTTGCTATATGTGAGGTCTCATGTTACTGTTAAGTCAGTGCCAACATATTCCGGGCCCTAAGGCAATTTTAGTTTGTGCATCTAGTCCGTGAAAAAAAAATATATAATCTATTTTTGTGGTTTTCTGCAAAATGCTCGTTTCAAAAGCAGGTTCTTCAAAGACCTGGCAATCTGAGATATTCAAGGTGCAGTCTCCCAGCTAAGGCAGGCTTTGCAAATTGCCTTCTTACGGAAGAAAACATCACTTTGTGGGCATGTTTTGTTTGTGCTGCAGTGATATATGTGATGCACATAGTCAATTTGATAACCAGATAATGGAATCTGTTGAATGATCCTAGACGCTACAAAGTTCAGGTCTCCTCAGTAGTGTTTCATATCCAAAAAATGGTCAAACTAATCAAAGTGCTAGGAAAATGGATGGAGCAAAAGCAATTGCTCCAGTATTTTCCCTCCTAAATAACCTTGAAAGGAGTCTCAGAGTGAACATCTCTTGAAATCTGCTGCTGCTTGCACTTGTATTTCTCCACAGGCAAGGTGCATAATGAACAGTGAATTTGCAATTTTGAAAGCTCGTGTGGCCACAAAGCAATTGTATTGGAGGGCTCCTGCAAAAAAAAAAAAAAAAAAAGAAAGAGAATCGCCCCTCTTATTTGATCTCAGTCTTAGCATTGTAATAAACCTTCTCCTTGAACTTTATCCTTGAGCAGCCCTGAAGGGAAACGTAAGTAACAAACCTATTAAAGAGCATGATGGAAGCATAAGGTTGGCTGCAACTGCGACAGGCTGCGGCACGGGGGATTTCTTGGAATGAGCCTGAATTCCGGCGTGGCCGGTGCCTTGGTACACTTCCCAGGAGCTGGCAAGCAACCGCCTCTAGAGACTGATGCCTGAGCATCCTGGGCTGGGAAAGAGCTGCTCCCCACCGCAGGAACAGTTCCCTGCAGGGAGATCTCTCAGCCTGTGGAAACGTCTTTGCTAGAGCACTTTCTTAACACGCTCCCATTCCATGGTGGAAAGCAGGAGGCAACAGCCCTGCAAGGGCTGCTGTGGGGTGCATTAAATGATTTTCCCTTCTGCGTCCGGTCTGTGGGGAGGCTTGTTGGTCCCCCAGCAATGGGAAGGTGATCCCAGACAATAAGAGTATCTGAAACACCGCAGTCATTTCCCATTTGAGATAGGAGATGATGAGACATTGCACCCTGGCCACAGCAGTGTGATAACTCTGGGAAAAGAGTGATTTTGGGGCACAACACACTGAAGACACCTTGACTGCATGGAGCCAAAGGAGAAGGGGAGCTTCAGGCTTCGGCAAGGCAGAAAAGAGGGAAGGACAAGAGCAGGGAGTACCAGGGGGCATGGGGAACAGACAGAGCAGACCTTGACACTGCTCTATTAGCTAGAGACAGGAGAAAGAATGAGGTATTTAATAAAGATACTTGCTCAAATAAAATTCCTTCTGGAAGACAGCAGTATTTAGAAATCACTCAGGTTTGTGTCTGCTTTCATGACTCTGTCACTGGAGCAAATCTATTCATCACAGCCATGTATTAATGAATTAGTTAATTAAGTGGCTCGTTATTTAATAACACAGATTGCAAGTGTGATGAAATAAAAGTCCCCTTTGTAGCTAGAGGCACATCTTTGCCAATAAGCTAAGCGGTTCATAGTTAATCAGGCGCGTTTGCTGTCTGACAGGCAGAATTTGCTGAATTGCAGGCGGTTTATTTCCAAGGTTATTGCTTACACTCATCTCTGGGAGCATGTGAGGGCCTCCAAGCCCAGTAAGGTTAGACCTAATAAACTGTCCAAGGGCAAACACACATAGAAACGCTCAAACTCATTAGAGGGCACTAGGGCACCATTGTTTCTGAATCAACACTAAATTACCTATCGGTTTATGCTGCCAGGTGCAATGCTGATAGAGATGTTGCTTTATTAATAAGCAATAAAGCCGCAAAGACTCTAGCTCTCTGTGATATTTAAAAAGGCAAGGAGATAACAGAAACGTGGGCTGGATGTTTGGCACTGGTATGGCGTCCACAGGTGATCTGGGGAAAGCTCCTTGATTTGCATCTACATCGGGACATCTCGGAGTATTCCTTGGTATCTGGGCCAGGGTTTGTGTCTCAGCTCCACATTCGGAAAAGATTTGTGGGGCAGCAATGCTCACTTTTATCTTGGCCATCGTGTCAAGGATAGCTGGAGTGAAGGCTGGAAGGAGGCCTTATCTGGCTGGTCTACAAGGGCCACCAAAGTATGGGGGACGGTGCACAGAATTTCCATTTCAATGCTCAGATGAAGCTTTAGTCTCTCTCGGCCTCAGGTCATGATGCGCGAAACAAACCTAGGAACTTTTCCCAGCCTTGCATGTAGGCTGCTTAGGTACTACGGTAATGGGAGAGGAGAAGAGGGAATAGATATCTAGGAAAGGTTTAGAAACCATGAGTATTTTCTCAGCTAAAAGATTGTTAATCTCAGGAAGATGGCCAAATTCCAGTTCAGGCATATGCATTTCTAAGTTGTCTTTGGGTAAATTATCATCTCCACAACACTCTGGCACTTGAAACCAGACACTCTTTTCCCACCAGTCCTCCTGCTGTGATTCTCCCCCATTCCTCCATGGTTTTGTTCTTTTCCCCTTCACCACCTCCCTTCTGACTAAGCTCTCGGCTGTGATTTCTCCCTGCTTGTGCTCCTTGAAGCAAGTCTGTTCATTATTTATTAGCTACCATACTCTTATACCATCTGTCTCAACTCATTATCCATATTCATCTTGTCAAATTGACCTTTTGTGGCCTTTCTCTGGAATTCTAATGTGTCTGTAGTCTGTCCCTCCTTATACAGCTTTGTGCTGCTAAGCCATTGCTTTCCAACTCCTCCTGTTAAATATTCCTCTCTATCTCACAAACACCCAACTTGCTAGTCTGCGTCCTTAATTTCAGAAGAGCTGTTTATTCGGCTTGACTGGTGCTTGTTCCTCCTTTCATCTGCTACACGTTCTCGTTGTGCCAGCTTGCTGCAGCACATACTGTCTTAGATATGACCTTTAAAGCATCTGCGCCAACAGAATATCAGGCTTTAAGTTATAATCTCCCCTTAACAATCTGTGGGACTTTCTGTCCCTTAGTTCATAATGTAAAATGGTGGATTACAAGTTAAGTTCAGCCCACAGCCACTTTCCTGTGAAAGTCACCACCACAGTTAGGCACCTCAATACGAGGGAGATATGGAGGTGCTGGAGCGAGTGCAGAGGAGGGCAACAAAGCTGGTGAAGGGCCTGGAGAATAAATCTTATGAGGAGCGACTGAAGGAGCTGGGACTGTTTAGTTTGAGGAAGAGGAGGCTGAGGGGAGACCTCGTCACTCTCTACAACTACTTGAAAGGCCATTGTAGAGAGGTTGGTGCTGGTCTCTTCTCACAGGTAATTAGCGATAGAAGAAGAGGGAATGGCTTCAAGCTGCAACAGGGTCAGTTTAGACTGGACATTAGGAAAAAATTCTTCACAGAAAGAGTGGTCAGACACTGGAATAGGCTGCCCAGGGAGGTGGTGGAGTCACCATCCCTGAATGTGTTTAAGACTCGTTTAGATGTGGTGTTAAGGGATATGGTGTAGGGGAGAACTTTGTAGAGTGGCGTTGAGGGTTGGACTCGATGATCCCAAGGGTCTTTTCCAACCTAAATGATTCTATGATTCTATAAGGCATTTTAGTGCTCGAAGTGGTGGAAACCAGAAATCTCCCCCAGTGCACTTGGGATGGGATGGGACGAAAAGAAAAAGTGTAATGGCATCAGAGCAGTACAGCCAGATTCTTACTCAGCATCAGGATAGTTCAGGCGAGCACAACTGAACAATTTGTCTTCATACCACATCCAGCTCTGCCCCCGAATTCATATTGTAAATGCCTCATCTTCAAACATCATAGCTTCTCTTCACAGAAAAATTTATTGCTGTAGCAAAGTAATCCAGGACTCCAGGACCACATTACACTGGAGGTATTTTACCACGGTGGAACAAAACATACACAGTATGCACCTACACACAAATGCGTAAAAACCACCACAGATCAATAGAGATTATCCAGAAACTGTAAAATGACAAGTTCAATAGACTCCGTAGCAGAGAATTTTGAACTGAAATGCTTTCTCTGTTAAATAATTAATCTGATCTGCTGGTAATACACTAAATTGCCTGAGCTCCGTTTTCCCTGTATTTCTGAATATACCAGGGCTGCATCAGCACCGACCTTCCAATATCTACAGCGTGGGCAAAGTGAATAAATGAGTCCTGTCCCAGAGACCCCAGCAGCATCTTGGAGCAAATCAATGATTTTTGCACCGAACAGAGGACTTTAATCCTACGTGTCCTACCTGTGCTGTAGGGGAGCAATCATTAGGTGCCATCTGTGCTGCCGAAAGCCAGTTCTTTGAAACAGGTGAATTCAAGTCGATGACTTTCAAATATCTTGGCTCTTCTGTTCACTCACAGCCACTAACAGGGAATCTGTGGCACAGATAGCTTGCTTAATAAGCTCCATGGAGAGTTTTTGAACCTGTGTTACATAGCTATCAAATAACTTCTTAATAACAAAAACGAGTCTCAGGAGAAACTTGTTTTTATCCTTAGTTTTTCACATAATGCAGCACTCTCCTCTGAAGCCACAACAAAAGACACCTCTTTATCCAGAGTTCAAAGCAAACTCTTTTGAAGGTAAGCCCTGCTACAGACTTTGATTTCTAAATCTCTTGTTGTCCAGACCCAGTTAGTCTCCTAGTCTCCTGTAAGTATGTGCAGCCACAGTTGATTGTTGTAGCCATTAACAAGTAACTTTGCACTTGAAAACCATCTATTGACATGCCCACGCATATGGCCATGGTGGCTTAGGTAGTAAACTATCTCCTTTTTGCTTCTAGCTACCATATCACTGATTAAGAAAACTCATATACATGCCTTGATTTTTCTGACCAAGAGCATAAGAGAGACCTAAGGAATTACATCTGGCGCTGACATTCCTCCAGATGCAAGACGTTTCCAGCCTGGGACTGCAATATGTTCCTCTCTCAAGAATACTTGATGTTGCAAGGACAAATTGTATTTCCAATCTTGTGAGAATGAAGAAGGAAAGGGAGGAATCAGAAGGAATTTAATTCATAGTGGTGTATATAGTGCTCCCTTACCTGTCTACAATCATATATAAACTTGCAAACCAAGGGCTGACCTGTATTTCCACGATAGAGACCAGGTCTTCAGCTGATTAAATCACACCGATTCACTGGCCGGTGTTCAGATCTGAGAGCATCCTACTGAAAATTCCCCAGGGACTCATTTCTCATCAGCACCGTGTGATTAGGATATTCGATGGAAAGGCAAAGTAAGGAAAACGACTGCTGAAAACGTGCAAGAGGTCTGACCTATCTAGGTACAACACTCCCTTAAAAAGAAGTCAATAATTTTTTTGACCGAGTGATGTTCCCTACAGCCCTCTTCTTCCAAAACTGTTGCCGAGTCCTGTGCTCTGAGACATTTCTCCCCGTCTATTATTTTGGCAGTGAAATAGAGTTGCAAAAAGCCAAGCACGAATTAGCAAGGATTAAGGCTGAGCTCTAACAGAGGTGGCCTGAGATGGGTTTATAATCCTTAGATATGAAGACAAGAGCTGCTGTTGAAACTAAGCAGTAGGTGTCTTTTTTTTTTTTCCACAGTCTGTGGATCGATAATATGTCAGGGCTTCTGTGCTTTGCTGACCATTTCCCCCTTTATTCTCAGCACAATTTGGACCATTGATCTCCGTCCCTGCTCCTTGACCTCTGATTTCATTTGGTTTCCACCTCTCTGCATTAGAAGCCTCCTCATTTCCTTTTTCTAGCTTCACTCACATATACACATTCTCTCCAGATCTTGCCGCTTTTCCCTCTGCAGGATCCTTGCCAAGAACCCAGCCTCGCCATCTGTCCAGGAAAACGATGATACTGCTCAGCTCTCTTCTGGATGTTGAATCGTGTGGCTGCAGC
Organism: Larus michahellis; assembly: GCF_964199755.1. NCBI lineage: Eukaryota > Metazoa > Chordata > Aves > Charadriiformes > Laridae > Larus > Larus michahellis. Next base: position 7,736,331 of record NC_133904.1, on the reverse strand, counting down.
AGCAACATTAATGTTAGCAAAAAAAAAAAAAAAAAAGAATAATCAGAGCCCTGTGGAAGAAAAGCCCTTTTTTGCCTCACAGCACAGAGGTCAGATGCTTTTAGTCACGTGCATATACTGGCAGGATTATTGTTCCTATGTTATATTTCTCTATATTGCCTTCTTAAAGGTGCACCTGAGAAAACATTATATCCATGAGAGTAAATTGGAGTGTTTCTGATGCAACTTTTGTTGACAAGAAAATGACAGTTTCTCAAAACCTGAATTTTTCAGGAGGAAAAAAAAAATAAATCAGTTTCAGCAAATGTTTCTAATAAAAAAATGGATCAAGCAGCTGACATGCTGGCATTTCTTAAATTAAATGTTTGTTTTTCAATTTTAAACAACTCTCCGTGCACTTTTTTTTTTTATGCCAATGAAAAGGGCAATCTTTTACAGTATAAGATGAAATCTTTTTAATGGATCTGATCTGAAAATAAGGATTTTATGAATTGTAGAGTTGCAGACAAATGTTTTAGATTTTTTTTTTTTTTTTTTAATTTATACTGCTTGGAAAGAGGGGAAAGTTTTAAAAGTCTCCTGAAAGAAAACAGCAGTTTTCTTGGTTAAAAAAAGGCTAGACTGCAAGACTTCAGTGAAAATCTGACAACGGCTCTGGGCAGACCATTTACTTTTCCTGGGCCTCAGCTGTGAAGCAGGGAGCACAGGGACTTTTCTCCAATTTCTGGTTTATTTAGGCTTTTGGGGGCACAAGTTGCCACCTATTCCCATAGCCACAGCTGCAAGGGGTTTGAGCAACTGATCTGCAATTCACACCAGGGGAAGGGTGGGCTGTTCCCATGGGCAGTTGGGAGGGACACAAAAATGCCGAAGCCGAGGGACAGACCCAGGGGTGCTCAGCCTGCACGTCGCCTCCGTCTAGCAACTTGGCGATCAGACTTTGCCGCAGCATCCAGCCAGTCTAGTAATATTTGTCCAGTTGTTGGCTGCCTGAAATCCAGGATACTGCTCCCCTCAGAGCTGTAAGTTGTTAAGCGTCTCAAAAATTTGGTCCTTCGCGTGTACAAATGGATCCATTAATTGCATCCTCATTAAGAGTCTGAGATTGGAACTTCACAAAAACCTATCATCTGCAGCATTTCTTGTCTCCTCTCAGTAAGGAGTTTCCTCTCAGGATTTTTTTTTTTTTTTTTTACAGTCAGCTTTGTGACTGCAGAGAGTCCTTATGGTCACTGTACGGTCTGTGCATCTTCCTATTGCTGCCAGCAGAAAGCAGCTCTGGGGGTGAAGGTGTTTTGCTAAAGGAGTTGTCCTTCAGGCAGAATATTGAACTGCTCTGCCATCTGTTTTACAGGGATTCTTCCGGTGAATGCTAAAGATCCCTTGAAAGCATTTTTATAGCATCCCTGTATGGCTCCTTACCCTTGGCTTTCGTATAACCTCCCCCTTCAGCTGCTGACTTTGAGAGCTTCCCCTTTCCGAGCACGCAAAGGCAATGAGAAGGATCTGGAAGCTGAAGCTCCTGGCCTTGGCTCTCCCCCGCTGCATACATACACCTGCCCACGGCTCCCTTCAGCTCCGGCTCCCACAAAGCAACAACCTTACTCTCTTTACTTTTCCAGAAACTCCCTCGTGCCCCCAGATTCACTATATTTCATAAGAAATCACCCCTCCCTGACTGCCCTGCTCACTAATTTGCTATAACGTCTGCTCTGTGATAGAGCTCAGCTCTAACAAGCCCTGGGGTCCTCGGCTCTCTTCATTTGGTGCCAGATACAAGGAACTCACCCTCACCTGCATCCCCTCCAAGCTCTGCTGCCTTTCGGCCCACAGTTTATCACCTGAGCGTGCCAGGCACCTCCCTTACATGCTCTTTCACAGGGGCAAACACATTTGTTAAGCTGCTCTTCTTAAAGGTCCCTTTTCCTAGAGCAGATACCGTTTCTGTTATGAGTATATCCAAGACTTTAGGTTACTATTTGAAGTTGCAGAGCTCAAATGACTGAATTCCTGGCTAAGTATGCAACATCTGAGCTGACTAAAGAGCTAAGGAGTGCAAGAAAACCGCAAGGTGAGTAGTGTGTATTAAAGAGTTGCTGTTAAATAAATCAGAGCATGCAAGATGCAGGACTAAGTGAAGGATGCTCGCTAGCATCAGGATAACTGATGAGATAGAGACTGTTTGGTGTGGAAATAAGATTACTGTAAATGTCAAGTAGAATATAGAGGAAAAGCTATAGTGCAAAAATTACTTAGAGGGGAAGAAAAATCAAGGTAATGTGCTGAGAAATAAGTACTGTGCTATGGAGAATTACAAAGAAACTGTATTCCCAGGTACTTTAGTGGTTTTTGTGCCCCAAGCTGAGTTAACTGGGCTACTTTGGGGAGACACAGAAGGAGACTTTCCTGCCTCTGCCCCTCCCTCCCTGGCAGACCCTGTCCGATGGAGCTTTACATTTGTTGTGTGTTTAAACCTCACTTGCGCGTCTCAGAAAGGTAGCTGTCAGTTTGAAAGGGCCCAAGGTTGTAATAGGCTGGATGTGATGTGTATATTTCTCTCGAGCTCTCATGCATCGCTCTGAAGTGTAATTATAGCAAGCCAAGCCTGCAATCTTTATGAGAAGTCATGATTTAGCATCTAAATGCTAAATGGGGCTGCTAATATGAGTAAGTGCCACTCAGCTTGAGTGAAAGGGTGTTAAAGAATCAGGTCTAGAGTGAATCAGCCTGTGCATATGTGGTAAAGAGAGGAAACAAGTAGTGTGAAGTACTAAAGAAAAGCATTCTAGAGTCCTAAGTTACAGCCTGCCTCTGGGTACTGCCTCTTCTGCTAGGGTGATCCCAGAAAATATCCATCCTACACACTGAATGGGAACCCAGTGACTCTCATTTGCCATGACCTTTTTTCTGAATTACACAGTGGCTGTCACTGGTCTATGGGACTCTTCAGCTCACGTCGTTATTCCCTATGCTGCCCAAGATGTAAGTGGTCTTGTATGGTAAATAACAAACTTTGTGTATCAGTGGAAGAGCATGGATGCTTCAATAGGTCTTTTCTAAGTCCGTGATCTTCTTTGGTCCTGTTATCGTAGGAGGCAGAGAGCCCAGCTTCCCACCTTAGTGGCTTTTTAATAGGGAACGAAAAGCTTTCCCGTGTTTGGTCTTCAAGAACATGCTTTCACATTTTGTAAAAGCTGGTTTAAGGCTAGGGGTAAGGTCTATGGAGACCTGGAATCTGATCAGTTCTGTTACTGATCATTAGTATTCCTTCATTTCCTAAGATGAGTTTTCAGTCCACTTTTGTAGCAACCAGAAAGGGACAAATACAGTGCGGTCACTGCGCTTCCCGCTCCGACGCTTGAGGTGCTTTGGAACATAACCTGCCAATGCATTGTGTTTAAAGACTTCCAAAGCAAGGTCTAATGTTCCTTAGCACATATTGTTCTTTTTCCTTTTTTTAAAAAAACCGGCTCCTTCCTCTACTTGTCAAAAGGAAATATGTCTCTGTGGAACTACATTTTTACTGCCTTGGAGAACATGATGTTCAGTGATGACACAAATCTTTGTGTAATCAAGAAAGTTACTTCAAGACTGGAAGGTTCTGAGACTCAAAAGCGCTCTTGGATTTTTTAACCATTAGTGGTGACAGTCCAGCATTGAAACAAGAGCTGTTAAACCCACTTAAGTGCTTCTGATGGCTGTCGAATGGTTTAACTCCCCTGCACACTAACACCTCCATTGTGGAAGCAAATGCTTCTCCTTGCTGCTACCTGCACTGTCGTCTCCTGATCTTTCTAACCTGATCAAAATGCATTTGGGATTTTTTAATTATTTTTTTTTTTTGCTTTATTGATTGCTCTTTTTCAGCCCTGGCAGAATGCCCTGCTGCTTTTTTAACTTCATGCAAAATGCATTGTGTGATTCAGCATAAAGAAAGGGAAGAGGAAACACGTTGGATGCAGGGACAAATGGCAGAGGGGTCAGGGAAAAGGAAGATGCTCTGGCAGGGCCTGCAGAGGCCATGTCGTAATTATATGCCATAAATATGTATAGGTAGCTAAACAGAAATGCAGGGGAAGCTTTTTATGAGTTTTCTTGGAGTAGCTCCCATGAGCAGCACAGGCAAGGCATAGCCATGACTCCGTGCAGAGAAGTCAAGTCTCTGCCCTTTCCGTACACTGAACATTTGGGCACCACAGAATCACAGAAAGTGAGGAAGGGACCTTAAAGATCATCTAGTTCCAACCCCCCGCCCTGGGCAGGGACACCTCCCACCAGACCAGGCTGCTCAAAGCCCCATCCAGCCTGGCCTTGAACACCTCCAGGGATGGGGCAGCCACGGCTTCTCTGGGCAACCTGTTCCAGTGTCTCACCACCCTCACAGTAAAGAATTTCTTCCTGATATGCAATCTAAATCTCCCCTCTTTCAGTTTGAAAACGTTACCCTGTGTCGGTACCAACATCCACATATATACAGACACGTGCCTGCCCATGTCATTTTGTAGCTCATTTACACTTTAGTTAGGCAAATAGCTCAAAGTTTAAAGCGAAGTCCACATTTTGTGCATGCCTACGCTGTGCTGGCTCCTCTGGCGTGACTCGACTCCGTTTCCCACACGAGTCTCCTTTCAAGCTCCTTGTCTACAGCTGTGTGCCGCAACAAATGCAGAACACTGGAGAGCCAGCTGGCTGAAAACTGCTTGAAAAATAATGGAAATCAGGTGTCCAAAATGAGAATGTGTTCAGATGTGACTTGGCTTCCCTTGGTTTTCCCTGCGGAGAGCAGTGATTCCATATTAGCTTTGTTTTTGCTCTCTGTGAAAATCATCCTCCGTTCATGGTTAGATATGGGAAGAACAGAGCTTGGTGTGACTTTTGGTGACTTTATCTTGGCAGACACTGCGTTTTAGTTGTACATCTGTCATACAGACGGAGAGACGCTAGGGAAAGAAAGAAGCCGTTAAATAAAATTAAGTTTGGGATCTGGATGAAAAAGCAAACCAAGCTCGTATTTTGTGCCATTATGGTGTTAGCCAGTTGTAGGTACCAGGGGTGAGTGCGCTCTGGGTAGATGGATAGAAACATATTTAGCAACCTGAGAGCTCTGTTCCAGCAACCCAGCCCGGTACTGTTCTGCTCCCTGTAGAAACCAGTACCGCGTGTGGGAGGCAGGACTTCTGGGAACGACAGAAATTAGGACCACACATTACTTTACATTCTGCTTTAGGTTCCCACTCAACTTGGTAATTTTTAATGCTTTTTTTTTTGTACTGAGGCTTTGGGTTTTGACCATGCAAAATAATTCCTCAAACACTCTGTAGCCTTTTTTTTTTTTTTTTTTTTTTTGCAATGGAAAAGCCTGTATGCAAAATGTTGGGCGTTAAACTCAATGCATGTGTGCTTGCTGTCTCATTGCTACTGTTTCCTCTTTCTCAGGACATGACCTTCACCACCACAATGAATGAGGAAAAACCTGTCAAATCCTCCTAGCTCCCTGGCTGTGCAGTTTGCTGTTCCTTTGCTGCTCACCAGACAGCAGCTCTTCCCACCCAAAGCACAGAAGAAGCCAGCAAGTCACAAATGACAGCTGAAAAGTGAAGCGTTATCAAAAGCTGTGTGAGACTCTGTCAGAGAGAAACTTTATATAGTAATTCTCCTCCTTCTGAGCCTGGGAAGCTGTGAATCCCATTGGTTCCAAAGAACAGAGAGTAGATATGTTCAAGTAACCAATACCAGATATTGCAGAAATCGATAAGTATATTAGAGTATTTACACACAGTCATCTACAGCATTTAGAAGTCTCCATTCAGAATGGATGATGGATATAGAAACACAAACCTCTATCAAGGGGGAAGGGCAGGAAACCAAGTCTCGGATGACTACAGGTACCAAGATGGTAACTACGAAGGGTACGCACCCAATGATGGCTACTACCATGGTGGGAATGAGCCTGCTCATGAAGAAGATGCCCAGAGTGATGTTACAGAAGGCCATGATGAAGATGATGAGGTCTATGAGGGGGAGTACCAAGGGATCCCGCACCCAGATGACATTAAAGAAAAGCAGAAGCAGCGAGCTCCTGCTGTGGCTGACGAGTACAGAGACCGTGCTGACCTTATGGCAGAGAGGATGGAGGACGAGGAGCAGCTTGCCCACCAGTACGAGAACATCATTGAGGAGTGTGGCCACGGACGCTTCCAGTGGACCCTGTTCTTTGTTTTAGGGTTGGCACTGATGGCAGATGGGGTGGAGGTGTTTGTGGTTGGATTTGTTCTCCCCAGTGCTGAGAAGGATATGTGCTTATCCAGTTCGAACAAAGGGATGCTAGGTAAGTGCCACTTGCAAACAGCTCTTCTAATGCAGTAAATAGTAGATAGAACACCTATTTCTAGTGACCAGCCCATTTCAGGACCTTCTGATGATTCTCCTCTTGTGTTGTATGTATGTCATGCATAGTCATGGTAGGTGGATCTGACTCAAAAGGTGTTCGCACGGTGCTGAGAAGGCAACTACTCAAAAGCAGCAGAATTGCACCACATCGGAGCCCACCTTATGAATGTGCCGTGGCCCCAGGACTGGTCACTGCAGGCTGGATCTGAACAAGGCAGCTCGCACTCAGCAGGTCCACAGGGCGAAACTCATAGCGATGTTCAAGGGCAATATACGTGAAAGATGAGCCTACTAGAGCACTTAGTGACTCGGGTTTCAGTCCTTTTAGAAACTAAATTGTAACGAGAAGTCCACAAAGCAGTACCACCCAAATATGATAGATATAAAAGACAGGGGTTGGTTTGCTGTGGACCACTTTGCTGTTACATTGTGGCTCCTGATGCTGCCCTGCTCTCCAAAGCTTTCCACTTTGCCCGTGTTCCCCTTTTCTTTAGCACCAAGACCCAGCTGGCAGCTCAGCTGCGCAGTCGGTTCCTTCTGCACACTAACTTCTCAGTCAGAGCAGTTTCTTCTTAGGTCTGTGGAATGCAGTTGTGATGTGCTGCGTGGGGATTAAAGGCTGAAGCTACTGGCAACATCCCTTTTGCATCACCATTGACACCTCCCTGCGGTCAAAATGCAAAGGCTTAGCTATTGTGAGGGAGACTGGGTGGAAAGGTTTGGATGAACAGTGTTTTCCCTTGGACGTTGTAAGCCACAGTCGGCAAAGTCTCGCAGATCTCTAAGAATCAGGAAAGCATCCAGCATGGCCTGTAGTGAGAGCCAGCTGCGCGATAGTACTGCGCATCTGGAAGGAAAATAAAGTAGCTCTTGGAAGAACTGCTTTAGGAGGGGGACAGTGTGTCCGGATGGACAGGTACTGGGGTGGTGGGGGAATCATCAGGGCTTGTAGTTCAAACATTCTGGCCCAGAAGCCCTGCCTGATACAAGGGAAATGCAGATTTTGGATTAGATCCCAGCCCTTGACTCCATTCTATTTGCATTATTTGCATGTGACAAAGGCAATAGATAATTATCCTTATATAGACCTCTCGTCTTGGTGTACAGATGTCCTAGACACTTTTCCCTTCTGTTTCTTCTTTTTTCTTCTCTGAACTTGAAGGTGTTTATTTCCACACACAAAAAAAAGAGTTAAGTTGCCTTAAACAGTTTGCTAACTTTTTTTTGCTTCACAAACCACTTTAAAATTCTAGCTCGGAATATCTCAGGTCAGATATATAAAAGCAAATCCCTCACAATTGGATCCTGATTTCAAAGGGACTTCTGAATTCACCAGCTCCCTATGGGACACCAGGCTGGGTGCCTTTCCAGTGATGAGACCTTTTATGAAAAGCAGGTCATTTATTTTGGTGACTATATGAAAGCTGAAATCTTCTGCAACTCTGACCCCATAAATATCTATCTCCACAGAGCTCAAGCTCTGGCAGGCACCCGAGTCAGGAAACTTCAAATGTCACAAGAAAATCTATCTTTGAAGTATTTCTGGCTCAACCACAGGTAAAAAATGAACAAGAAATCTCCCGAGAGAGATTGTTCTGCTTTTTGCAGCTCAGTATTTGCAAGGCTGAAAGTTCAGGGTGTTCTGATAAGCTCTGAATAAGCAAGGAGACATTTGGGTCTGTATCCAACCCCAGCTCCAGCCTCCCGTGCATTAACCAAGCTAATCTGGAATTGGTAATTAGGGGAAGAGCTCTTCTTGCTGCCTTTCCTGCCCGTTTTTAAAGACAACTTTTGAGAACCTGGTTTTGCGCAACAATTTCCTCTGCCCTTTGCTTGTTTTTTCGGGGCATCTGCTCTCAAAGCTTGTCTTCACATTATTTTGTGGCTTAAGTATGAAGGGTAAAAAAAGAATTTTCCTAAAAGCAAGGAAAATTGATATGTCTTAGTTCAAGGAAGAGAGAAAAGTGAATGTTTATGGTAGCACTCAGTTGCTACTGATTGGTGTTGTACATGAGGTCTCTGAGTCAGTCCATCTTATTTCTTAAACACGCTTTTGTGTCTGCTGGATATTTCTCTACTGTAGATTTCATGGAATCATAGAATGGTTCGGGTTGAAAGGGACCTTAAAGATCATCTATTTCCAACCCCCCCGCCATGGGTAGGGACACCTCCCACAAGACCAGGCTGCTCAAAGCCCCATCCAGCCTGGCCTTGAACACCTCCAGAGATGGGGCATTGACAACTTCCCTGGGCAACCTGTTCCATTGTCTCACCACCCTCACAGTAAAGAATTTCTTCCTGATATCCAATCTAAATTTCCCCTCTTTCAGTTTGAAACCATTACCCCTTGTCCTATCACTACACTTCCTGGTAGAGTTCCTCCCCATCCTTCCCGTAGCCCCCATTCAGGTACTGGAAGGCCGCTATAAAGTCTCCTTGGAGCTTTCTCTTCTCCAGCCTGAACAACCCCAACTCCCCAGCTCTCTCAGCCTGTCCTCATAGCAAAGGTGTTTCAGCCCTCTGATCATCTCCTCTTGGATTTGAGGTTTGTGAGATGATCCTTTGTGAAAAAGAATTAAGCTTGGCTTAGAAAGCTTTAGATTGCAGAGTGGTGCACTGATATGAGCAATGAAGACCCAAGGGCATCGAGAAGTGAGGGTGTGAGAAGGCTGGAGTGGGCATGGGACCGCTGGAAGGCTTAAGATGGGCAGAGTGCAGATCTCTGGGTCTGGGGAGGAGGAGGACAGCTTTCTGCCGAACTGAGGGCAGCAGCAGGGAGCAGAGGGTGTTTGAGGTTTGGCAGGCAGCAGGGCAGGGAGATGAGGTTTGGATGCAGACCTGCCTCCAGCACAGCTTGGTGTCCCAAGTACTGCCCCTGCAAGAGGGCTTCATCCCTCTTCTAAGCAGCCACGGGTACACGGCATGACAAGGACAGCCAGATACCAGCTCCTGAAGGGAAAGGCTGGGAAGATGCTGTTGATGGAAACAGGAACATAATCTTCCTCAGAACCCTTCCTGGATTAGCTTCAGCACCCATCCACCAGTAAGTAGAAAAAAATATCTCCTAACAAAGCTCAGAGGCTCCAACACGTGCTCATATCCCTCGGGGGTTCCATTCCCTCAATGGTCTATGGGTTGTGCAAATTGATCTCGTTAATGCTCAGGGTTCAATGATACTTGACTTGGCACAATAATGGGTGGCAATCAAAGAGCTCTTCACCTCAATTTCTGCCTCATGTGCTGTGGCGATCTTGTAAGAGTGTGCCCGCACAGAATGAACGGAGGGTTGATTGAGAAAGCACAGCTTTCCCTCAAATTATCATGAGGCTTCAGGGATGCAGGGTCATCATCCACACACGAGTTACTGCCCCTCACCTTGCTCCTGTGTACCAATAGATGTCCTCAGGCAAGGTCGTGTTTATTCCCAAGCGACACCGTTCGCCTCAACACGTTTTTGCTAAGGAAACATAACCAGGTTATCCCAGGTGGAGTTAAGGTTGCTCCCAGGCAGCTGCTAACATTTAAACACACAAGAAGGTCTCAGTCATAACAAGAGAGGCCGGGAGGGAAAAAAATGGGAAATGAATCAGGTAAGTAATCAAACTCTTGCAGAAATAGGAAGGGACAAATAAGAGAGCTAAAATAGATGCCCCCTAAAGACCAATTTAGTGAAATTCCCCTTTTGCTGAAAGGACATTTTGCATTAAATACTCTGTACATTGCATATTTTTCCTCCCTCGGAAAGCAAGCATGGGAAAATATCAAGCAAATTATGGCCAAATTATGCAAAAATTACAAATAAACAGATGCCCACAGTGTTTCATGAAATGTGTGAAATGACTATGACACATCTTAGAAAACGTTTACATTTTGTTCTGAAAATAAACATTTCGCCATCAGATGCAAATTAACAGCTATTCTAGCCCTAAATATCCCTAGTGGGACAAAACACATATTTGGAGTTTTCTGTTATGCGAAATGCTATTTTGAAGTTGATTGCAGGGGTATTAAAAAAAAAATAAATAAATCAACAGCTATATATTTCAGCAGTTTGATCGAATCAACTTTTAGCGCTAGTTGTTAAGAATAAGTTTGGTAACTTGTAATACCATTATTTTTACATATTTGTTTGATAAATCTGCTTTGCTGGGCTTTCTCCAGTAGCAGTCGTAATAAAAATTAATTTATTAAATTTTCTGAAACAGAATATTCCTTTTCAGTACAAGGCATCCTGTCAGAAACAGAATATTTTTTGATTTGCTAAGGATAATCTTATGAAGAGCCATAAATTTTCTATTTGCTTATTTGCTGAAAAGTACATGGTATCATTATTTGGAGAAATATCGTCTAAATTTCTATCTTCAAGTGCTTTTAATCACCTCTCAGAGGACTAAATCTATTTGCAAGCGTAGAGCAGTAAGTACGCTGCGAGTATAAAAGATGGTGTCATAGTCATGTTTCAAACTTTTTCACATCTTGTGTATCAAAAACTCAAGGCACAGCTAAAGCTTCCCAGATCTCCGGGGCTGCAGTTGCGTTATCCTCATTTCACGCTTCACCAAACTGAGACAAGAAAAATTTTAAAGGCTTTGCCCGCAACTGCGAAACAGCCACAACCAATGCTGGGAATGAAATCGGTCTTTCAGGCACACAGCTCCCTTTTTCCTTTTATGATTTAATAATAATATTTTAAGGAGGATATCATCTTACAGACTCTTAGCCTCATAGTGTTAGATAAAAAAAATATTTAAAAGATCCTATTAGGAATTATGCAGTTATGTAGCAATTCAATGCTTGGCTGTGTGAGTCAGGTTAAATAGGATGGGTAACAATATCCCTGCTTTTAGTTGTGTGAAGAGGATGTTTTATTATCAGCTGAGATAAAATCTGGCCTCAGCTTCTCATTGACCTGAATTCACCTGATATGACAGTAAATCCTAATCCCCTCGGCAGAGCTCTGTGGCTTTTCCCCACCTTTTTTTTTTTTCTGGATAAGCGCAGATGAGCCCAGATGTGGCTTCCTTGCTCTGCCGTGGCTCATGGCTGCCAGTTTTGCACCTCCACGGCCATGGACCCCCCATCACGTCATCCAGCTAAACCCTGGTGAGACCTGCCTCTGTCCACGTCCCCAGCATCGGACATGAATTCCTGGCTGCAAATTTGCTCTTGGGCAGAAACACTCCCGCAGCCCAAGAAGCATCATCACCCTGAGTGGTAGGGACATGTTAGGGGAAAAGAGGTGGTTTTGTGATTTGGGAACACCCCGCACCTTGCGCAGGTCTGCTGTGGGGATGGCCGTGTCGCCATTTATAGACCCTGCAGGAATTTCATCTGACGAGAGCCAGCACGAACAGGTTTTCGTTTAACAGCAGAGGATTTGTTTGGCTTCCTCTTGTTGAAAACTTTGCTTTAGCAGAGGGGTTGGGTGGGGGGAACCAGATGGTCCCATGAATATTGTGGTGATGGACAAGTCCCGTGGGGGAGCTGTGAAGCCGGCTGAGCGTAAACAGCCACCCACGCCATGCTGGCAGTGCTTGACGAAGGGCTCGCTGCGCGTTGCCTCCCCGCTGCTGCGTCAAAGCGCTCGTGGCTTCGCGCATCTACCTTTGGCTTTAATGTGCAGATTCCCCTGGATCTCAGCAGCCAGATTTGCCCTGTATCCACCCCCAGATCTCCGAAAATGGAAAGCCACCTTTCACGTGGGCGATCCGTTTCTCAGTGGCAGAGCCACTAGCTGTAGATGAAGTCTCTCTGCCGGTACTTAACCAACAAGGCAGGTGCAACGAGACTTCCCTTTCATTTGATTTCCATTTACAAGGTCAAGGAGATTAGTGGGGAAAGCACTAATAAGCCTACAAGGAAAATCAGATAAATTTCAGGAAGAAAGGGAAAAAAGGCCACTCAGCCCTCAGTTCATCCTCTGGTGAGACCATCCCCTGCTCTGGTACACGCCGGCCATCGCTAGAGCACAAGACAGTCAGGATGACCGCTGGCTCATTCCTCCCTTTAGCTTACATACACACAATTGGATCCTGTGCCTCGCCTTGTCCATCTCCCAAACTGTACAGACCCGACTCACAAAATTTTGTGTCCATAAAGTGCATCCCTGTAAAACAGATGCTACACTGGTAGGAGTGTTTGGATTTTGTTTTTATTACACTTTGAATAGCAGGATATATGAGGTTCTAATCCTTTTTTGGTGTCCAAATGCTTTCCCTCTTCAAAAGCCTTTCTTTTTTACCATAGGGCTATACAGGTAGTGGCTTGGGCTTTGAAGGCAGGTAGGAGCTTCCACGTTCCTGTGGTTACTGGCTCCGTGCAGACCAGTTACAGCTGAGACAACCCTGCACCTGGACCCGGGCGGCCTCCTCACCTTCCTGACAGCCCCAAGGGCTCTGGGACTAATTCGTCCCATTGAACTGTGGGGTTTTTCTGCTCAAATTTTCCATTTTTAACATGAGTCCTTGTCCTGCCTTGAAAGGGATTATTTTCAGATTTCCCTTATTTTTAAGAATTTTAATCCCATTAACTGTCAATGAAAGAAATTCATGCTTGTGATGGAGATTTAGTTAAACCTTGTTGGTTTTTTTTTTTTGTTTTCTTTCTGAAACCCTCACTTCAAAATATATTGAAATATTAAAAGGACAGTTTAGTGGACACCGAGCCATGTACTATATCCACCTTTCCTTATTCCTAGAACTTCAGCTTTTAAGTCCACAATTCCTGTCTAACATGGAGCACAAAACTTCGATAAAGGCTAATAAATTTTTTAGTGTGAAAATGCTGTATATGTTACCTCTTTTCTAGTGGGAATGAGCCCAGTCAGTGGTCACATATTTTCCTTATAACTTCAGCATTGAATGTGTCATAACCTGAAATTTATTCTTAGAATTTCTGCTCTTCGGTTTTCCACCGATTTTACGGGAGGCTATTGCAGACTTTCCCACAGGCATTCATTATACTGCATTACTTGTGGAATAGTCTGCAAATAATGGCTTATTCAGAGCTGCCCTTAACATTTCACCTAACCGCTGCATGTGTTAATTTGGAAGCCGAGTCCTCCCAGCACAGTCTAAGTCTGCGTGGTTTGAAGCAGAGGTCTGAAGTCCAGTTTCTCGTACAGACTGCTGTAGTGTTGTTCTGTAGAATATTTTGTGGGCAGAAGTAAAACAACAAAAGAAATACCATTTAGTGATCGCTTTTCTTGGTCTAATTCTCCTTAAAATTCAAGTTCCCTTGAGCTGGATCTCTTTCAGAGGTAACAACCATCACTATGTTCTCCAGAAGACTGTCTCTCCCGCATGGAGACTGTACAAGTAACTATTCCACTCCTCCCTAGGTCCCTGACACCTTATTGTTAATCCAGGAGACAGCAATCTCCAAAGCCTGATGTTTGTTATTGTGCACCTTGGGTCCCACAATCTGGCAGCTGTCAGAGTGTTTTATAGCAGCTGCCCCAAAAGGTTTAACGATACGGGCCATGCAGAACATGCAGTCTTCCCAAAAGAGACCTCTCTACCAGAATAAAGTGTCCTGCTGATTTTGTTTCAGCCCTGTAGTAAACATTTCTATAGCCGGGATCCTTCCCCTCAGAAGCTGGCCAAGTGGACAGTCTCTGGTCAACCCTGAGGTTTCCTTTACTACAGATTTTCGTTGTTTTAAATTTCTGAGGGACAACGCATCCGTTGGTTTGTCGCATATGATAACCAATGAAAGCCACATGGATGCTGTATTGCAGAGATATAATTTTCCCTTCCATCACAAGTTTGGGCTCCTCAGCCAGAATCTGCAGAGGTTTGCCCACAAAAGCAGCTCCACTTTGCTTCTCGATACCCAGTTTCACACGCTGCCATGTCCCATGCCAAGCCCACCATTCCCTGGGCCAGAGAGCTGGCTGCCCTGCTGCCGGCCAGGGTGCTTGGCAATAAATCCCCACTGCAATAAATCCCCAGCTAGAAGACAGAAACAACCTCCTCCACCTCCTCCGGAGCGGGGACGTTTTCTGTTATTAAGAGGATTTGGATGAACATCTGCCATCCAGGGATTTTCTCCAAGGGGGGAAAAAAAAAAAGAAAAAAATTAACTGAGGCAGATGATTTTTTTTCTTCCTCATGGGGTCTGGTGGGGTGGGCTGAGCTGTGTCGTGAGCCGCTCGCGCGGCGCTGGCAGCGCTCACTGTCAGAGGGGCGGCTGCGATGCACCAGTGAGCAGATACCAGGGTGCATCATCGCTTCCGTCTGCTGGCTGCGATCAGAGCTGCTCCATTAAACGTAGCTCAGGAGCCAGGGTAAGTGCCTGAAGCCTTACAGCGCTGCATTAAGATTCTTCCTTCAGCAAGATTTTGGACTGAAAGGGTTTTTTACCTCAGCTCTAGCCTTGTAATTTGCACTTCAGCGAACAAGCTGGAGACCAAAGTCAACAGAGAAAGAGATCCCAGCTTCCCATCTGTGTACATGTCTTCTCTGACTGCTGCAGATCAGTATCTGAAACCTTTACTCACCTTCAGATCACCTCACCAGGACAGCTCGGGTGAGGAGGGTATGGCAGGCAGTGTGGGTATTGATGGCACAGAGCCGTGTGGAGATGTACCGTGTGGAGGTACAACTGTGACGGCAAAACCCTGTGCCATGGTTGTGGTACAAAGAGGCAAGAATGGATTTTTTTTGCCTTTGACACACAAAATCCTAATTGCCCATTAGACATTTTGTGGCCACAAAAGAAAGCAGAACCATTCACAGAGAGGTGACCCCACTGCCCTGCTATGGAACAAGCAGATTTCAGAAGTCTGAACCTTTCCACTTCTGATCAACGTGAGACAAGCATCCTTCAAATGCTGCAGCAGCTCTCTGCTGCATAACTTTTAATTTAGTAATGCATTTCAAATCACGTGCAGGCGTTCACAATCAGAAGAAAGACAGAGTCAGCTGCCAAATAACTCTCTGCATTAGTCCTTAGCCGGCTTTGCTGGATGGCATAGAACAGCCTTCAGCCATCAAATTGATCGTCTCATTTAAATGTTAACGAGTTGCAAAAAAATTCGTCGTCACCTTGTTTCCCAAGTGATGTCTTTGACAGAACAGGTCCCTGGGAAGCTGTTGGCTCTCAAGAGAAGTCAACACTTGGTTCAAGGTGAGGATTGACCCTCCAAAGAGATGTTCTTCAACCATGCCTGAAAAATGTTTATTTTAGCTGCGTTTCTTCAGTCAGTGAATAGGAATGTTTCCTATTAAAACAATGTATTTACTTGCTCAGCACCTGTTGCCTTCACTAGGGGCCAGGGATACAGGGAACACTGCTGCTTTTCTTCAGTTATGGTGTTTTCTTCAACCCCTGCTCAGCTGGGTCTTGAACCTGACATGCCCCCAACCTCCAAGCATCTCCAAGCATAATTTTTTCCTTCAAGAACCCCCTGCACTGCAAGTTTTGCTTTTCATCCAGCAGATATTCCTCCATCCTGACATAGTTTAGCTCCTCTGGATCATATCCAGCCATGACCAGGCCCCATCAGGATCTCCACAGCAGGACTGTGCAGCCTATAGGCATAGGCTATAATCCAGCCCGTGGTGTTTGAGATGATGCAGGAGGTGTTCTGGGAACGGCCTCTTGCACCTCTGTGCTTCCCAGGAAACACGGCGGTTGCCACCACTTTCTTCTGAAATGTGGTGATGGTGGCACTGCTCCTGTTCTGTGGACCACTAGCTTGCAGTAGACAGCTCTGAGACATATGTGGGTTAGTAGGTGAGGAGCTGCCAATGCGGTAACAGTGAGCTTCGGAGCCCCGAACCCTTCCATGTCAGCAGCTGGCAGAGCCATCAGAGCATGCTGTAAAGTCACCGGGTCATCACCGAGTGTTTTGGCCCTGCAGTGCTAAGGCAGAGGCAGCCGCAGCCACACTCAGCGAGAGGACAAAGTACGAAGGGCCTTGTCCTTTACACCGTGAAACTCAGCATAGCTTCAGGAGCATAGTCTCTCTCCTTGCGTTCTTGCCTCATCTGGGCTTTTTCAGAGGAGCCTTGGAGACATATGCTCCTGCCTGATCCTTTCCATCCTTACATGTTTCCTGGCTCAAAGGAATGAGCAGAGATTTGTTCACAGCCAAGCCTAAAACAAAAAATTGAAGCCCAGGGGCCAATGAAGCCTTCAAAGACCTGGTCCATGTGGTACCAGCTGCTGGACTGATCAATTACCAGAGGTTATTCCTTAACAGCAGTGCAAATCATTTCCCTCTAGCTGATCAATGTTTCCAGCCCTCCAGCACTGATTGCTATTAGATTTTAAATGCTTAATATCTAATCCTGCTGTCCTTTCATATCATAACTCCTTCAGGCCTCAACAGGAATTTTGCCAGCAGAAGAATCATAGCTTGCGGTTATTCCTGGGAATATTCTTGCTCACTGAAGTATCTACAGCTTAAAAAAAATAATTCCTGGACCTGTGAGCATTATTAATTAGTGCTATTTACACTAGTACCCAGATAAAGGAAAAGGCCATATGATAGGTGGCCCTTCTGGGGGTGCTGTCAGTAGAAGAGCCAAGAACCACCGCTGTGTTTTCTAGGCCAGAGTTGCAAGCACATAGCGAGCTGGGTACAGGCAGCTTATTTAGGGAAGAAAACCATTCTCTCCTATTCAGCCCGGCAGCAAATGTAGTCACTGAAACTGTGTTTTGAGGACCCCATGGTAGAAGATCTATTGAAGTCAAGTTAAAAAACGGAACCCATTTTTCTTAACAATGTCAGAGTGTCAACTTCCTAGAGCAAACTGTGAAGACGAGCAGTAGGTTCTGCTTTCTCCTGAAATTTTGAGATGAAGACTGCACTCTTTTCTGTAAGCTATCCTTCAGTTGGGTGCCAGATCTTGGCTCAGTAACGAAGGAAGTAGATGCGCTACACAAGGTGAGCCTCAGTAACAGACTGATCCTTTCAGAAAAAGCTAGGAAAAGCAGAGAGTGAAAGAGATGATATACTGCAAAGGAAGCATGGGTAGGATAGGTAACCTGCAAAGGAATTTATCCACGCTTTAGCAGTCTCTCTGCTCTCACAGCTTTCTGAGTACAAACGGCAACCAGAGAGAGCCTCCTCCCTGCACATCCTCAGTCCCATTGCGCTCAGGAGGGTTAGCGGAGTTAAGACATCAGATTTCTGTTGTATCGTTGGTGGCACATAGCTGGGACACGTGTATTCTAAGCTGCTTATGCCTGGCCATTGCTTACGTGCAGGGGATATGTGAGCGGGGAGGCAGGGAGAGAAAGATGTGGGTCTGGTCAAATGAGGGTATGACTATATTGCAGGCAGCAATGCAGTAGGGAGCGATGCAAGGTCATGGGCAGAAGATGAGGAAATTAGGTTTCACCAATGGATGGAGTTTCTGGCATCTGAGATAGCTAATCTGGGGGGGGAGCATGAGGGTATCTCTACTTTATTGCATAGTATACTGGGTTGACACCAGCTGCCGTACGGGAGCATTAAAATCTGCTTCTACATTGCCTAATATTTGTACCCACTAACCAAACTCACTGTCTCTCTGTTTCTATTCTAGGCTTGATAGTCTACTTAGGAATGATGGTGGGGGCTGTCATGCTGGGTGGCCTCGCTGATAAACTGGGAAGAAAGCAATGCCTCATCATATCACTTGCAATCAATGCTGCCTTCGCGTTCCTCTCCTCCTTCGTCCAGGGATACGGATTCTTCCTCTTCTGCCGCCTTATCTCGGGCCTCGGGTGGGTAACTGGTGAATCCACCCCATGTCCTGGAGGAGTCCTGCCACAGCTTGGCAGTTTGAGTGTGTGGGGTGGGAGGAGGAAGGCTCCTCCGGAGATGCGTCTGGTACCAAGCTGGGATGGCACTGCTGTTTAGCACGTGTGGTTACATTACTTTACTCTTGACCTTTAAAGAGTTAGCATTAAGAAAGCTTGATCATTGACGTTCTTCTGGCACTGCCCAAATTGTGCAGAAAGGCGAGTGAGACTGATAAACGCCCACCTCATTTTACAAGCCTTACAGCCAGGGCCTCCAATGAGACCTTCAGCAGTCCCCATCGCCTGCCTGTATTTTAACACCCTAAAATGAGTGATCACGAAATAACAACAGAGAAGATGTCTAGGTGAAGAGCAGGGCATTACACTGGCTTTATATAAACTGTACAGGAAATTCGGCTTTCAGAGCATGAGAAGAATCTTCTTTATCTTTGGTGTCTAAGACGAGACCAGCCAAAGAGAGATTTGCATTTTTCCTACAAGCCTCGCCTTTGTGCAGTGGGTCTATGAGTATGACTTTCCCTCTTTATATATGCCATCCTAAATACAAAGACATTGAAGAAAACTCTTATTCTTCCCATGTGCTGTTTTTTCTCCTCAGTATTGGGGGATCCCTCCCCATCGTGTTTGCCTATTTCTCTGAATTCCTATCTCGTGAGAAGAGGGGGGAACACCTGAGCTGGCTTTGCATGTTCTGGATGATTGGTGGTATTTTTGCTTCAGCAATGGCTTGGAGCATCATCCCGCATTACGGTAATTGGTTTGTGCTTTTGACTTTCAACACCGCCACATTCCTGCATCACTACAATACCCCAACAGCCCGCACAGGTAGCGTTAGTCAGTCCTCACACATCCCACCATAAACAACACTGAAAATAATAGATACCTGAAGCGCACACAAAAGGTTGGATAAATCAACTGAGTGATTGATTGACTGATACTAGGGCTGTAAATAGGACTGATGAGGGCTGCTTTTCATCAAAAGCTTCAAATACACCCCTTGAATTATGCTGCCAGAGCCCGAGCGCTTAATCTAAATGTCAGGGCATTCAGGGAAAACTGCACTGAGATTATATTGCAAAAATTGATCCAGTTATCAAAAATAAGTAACTTTAATCAGAGAATTACTGGGTTCTATGAATAACAGCAGTGAGGACAGCACACGCTCTTTTCCTTAGCCAAGTGTCAACGCTCTCGGGGCTGTGTGTCTGGTGACACGTCTCCCCAGCATGCGATGGGCTGGAGTCACATCTGACTTCACCTAATTGGCTTGAGGAGTTCCCTGCCCAGAGCTGGGAGTGGGAGAGAAGCAGTAGATCAGAAGACTCTGAAACCTATCCATGCTCTGGGGAGCAAAAATCTGCATGTCACGTGGTGTTCCTTGTAACTCATGTGTATATCCTAGGGAAACATCAGAAGCAAATATCTACTGGAAAAGATTAATTCCCTCAGTATCCAGTGACACCAGCTGTTTGCAAAATCCTGTTTGAGGAAAGTAGGACAGGCCACAAAGACCATGAAGAAAAACACTAACATTTACCTATCTATCAATCCGTCTTCACCATCTTTAAAGTATGCTCAGTATAAAGACATTTTCATGCTTTTGATTGATATGACAGAGACTGTTGGAACAAATAGACAAATTTACTGCATAGTGTTGTCAGGTTAAGTAATTCTATTATCTGCAATTACATTTGCATTAGAAAACTCTTATGTATTTACATTACATTTATTTTTCAAATGACTTTTCGATGTGGCCCTGTATGTTAAGGAGTGTTACGAATGCTTTGAACTTAATGATGGTGATAATGGGGTTGAGTGTTTATGGGTAAGAATCAGGGGCAGGGCTAACAAGGCGGATATCGTAGTAGGAGTCTGTTATAGACCGCCCAATCAGGATGAGGAGGCAGATGAAATATTCTATAAACGGCTGGGAGAAGTCTCAAGATCGCGAGCTCTTGTCCTCGTGGGGGACTTCAATTTGCCGGACATCTGCTGGGAATACAATACAGCAGGGAGGGAACAGTCTAGAAGGTTCCTGGAATGTGCTGGGGATAACTTCCTGACACAGCTAGTGAGAGAGCCAACTAGGGAAGGTGCCCTGCTGGATCTGTTGTTTGTAAATAGGGAAGGTCTTGTGGGGGATGTGAAGGTTGGAGGCTGTCTTGGGAACAGTGACCATGAAATGATAGAGTTTTCAATTCTGCGAGAAGCAAGGAGAGGGGTCAGCAGAACTGCTACCTTGGACTTCCGGAGGGCGGACTTTGGGCTTTTCAGGAGCCTGGTTGACAAAGTCCCCTGGGAGGCAGTCCTCCAGGGCAAAGGAGCCCAGGAAGCCTGGATGATTTTCAAGAAGGAAGTCTTAAAGGCGCAGGAGCAGGCTGTCCCCATGTGCCAGAAGACAAGCCGTCGGGGAAAAAGACCGGCCTGGCTAAACAGGGAGCTAGTGTTACAACTTAAGGAAAAAAAGAGGATCTATGGCCTCTGGAAGGAAGGGCAGGCCACTCAAGACGACTACAAAGAGGTAGTTAAGCTATGTAGGGAAAAAATCAGGAGGGCTAAAGCCCAGCTGGAGCTAAACCTGGCTTCTGTTGTCAAGGACAACAAAAAAAGCTTCTATAAATATATTAGCAATAGGAAGAGGACTAAGGATTATCTCTGTCCTCTAGTAGATGGGGCCGGCAACATAGTGACCAAGGATGAGGAAAAGGCTGAGGTACTTAATGAAGTCTTTGCCTCAGTCTTCAGCAGTAGGACCAGTTGTTCCCTGAGCACCCAGACCCCTGAACTAGAAGACAGGGATGGGGAGCAGAATGAAGCCCCTCTAATCCAAAGGGAAATGGTGAGGGACCTGCTTCAGCACCTGGATGTGCACAAATCTATGGGGCCGGATGGGATCCACCCAAGGGTATTGAAAGAGCTGGCGGAGGTGCTCGCCAGGCCACTTGGTATCATTTATGAGCAGTCCTGGACAACCGGGGAGGTCCCAGCTGACTGGAGGTTAGCAAATGTGACACCCATCCACAAGAAGGGCCGGAAGGAGGATCCGGGGAACTACAGGCCAGTCAGTCTGACCTCGGTGCCTGGGAAGGTCATGGAACAGATCCTCCTCAGTGCCATTACACGGCACATGCAGGAGAACAGGGTGATCAGGCCCAGTCAGCATGGGTTTGTGAAGGGCAGGTCATGCCTATCAAACCTAATATCCTTCTATGATAAGGTGACCCACTTAGTGGATGAGGGAAAAGCTGTGGATGTTATCTACTTGGATTTTTGCAAAGCTTTTGACACCGTTTCCCACAGCATTCTCCTGGAGAAACTGGCTGCTCATGGCCTGGACAGGTGTACTCTTCGCTGGGTAAAAAACTGGCTGGATGGCCGTGCCCAGAGAGTGGTGGTAAACGGAGTTAAATCCAGTTGGTGTCCAGTCACAAGTGGTGTCCCCCAGGGTTCGGTGCTGGGGCCGGTTCTCTTTAATATCTTTATCAATGATCTGGATGAAGGGATGGAATGCACCCTCAGTAAGTTCGCGGATGACACTAAGCTGGGCGGGCGTGTTGATCTGCTTGAGGGTAGGTTGGCTCTGCAGAGGGATCTGGACAGGCTGGACCGATGGGCTGTGACCAATGGTATGAGGTTCAACAAGGCCAAGTGCCGGGTCCTGCACTTGGGTCACAACAACCCCATGCAGTGCTACAGGATTGGGGCAGAGTGGCTTGAAAGCAGCTCGACAGAAAAGGACTTGGGAGTGTTGGTTGACAGCCGGCTGAATATGAGCCAGCAGTGTGCCCAGGTGGCCAAGAAGGCCAATAGCATCCTAGCCTGTATCAGGAATAGTGTGGTGAGCCGGACTAGGGAAGTGATCATCCCCCTGTACTCGGCACTGGTGAGGCCCCACCTCGAGTACTGCGTTCAGTTTTGGGCCCCTCGCTACAAGAGGGACCTTGAGGTGTTGGAGCGTGTCCAGAGAAGGGCTACAAAGCTGGTGAGGCGTCTGGAGGACAAACCTTATGAGGAACGACTGAGGGAGCTGGGGTTGTTTAGCCTGGAGAAGAGGAGGCTGAGGGGAGACCTCATCACCCTCTACAACTACCTGAAAGGAGGTTGTAGAGAGATGGGGGCTGACCTCTTCTCCCTGGTGACAAGTGATAGGACGAGAGGAAACGGGTTCAAGTTACGTCAGGGGAGGTTTAGATTAGATATTAGGAGACATTTTTTCACTGAAAGGGTTATTAAACATTGGAATAGGCTGCCCAGGGAGGTGGTGGATTCACCATCCCTGGAGGTGTTTCAAAAAAGGGTAGATGGGGCACTGAGGAACATGGTTTAGAAGTGGCTTTTGTCAGGGTAGGCTAAAGGTTGGACTCGATGATCTTAAAGGTCCCTTCCAACCTCAACAATTCTATGATTCTATGATTCTAGGGAAAGTAACTGGAGCAATGCAAGAATGATGCTGTGCTTTCCAGTCCCTAGCAGGGGAATACCTGACCTGGTCAGGCATCAGGAAAAAAGCGGGAGAGGGGGAATCTCAAATGCAGGATTAGGATCTTGGTTCTTCTATGTTTGAATCCCAGCTGAGGTTTTGTAGGTCGGGAAAAAAATAAGCTTGCTTTCCTAGCTCGCTTCCGTAAAATATGAAATACATGTGTGATGTACAAGACGGAAAGGAGACACCTCTAATGCACCTCTCAGATCAGAGAGGATTTAACCTTTGTAGATTTTTTTGTAAAATCACCGAGCAGCAATAAATTAGAGCCCTGATTCCTCTATGCTCTCCCAGCCTTTCTTGCCTACAGCTGCATGGAGCTATTCTTATCACCAGGTGATTTCTGAACTCAAAGATAAAAGGAGGTTTTTAAAAGGCAGAGCCTGAGCAAGTGCGCTCCATTTTCTGTAATGAACATGAACTCACTTGCTGTTATCTACTGAGCATGCTGTTGAGCCTCTAAGAGCCGTCATTGCTAAGAATAGCAAACTTTCAACCTGTCCCTGTATCATTCAGCGCTGTAAAGTTCAGAGCTGCTTTAGGAGAGAAAAACTCAGAATGCCTGGTCAGTATTTTTACTTTTTGGCTCTTGCTGTTTCCAGGCTGGGGGTTCAGTATGGGAACCAAGTACCACTTCCACAGCTGGAGGGTCTTTGTACTTGTCTGCTCTCTGCCCTGTATCGCCTCCCTGGTGGCACTGAAATTCATGCCTGAAAGCCCGCGATTTTTGCTGGAGGTAAGACGATTCATCTGAACGTTGCAGTCTGATATTAGCAGAGGATAGCTGGTCCCTAATGTGTCACCGTCTGTCTGTCTCTGTCCCATCAAACACGCATAGCACAAGCTGAGAGGCAAAACCACTCCTACGTGTCTACACTAGCTCCACAGATTGCTTAAATCCCAAAGACTACAGACAACGAGGTCAATCAACCATGGTTAATGTTTCACTGCCAAACGTTGTAGAGAAAAAAGGTGGTGAATGCTGGGAATTTTGTAAGTGCAATAAAGGCATTTTGAAAACATCTCACAGAGTTTTGACATGTAACTACTGAATCCTGGTGGAAGAGCAAAGGACAGAGTATGTTTTACTGAGTAAAATACATAAACCTCAGAGCTCTTATGCAAGTATTCTTTATTCCAAATTCACAGATGAGAAATGCGGTGATATCTAGCCCAAGACAACCCTTCAAGTCTTTAGCAGAGGTGGGATTAGAGCCCAGGTCTCCTCATCTATCTCCTCTTCTTTCCTCTGGTTTTAAAGCTCTGTTCCTGACTGCTCTCCTGCCTCAGACACTTTTAGGGTGACTCCTTTCCTCAGCACAGCGATGCTGCACTCTGTGAATACAAACCATGCTTTCAGCTATTTGCGTTTAATACAGCCAGTGCCGTACGTGTGCTTCTCCACTATATTGGACCTCTAGAATTGTTTTCTCTTCATGCTTCGGTAAATTACAGAGCTGGGAACTTCAAAATTTATTTTCCTTTTCTTTGGTGTTTTCAGATAGGTAAACACGATGAAGCCTGGATGATCCTCAAGCAAGTTCATGACACCAACATGCGGGCCAAGGGCGAGCCAGAGAGGGTGTTTACGGTGAGTTTGAAAAAGCCATGAGTGTGTAAAAAGAAAGGTTGGACATATCTGCCTTGGTGCAGCACAGCACCAGTTTATTCCTTCTTGAGACTCTTTCAACACGACCTCCCCCAGCAATCAGAAAAAGGACTCTGAGATACATTTTGCGCATTAAAGTTAGACGCCAGTCTGTTTTTTCAAGTATTAGTCAGTTCTGTGAGTTGCAGTGAGTATTCTTCATTCCTGGTGTTACTCTGCAGCATATAGACCAGTGATTTGCCAATTACACACATGCTTAATTGGTCTGCTGTAAGAGAGTAAAACCAAAAAAGAGGGATATTAGTCATGTGGGAGATCTGAGTCACTCCTTTCTCCATTCTGGCTTCTAATCAAACTCTGATTAAACTTCACGTACCTCCTAATGAGCTTCCTAAACTCCACCTGCCTCATACCCAATCTTTAATCTCTCCAAGGGAAAGTGGGATGAGTGGCTATTACTCATTAGTCTGCTGCTTGTTGTGAAAAAGGTCACGCCAGTGGACTCTGTTAATAGTAAAATCAGGTAAAAGGTTTATGCTGGGGTTAGCTGCAAATTACTATAATTCAGTTGCAAACTCCCAGTGAGCCGGCCAGGGAATAGCTCTTGATTTATGCTTTTAAAGGTAAGAGGACATGTGCTTTTAAAGGACGGAGAAAAGGAGATATGGCTGTGTGTCAAACATGTCTTTTGGAACAAAAAGGAGAGCAAGGCTACGTGTTCAGAAGGGTTGTCAGGCAACAGGGCCCTTCAGGAGTGATCCTTCAAGAAAATTAGATTAATATCAGTTCATGATGATTGTGTGCATGTTCAGGTAGGAACTTAATGAGCATGTGTTATTTTTAGGCTACCAACCATTTGACTAATGTGGACCTTGGTAGCAGAGGTGCGAGAGACCATCTCTCTGAATCCCTACCTGGCTTTGCTGTAACGCCGAGCTGGGGTGGCCAGTCCTGTTGCGTGGTGGGAAGAGGACTGAAACTCAATTATATATATATAGATATACATATCGAAGTTGGGCATTATGAGAGTCTGAGTAGGAGAATGAAGGAGCAGCTGCACATCACCCATTCGTGCTCATTGCTCCATCCAACAGTGTCATGACTGCTGCAGCATGAGTGGATCTCAGTATCGCACCTCGAGGTATGGCGCGCCGGCTGAGTCAAGATTTGCTGACATCCGTTGGCACGGGCGGATGATCAATGCAGCTGGTGTAGCACAAACTGTCAGATTTTATGTTTTTCTGGTAGGCCAGAAGTTGCCGGTTTGTGGTGAGTCAGCCGGTGCCGGGACAGTTCCCAGATCTGACATTTAAACGGTGCCAGCAAGAGGAACACGGAGACTCCACAGCTGAGCCAAGGTGCTCATTCGTAGTCAGAAATTTATTCAGTAAATTTTCACCTCCTTCTCGTGTTTACAAACAGATCTGGTTTCCCTGAATAAGTCTTTTACTTAAAATTATTGAGCAAATATTTTTCGGGACCCATTTTTAAGGGTTTCTTGAGCAGTCCAGTTCAGGTGTTTGGTGTTGAAGGTTCGGATTAGTGGAGCAAATTGATTGCGTGGTGTGGGCTCATTTGATGACACAATGCATTTTCAGTTGCAAAGACTCCCATCTACATATTCGTTTGTCATAGAAGTTCTGCCAGTGGTGCTTAAAAGGTGCTGAATGAGAAATATTCGTGTCAGTTATCTTTGAAGAAACAGATCCTGAGGGCACATTTCGATGTGGATACAAATGGATGATCATGGAGATGTTTTTTTTTACTATAATTGCCTAGTCCTAATTTCCTGTGGGAATCTAAAGGATAGAGAAATAAGGTAGTGCACAGGCACATTAGCCAACAAATGAAAGATTGAAGTGGATGTGATGCACTTGAAATATTTCAGGGAAGGAGAGAGAGAGAAAGGATGGAGGAAAGGAAGGCAGGAAGGAGGGCAGGCTTCTTTCTATAATAAAATAGCTTGCTGTAATTAAATCGGTTAGCTCAATTGTTAGTGGTAACATTCAAGGAAAAGATAGTAAGGGATATCGGGTGGAAATATTGCCCAGAAGACAGTGGAATTTAAAATCCACCCTTGATCAATTCTAGAAACTTCAGTCCAATTTTTTATATATTTTTTTCTCCTTTTCTTCCCCCCCCCCCCCTTTTTCCAGGTTTCCTATATCAAAACTCCAAAGCAAATAGATGAATTTATTGAAATCCAGAGCTCAACAGGGACCTGGTACCAGCGGTGGCTGGTCAGAATCACAACCACTTTCAAACAGGTAAAGAGAACTAAAAAACATCCCACAGGGGCTTTTGAGCTTTGGGCTCTGGTGCCTCATTGCTTCAGGTCATGGTGTCTTGAAACCCCGACCCTCACTCAAAAAAGTCTGCTGGTGTTTGCAAAAGGCTGTACTCTGATTGCACTTGCTATGCAGATGTGAGCATCTCCAAACTGCCAGCCCCCAAAATGCCCCTGTGAGCATTGTGGTAGTCCAGATGGCAGGCCTTCCATGATGAGCCACAGCCCCAAGCACTTGACTCTCTTTCTGGGCAGATAAATATTGATTCCCTCTCCCCCAAGCCTAAGTGAATTTACCACCTGCAGTGGATTCAGAAGAGTGTTTGCTCCTTGCTCCTGCTGAGACTGATTTTCTAACAGTGTTGTATTGTCTCTCCATCTAATTTAACCTTTCACACATGCTATGCTGCTTACCTATGCCCATGCAGAACTTTGTGGAAAATCTTGCTAGATCTTCCAGTCTAGGAGGATGAGCCTAAAGTAAAGGAGAGTCTTCCATAATTGATAGCAACGCAGGTGCTATGCTATTATTATGTTTATATATCAAGTTAAGAGCATGAGGAATTACATCCCCTCATGTTCCAGGCGGTATTTTCTGTAACAGATCAAGAAGAGCAGGTCTTGGTCTGCCTCCTGCCCTGCTCGGCTTCATCCCTACCTGAGTTCATCTTACTCCTCCTAAAGTCCCAGCTGTGTTTGGCGTTTTGCTCTTCAGCGAGCTTTGGAGGTCATTTTGAAAGCACCCCTGAGACAATAAGTATATGTGAAAAGACAAAATTGTCGGCGGGTCTGAGAACAGGCTCATGTCCACATTTACTGATATAACCTGAGAGAGACACTGCATCACGCCAGCCCAGCCCTGGTCACGCACTCCAGCTCATTACAGAGGGTTCAGATCAAGTACCCTGGCACACAGCTGAGTAAGCGATCTTTTTGCCCATTTATCTCGATAAATATAATTTTGAACCGACACCGAATAGAAGCCGCGCATCTGACCTTCCCCCAACGAGCCCTTTTTACTGACAGTATATTTATGACGCTCTCGGAAATTAATCTGCCAAGTGTCTGTTTGGGTGTCCTTGCAGCTAATTCCTTCTTGTGGGTCTGTAGGTCTGGGACAATGTGCTATACTGCTTAACAGCCCAGTACAGGATGAACACACTGATGCTGGCTGTAGTTTGGTTTACAATGGCCTTAAGGTAAGGTACTTGTTTAACTTCTTCAGGAAATTAGAGGGCCCTCAGAGTTTGAATAATTATGTACACATTTAAGTAAACTATTAAAAAATTAACCCTGGTCTTATTTTAAAGAGTCTTTGTGTACTAAGCCCTGCTCTCCTAAGAACTGTTGATCAATCTGATTGCTGATATGAGAGTACAAGGTGCTTGGAACAAATCAGGACTTTAGAAGCGGTGAGTAGGGCAGTAGAATATTGACTTTCTCACCTCTAGATCTTCCATTTGATCTTGTCTACACAAAAAAAGACACAACCCCACTGGATTCTCGTCTGTTCCTTAGTCTAGATCAAAACTATTCAGGTGAGCCTAAATCTAAACTACAGGTAAATTTTGACTCTCACTTAAACCTCACGCTTGCAGAAATCTGCCTTCTGGGGGAGTTTACAAATTTCTTACTGCTCTGCTAGCCTCTTGGGCAGCAAGGATAGCACATGGCTGGATTTCCCAGCCAAGGAGTCCAACTTAAAGGAATTGTCCTGCTTTAAGTGAACGAAAATGGCTCGACGTGCTTCTGAGATCAGCTGAGTGTTTAGAGTAGGGAGGCATTTTGCTCTGTCCTGTGTCCGACCCGAGCAAGAATTTGTATCAGAAATGCATTGGCATTAGGAGTTTAACAGGTTTACAGGTTATGAAGTAGATCACTGGAAAAGCACTGCAATATTTGCAGTGCCAGTATCTCGTATCCCTAATGTATGTCTCCCATCCTGCTATAGTTACTATGGCCTTATTGTCTGGTTCCCTGATATGATCCGGTACTTCCAAGAAGAGGCATATGAATCCCGAGTGAAGATCTTTGATGAGGAAGAAGTGTCACACTTCACCTTTAATTTCACCCTCGAAAACCAGATCCATAGAAACGGGGAATACAGAAACGATAAGTAAGTGAACAGAACTTGGTCCGATGCATGCAAACTGAAATACGTTTCTAGAAAGCTCCTTTTTTTCTTTCTTTCTTTTTTTTTTTTCTTTTTCCACTGACTCGAAAATCTCTGTTGTTCTTTTGGACACACAGTCTATATCTCTCAAAATCCCCAAGGCAGTTTTCTGCAGACCAAATATCCTTTTTCTCCTGCTTTTCACGCACTCTGCCTCAGCCACTCGCATCTCCAGACCCAAGGGGATGCCTGCGAGGAGCCCTGCCTTCAGCAGGAGCAGGCCAGCGGGCACCCACCTGGCTGTGCTGGGCAGCTCTGGATGCAAAGGGGACTTTTCTTTCCTTAGCACACACTGACATCTACTGGTCTTGGCCAGGGAAGACCATCACTTGTAATGAAGCTGCCCCGCTGCCGCATTTCCAAAAGAAAGAGCTGGTTTTCCTTGAAGTCCCCTGTACGACTTAGCCCTGTCTCCATCCTGCAGCTCATTAGTGCGAGCTGTGTCGTGGCCAGTTGTACTGGTGTTCTTCTCCCACGCTGGCCGACATCTCCCCACAGCCGAGTATATCACCTTCTTTTTTAGTGCTTTGAAGTCAGTGAAGTTACTGTAGCAGAACACCATTGCTTTCCTCCCTTTCTTCTCCTATTTGGGCTGAGCTTGATGTTTTTTCTTCTGCATCCAGCCTGGACCCCAATCAGTCTGTGTTCCACAGCAATACAAATCCTAGTGATTTGTACCAGGCCATCACTACTTTTCTAAATCCCAATAAAATGGGTGGTAAAATATCCCTATGTAAATTCTGTGGAGGTCCCCTTGCCCCAGATAGGCTAGCCAGGCTGTTGCTCCAGCTGCCTTGCACTATGTGGGGAGGTCCCATGGGGTGTTCAATGTTACATAAAACACTCGCTGTTTTAATCTTCATGGGTGAAACCATACCTCATTGCCCAGACGGGTTATTCCTCTCCTCTCAGAAACTATTTGTCACCATTTCCTTGGTGTATATCTGATAGACGTTGGTGGGGGACCCCAGCATATGTCCCTATGTCCTTCCAGAGACCTTCCTTGCAGCAAGGAGCTGTGCTTGATGGTGCAAACCTAACCCCATAATTCCTATTCCCCTGCTGCTATCGAGCAGCCAAACAAAGCCCGGTGAGAAGTGGATGGTGGTCAAATTTGGGGACTGGGGACCCTTATCTTATACCTGGAGAAAATGTGCTGTTTTCACTAACTTCATTGAGAATTGAGGATGCTCAGCACCTTGCAGGAGGAAGACATAAAACGGTGATGTAGTTCACTGTTCACTTTCCTTGGTCTTCTCAAAAATTCAAAACCTGATCAATCTACGTTCCAGTAATGCCCACAGCATATCTCGATATGACTTATAGCTGTGAGTTAAAACTCCATTGAACACCAGTCCGTTGCTGTATGACTCTTTTAAAGACAGATGTTAAGAAAGCAAACTGCAGGAAAAGGGCTTCGAGCCGCCTTTGGGAGTAAATACATCACAGGCTATTACTGAGCAAATGCAGAACAGCTTCAGTTCTGCTCTAACCTATGAGACCTTCTACATGGAGTAAAAGACTCGAATAGTCTTCTCATGGTATTTCGAGCATTAATAATATCTCTTAGTAGCTTCAGTTAAGAAGCCCTGCAGTGCTCAGTTAATGGTGTAAACAGCCATCGTGCGCGACTGTGTTGTAAGTGCTCAATTCAATTAAGTTTCTGGGTATATGTTAGAAGGCTTTTTATTTGGTGACAGTCATGGCCTCTTTAACTAGAGCAATAATGCTTGCTCTTAATAGCTCCTTACATCTTCCAAACATGCCTGTGCATTAACTAATACATCTTCTCCGTGTCCCTGCAAAATTTCGTAGGTAAATCAATATCGTGTCATCCTTCAGGCAGGCAGGTCAGACGTGTCGAGCTTCCCATCAGAGGAGAAATCAATCACCTGACACAGTTGATTATTTTTAGTGTAATCTGTTTTCATTACATGATAAGCAATATTCCCCGAACAGAGATGGTTACAAGCAGAACTCAGATAATCTCCCCGCTCTCTCTAGAAACCCTGCTGCATTTTTGCTTTAAAAATCACTTTGAGTTTAAACAGCTGTCAGAAGCCTTTCACCAAATGGCTCAACGGGCTCCTGATAATCTCTGTTTGCATTTATGCTGGAGGAAGGGGCAGAATAAGGAAGACGGCAAGGCCAGTCCACAGAGAAAATGCCATGCACTCGGTGAAATTATTTCTTCTTCAGATGGACTAGTACTGAAAGTGAGAGGATTTGTGTCCATTCAGCCTTAGAGGCACATTTTCATAGGTGTGACTATTTTTGAAAGGGAAAAACTGCCAGAAATCCGAAAAGGTCCATCTCTCTTTAAAAAACCCCACAAATTCTTCAAACCCATCGCTTCTACTGAAATACAAAATGTGTAAGCATGGAGATGGAAGGACAGCTATGCATTCAAGCAACACCTTTTCTGTAAATGACCCTAGAAATTGCCGTTATTACTCTGTCTCTTGAAACAGCCGTTACATGCTATATAGTGTAGAAAATACCTGAAAGCACAGGGTGAAGTTCTGTTTCCTGCCCCGCAGATTTATTGGCATGAAATTCAAGGAAGTGAGATTTGAGGATTCACTGTTTGAGGAATGCTACTTTGAAGACGTGACATCCAGCGAGACCTTCTTCGAAAACTGCACCATCATCTCTACTGTCTTTTATAACACGGGTAATGGCATTCCTGCTGTGGTCCCATCTCTGTAATTAGGAACTATTTTGTCAGATTCTGGGAGAAAGGACGATAGGGGTCTGCGTGTTTGTGTGTGTGTGCTGGGTAATGAAAGTGATGATGGGAAAAGAAAGAGGGTGCTGCATTTGGACGGAGGCTTCAGTTTGCTCCATCGGTGTTTTTAACCAGATGGCTTCTGGTGTCGTTGGCTGCTGCACGGGAAACGCAAAAGTCTGCGCTCAGACCTTGGCAGGTTAAAGTAATGGCAAAATGCCTAGCAGTTTAACAGCTCAATTCAACAAATTTGGCTTAAAATATAATTTTAACCAACCTGCGGTTGGTGGTCATAAGCAGTAAGATATTCATTAATTTATCCTGAAAAAGCTTTTCACTTCTACTTTAATAGAGAACGAATCATAATGCATGAAAGCAAGAGCCTGCGTTTCCTGTCCATGTGGCGTGGGGATACCGATCCAGGTGACTCCAGAAATATAGGGAGCGCACGAGCTTACACCCACCATGTGCCAAGCATGCAGCTAGAGCTTGCCGCTAAAATAAAAACTCCCCGAATTTCCATTTGGTGAAGAGCACCTCTCAGATCTCTAGTTTGGTTTTGACCCTGAGTCCTGTTGCTGCTGTATGAAGGGAGATCAGCTGCGCAGGATCAAGATTTTTCCTCTTTCCCTCGCAGATCTCTACGAACATAAATTCATCAACTGCAGGCTCGTAAACAGCACATTCATGAAGGAAAAGGAAGGCTGCCACCTGGATTTCGAGGAGGACAACGATTTCCTGATCTACCTGGTCAGCTTCCTGGGCAGTCTGTCTGTGCTGCCGGGCAACATCATCTCTGCGTTACTCATGGACAAAATAGGGAGGATAAAGATGATCGGTGAGCGGGGACGACGGGTGGATGGCACAGGCCGTGGGTGGGAGCACGACTCTGCAAAGAGCCGAGGTCAGTGTGAAGGTCTCGCTGCATCTGCACTCACCAACGTGAGCCGAGATGGTTCAGGTGGGGATGAGTCACTCCCGGACCAAACAGAGCAGAAGGGTAAAGAGACTCGAGGGTGAGGGAAGTGACCTACTCTGTGGCAGTAGGCAAGTTACCTGCTCCTCGCCTCCTCACCCCGCTTTTCTGTGTAGCTGTGAAATCCTCATTTTTTTATTTTGGCTTTTACCTCAAAGCCTATTGTTTACCCAGTCCTCAGCACATCAGCGTCAGAGCTGAAGCAGGACCTCTTGGTGCTGTTGAGTGGATGCTGATGTCCACAGCATTCCATATAAGTAAATAAACACTTTGCTTGTAGCAGTGAATATTCACAAAGATTATTTGATGCAGCATCTCGATAGCCCAGGAGTTCCCTCTTTTGGTTTCCTGGTTTTCAAATGATCTTACAAACAGCTTCAGAGAGCATATGGTAGATTAACTGACCATGTCACAGCCAAACAAGATGCCACCCTTTAGCGTCATTGGAATAAGTTATCACTGTATCAGCTTTAGGATTACTCTGGGAATTTCTGGTGTTGCTTCCTCCAGGGTTCAGACCTTGCTCTCCAGGTACTGTGGGAATCGTACCTCCAGGGACAGCCAAGTGAGTTTAACAAAATCAGGGATGTGGCTCGGGGTAAGGGGTGACTCATTCACTGGAGCTCACCTACCTTTCTCTTCTGAGAACAGAGGGGAGTTTAGTCAGCTTAGCCTCACCGTCAGACAGGTTAAGGTAAGAAAGATGACCCCCGCCAGTGTGTCAGGAATGTATGTTGCAGGGGAAATGAGCGTTCGTGTAGTGAATTTGGAAAAGACCCAAGCAAATCAGAGGGTCTGTGGGAAATAAATTAAATAAAGCTGAATGAGAATCAGATTGTCCCCCCTGCAAACATGTCAGCGTTTCAGCATCTTCCTCTGGAATTGAGATGACAGCTGGGATCCTAAATGCTTATTTCTTCTGCAGAATGAAAAGTACAGGACAAAAATTAGTAACGACACGTTGAAACGTTTCACTCTGGAATTTTCAATTGAAACAGCCTTCTGGCATCCCACCCGTATCGCTCTGATGAACACATTATTTCTGGTCAGCTTAGCAGGAAAACTGAATTTTGCTTTTTGCGTTATGTGCCTCGCTGGGACTTCGGTTCAGTGTTATCGTGTTCTGCTAAACCCTCTCCTGTGCCAAATGTCAGGTCTGGGGCACAGACGCTGACCCTAATGCTGCACTGTACCTCTTCAGCAGGGGGAATATCCACCCCGCGCAGCGGGGGATGTATTTTGGCCAGGTACCACGGAGGAGAAGTGGATATGGAGTCCTGCACGGCAGCTTTTTATAGGCAGGGCGCCGCAGTGGCAAGATGGAACATAACGTCCAAAATGAAGCATTTTAGTTCTGGTTCAGCATTCAGATTATTTTGGATGGCATCAAATTGATTCGAAAAACCCCAAACAAACAATTTCACTTTCCTGGTAGTAAATGGAGATATTTCAGCAATGACAGAACTTTACAATGAAAGATACTTTGATTTTGCAAAAATTGCATCTTTCAAGTGAAAATTCCCAACAGGGTAGAAGGCAGTGCTGTAGCCATTAATATTTCTGAATCTGAACTGTGCCTAACTGAGCATGAACTCTCTCACTTTCTCCCTCGGTGGCATTCATGAAATTATGGCTCCTGTGCAAATGTGCCATGAAATCTAATGATGTTCTTATAATTAAAAGAGATCTCAAGTGCTTCATAAAATTGACTGTAAATTATCCTAATTGAGACTATAAACGTGTCAAGTGATTTCAATATGATATGAAATGCACCAGCTCTTCACTCAAAACTCAAGTTGGAAAACCTTCGCAATGATTCTTCCTCCTCATTGACTTTCATGTTTACTTGCCCCTGCTCTTTCTGGGTCCATCTGGAAGTCGGAGATGCTGGAAACATGCCTGGAAAAGCCTGTCTTTGGAGTCTCCGTAGAGCAGGACTATCAGCAAGATCAGATGGTCATTGAGAACATTTTCGGGCTGGTTTCCAGCATCAGAGAATGACAGATAGGCAGCATCAAGGTATTTTTGGGTTCTTGCAGATTTAATTTCTTCTGGGGTGAAACGCCGTCACTTGAAAGCCATCTTTATCAACAAACGTGTTTGCTCAACTGTGGACAGGGAAAACCGGTGCCAACATTTTTCTCTTGGTTTCCTCCCGTAGGTGGCTCAATGTTGATCTCAGCAGTGTGCTGCTTCTTTCTCTTCTTCGGCAACAGCGAGTCAGCAATGATCGGCTGGCAGTGCCTCTTCTGCGGGGCCAGCATTGCAGCCTGGAACGCTCTGGACGTCATCACTGTGGAGCTCTACCCCACTGACAAAAGGTGCTCAGAATATTTGTCCCTTTAATTTCCACCCTCTGACTTTGTCCTCTCGGTTCCTGATGGAAAAAGTCACTCTAGATAAGCGTAGTCGGGGGAGGTGTATTTTTTTTTTATTTTCACCAGTCCTTAAGGGCTTGGGTAGTCCTGCGGCTGTACTGGATCAGCACAGACATTTGCAAGCATAATTCTGCATGCATGGTGGCTTGTAGGCAGGGAGTCGCGTGGGCGTATGGAAATTACAGGCAGATAAAATATGGATTCTATCATTTTCGTGGATGTGCATGGAGGTCTGGCCTTTCAGGCTGTATCCCCCAGCATCTTGACATAGCTCATCACCATGACAGCCTTCCCCTCCACAACCTGGAGACAGCCATGTGCGCAGAATGGTTTGGGAGATGAGGTAGCACAGGAAGCTTTGGAAGAATGTGCTGCAGATTAAACCTTTCCTTGTGGCATCATTATAAGCCTTTTTTTGCCTTTTTCGCCTTTTTCGGGCTGTTGGGGGAAGCCAGAAGGGAAGGAGAAGGACTGTGCTTTGAAGGCAGTGTGCTTTAGCTGCTGGGTGAAGCAGAATTCGGAGGAGAGCCTGGGTTGTTTCTCTGGTGACAATCCACTCCAGCCAGCGCTTAGAAGGGCTTTGATAAGTTCTAGAGGAGGTTGTGTCCAGCTGTCATTGGGGATGGCAAAGGCTGTCATAGTGGGCTCCACAGGGCTAGGGAGAAGCTGAGATGGAAAGGAGAAATGACTACACACAGACGTTCTCATCATTCACACAGACATGCAAAACCCCAACATCTATTTATTTATTTATCCTGCCTGGCTTTACTTGCTAGAAGCGTAGCCTGGGCAACCTAAGAGCATTCACAAAATTACCTGTCCAGATCTTCTGTAGTTATGCCAAGAACCTCCCTCCTAACCATTGTTTTCTGCTTTTCTTCCCCGCAGGGCAACGGCCTTTGGCATCCTCAATGGGCTTTGTAAGTTTGGTGCCATCCTGGGGAACTCAATCTTTTCCTCCTTCGTAGGGATAACCAAGGTGGTTCCCATCCTTCTGGCTTCCTCTGCTCTGGTTGGAGGTGGCCTGCTTGCTTTGCGCCTGCCAGAGACTCGAGATCAGGTCCTGATGTGAGCAACAGAGGCCAGGGGGGTCGGGGGGGTGGACGCAGAAGAGGAACAAAAAAGAGCCATGCTTGGAAAAATCAAAATGTCCATTTCTATACCGTTGTGTCGATACCTCGAAGAGAGAGGGCAGAGGGAAAGAAGAGCCCAAAGGGATAAAAATGAAACCCCTAGTTTCTGGCCCCTTTCCAGCCATGACTGGTGCATGCAGCTACCACACACCCCTTGCAGAGCTTGGGTTTAACCTTGCCTACACTGGGAGTCTACCCTGTCCCTCTCCATCCCAGTGTAACGGCACAGGACGCGAGCAGCGGCTTCGTGCATGCGTGCGCCTGCCTGGGTGTGAGCGTGTCCGACGGGAGAACAGACCCTGACCCCCTCATGCCTTTGCCGAGCTGTGAGATGCTGCCTGCCTTGCCCGGCACTCCTTGGCAATTCCCATCAGCTGTGCTCAGACACAAAGGGCATCCGAAGGGGAGGCAGGTAACAAACCTACCATGGGTGAGCTCCAGCAACAGGGACAAGAGCTACCAATGTGACTAGTGACGCTGGCTGTCTTGATTTTGGGGTTACCACCTGAACCACCCGAAAGAGCAAGAGAGTCCTAATTTCTGGAGGATATGAGGGTGGGTGCTGGGCTCTCAGAAGAATCAGGGTTTCAAAGCCCTTTACTGTCTGCACTTGGCCATAGAGAATCACTAGGCACCTTCTTGGTCTGGGAGAGAAATATATACATAATTTTATATATATATATATATATATGTATTTACACATACTTGCAAACGTACATACACAGATTGAAGTGATCAGCTATTGAAATTTGTAATTTTTAATTTCTGCACCCTTAAGAAGATTTTAAGAGAGACACTAAAAACTAATCCCACCAATTCAAGATTATCTGGAGTCACGACCGGTTTAGTGGCACTTCATTCTTTATATCCAGACACCAAATATTTAAATGTGTTGATGGCTGGGAATATATATTTCTATGACGATTAAGGGTTTTCTTCCTACAACTTTCACAGAGGAGAAATCGGTATGATGTTGGAGCATTCCACAAACCAAATGTGTACATATTATCCAGTGTAAATAGGGGACTTTCTGTGAATTTACCAGCATTTTAGCCATATTATTTAAAGAATATGATGCTTGATTTTCTTATATACTTCGGTCTCATGGAAGCACTGTAAGCACAGTTACTTAAAGCCATTTAACTTGTTACACAGGGAATGCACGCAGCAAGCTTTCGCTGTACAGAACATTAAATTCTCCATTAAGCAGCACGGTTAAGTTTGGTATCCTGTAAAGATCATTTTTATAAATTCACATGCCCTTTTTATCGTAAGACTTAAGTCCTGTTGCACCTAGAAGCAAAGGGAGTTGTGTATTTTTGGATGTACATTCTTGGGAAGCAGGAATGAAAGGCATACTGTTAAATTACACACCGATGCCCACAATTGACTAGATAGCGCTAATTAGATCCTTTCAACAAGCTCAGCGATCGATCAGAATCGATCAGAAACTGTCACAGAACGCAGGGAATTTGTCTCACCAGGGTATTTTGTGACATAAAAAAATTATTTTGGACTTTTGCTAATGATCTTCCTATTTACCTTTCTTTGGATGCCTCTTTTTTTTTTTTCTTTTTAAGAAAATCACGCAGGGCTAGGCTGAAATCCAGCAGGACTGAAGTCTAACACAGTCACACTAACAGCTCACGCAGGGGCCAGCCCCGCAGATCCGTGGGGGTCAGTGTCAGTGCTGCTCCGGAGGGCAGACGAAGGACACAGAGCGTGGTTAGATCACAAGCAGCAACTCCTTGCCAATGAGGCAAAAACCCTCTAATAAGCATCATTTTTATCATTGTGTCAATCAGGGATAAACACTTACGGAGCAGCCGGGCTACAATGGGCTACTTGGCATTTTTGAGATTTATTCTGGGGTTTATGAAATTGGTAAAATCACAAGCTGCTGTAATAACCGAGCTTATTATGCCTCATTTCTTCATTTTATGGGTAGCTGGGGGCCTTTTTTTGATTCGTCTTCAAAACAGCAAGGTTCCTTCTCTAAGGTAGGAGTGAATGTAATTATGTCCTTTGGCAGCAGTTCACAGCTTCTGTTGAGAATCACAGCCCAGAATGTGGTTGGGTTTTTTTGCCTCTAAGAATGTCTGGTCCTTTTGCACGGTGAGAAGCAGCTAAATATGTATTTCAACACAAAAGTTCACCACAGTCTTTATGTTTCGTCCATTTTGTTGGATTGTGCACAGCAATTGCCACATCGGATTTGGGGGGAAAAAAAATTCATTTCATTTTCTGGGCTATTGTTGTGCTGCTCTGTGGAGCCAGAATTTATCTTTATTTATTTTATGAAGCACTCTTAGTCATTATCATCCAATGCTCTGACTATTTGTGTTCTCCATTGACATTGTACAGTGACACTAATGACATCATTTATTTTGCAAAACTTCTCTGTTAATTTTCAGAGAAGGAAGAAATTGAGGAGAAAGGAATGGCAAGGTAATATTAGGAAATATCCAATCTTAGAAACCTTTCGTCTTTACAGAATAACTCTCTCACAGGCTGCTAAACCTCACCTTTGAGACATTAGCTGGGACAAGGTAAAGAGCAATAGGATCTTGTTGTCAGTGTCACCCAGGCTAGCCACGTGGCTGTAGAAACTCTTTGCACCCCTAAAATGCATGGGTCACTCACCTGAGGGCCAGGGGATGATGCACATGTGTTGTGATGAGGCTCCTACCCCTGACTTGACCAGGGAATTCATGACCTAATAGGAAAGGGCAAACACACACTGCAGCTGGGACACAAGGAAAAGGACAACGATGAAGAGAGAAGGAAGAAAGGAAAAGCTAAGGAGAACCCATATCACCTAGCCTTAGACACCTCCGAGTTAGATGTCTGGATCTGAACTCATCACCCTGGGTTCCCATTATTTCCTTTTGAAAGGCACAGACAATATTTGTGACCACGCTCAGGCACGGTGCTGAGAAGAAGATGGGCTGCCCTGGATGGCCCTGCTCCTCTCTTTCCATAACAGAGAAATCCAGGGCAGCGGCTTCAGCTCAGGCGTTTGCCTTTGTGACACTTGGGCTGACATCTCCCATCCAACCTCAGTGAGAACAAGGCTTAGTCAACACTCCTGATGAGCTTGTTTATTGTCTTTGTCATGGTCTAAATCAGCGTAGGCTTCACACTACTGCTCTCCCAAGCAAAATGGTCGTTGGGTGCAGTTCCCTCAGCATTGGCTGTGTTTTGATTTGGGTCTCAGTTTCAAGCCATGGGCTACCTGTGAGGCTGAGCATGAGCCACAGAGCCCTGGAGGACCGTGCAGGGGGAGATTTCTCATCAGGCACCTCCTGCGATGGCTCAGCTTTATTTCTACTGTAAAATCAGCATTACACCTGCAGTTCAAGGGCCAGCATTCCTCCTCCAGTGGTTCTCCCGCCTACGTTTGCCACAGTGAACAGTCTCCTTGTCTTGGACACACTGGACCATCCACAGAGAAAACTGCTGACCACGGGTCCACTGATGATCTCTGCAGAGCACTGTTTCCTCGGATTCATGAACTTTACCGCGATAGGGGCACAGAGGACCAAGACAGGGGACTTGCCTTAAATCCCGAAGACCTCTACTAGAGGACAGCTCTTCATGCGTGTGTGGCACACCAGTGCAGCCACTTAGCCAGGGACTTTGTGGCATGGGAAAGGTGGGTCTAGGGAACCCAGACTGACCTGCTGTGAGTTGGTGTCTTTAGCTGAACTGCAGCATAATGGGGGTCACAGGAGGAGTTCATTACTGAGTTTCTGAGCATGCAGAAACAGGCATTTAGGGGAACACAAAGCACTACTATGAAAGACCAGTGGTATTACGATGAGTTCTGCCTCCTTATATTCTCTGTTAATTTAACTGGTTGTCGTGTACCTATTCCTTCACATCAGTTATGCAGGACAGGTCCTGCCACCGCCTTTGGCTTTGCTACATCTTACTGGTGGTGGCTGGAGCCTGGGCTGGGTGGGGTGATCGCCTCCTTGCCCATCTGATCCTCATCCCCTGGAAATGCTACGTGACTTATAAACAGCGGTGTATGTATCTTTTGGACTAAGAAAAGGGACTTGGAAAACCCATAACCAGAGCCAGATGTTCTGCACTCTGGAGAGAGGTCAGGCAGCCCAATGTCCTTCGGTGATGCCGGAGAGGTGCTCTAAGGGATATTCCCTGAGCCTGGGAGCACTCCAGCCCCAAGGCTGGCTCCACAAAGGGGCACAGAGCATGGGCCTGAGCTTTCTGCAGACGTGCAAGTCTCTTCCAGGTCCTGCTTTGAGACCTCCAACAACAGAGTATGCTCTGATACTGTTAAGGAGGCCCTAGGTCCATTTACATTCCTTGCTTGTGTCCTTTGACTTTCCAAAGGACATGCAAAACTGGAGAGTATATTTTTAGGTTTATGTAGATTTTATCCCCGTACATTATATTTCCATCAAGTTTCTCCCTCAGTTTCTCACCCTTGTATTAGCAAATGCTGCTTTTAGGAAGAATCAAGCCTGTGAACGGCAAAGGAAACAAAATGAAAGACATTTCTTTGCTCTATGTGATGCTAGTGCTGTATAAATGTACACACTGCAAGTTCCGCTGTAAATAACACCCAGTGTCGTGCATTTAATGAAATGTTTCATTTAGATGCTCTGTCGGGTCTGTGTGGGAAATAGCCAATTCCAGTCCCCTGGTTCCTTTTCTTCATTTGAAACCTTTCTTGTTTTATTTTTTTTTTATTTGATGTGTGTCTGGTTGTCACTGGAAATTGCAGCTGTTCCAATGGACTTTGTTTTTGTTCTCTCCGTCACATTAAAAACCTGGAAGAAAAAGAATGACTCTTGTAGTGTTTGTGTTTAATGTGCACTTTCAAGGGCTGTTGCGGGTGATTTTGTACCCTTACAATGTCGGGACTTCCTCTGGTGTTTGCTATGTGTATGTCCTTGCTCTCTCAAACCCACCTCAATTAAATCTCCCTTCTACCACCATTTTATCACACTTCCTAACACACTACACGAGAAACTCTGTATATCCTGAAAAGTTTTCTAGTGGAGAAAGCATGAAATGTTTTTAAGTAAGTGCCGCGTGAAACTGGAAAACTAAGCTCTGCTTTGTAACAAGAATATGTCCAAAGAAGAAAGCTGCTTCTTGTAGCTTGGCACACCGCTTGACCATAGCATACACTTGTCCATATTTCTAAGGCTGTGTTTCTAAAGACGTATTTCTAAGGCTGTGTGCTCTTTTTTTTGCACCTCCTTGTATAAGTCTAACTACCCACCCTGTGCTTTCAGAGCAGGATGATCGAGACCTACACAACATCAGCTGCGTGGGAAAAGAGCTCGTGGTGTAAGCAGTGGAGGCTGCTTGGCAGATTATGGGGTTTCTCCGTGAGTTTCGACTTCATGCATTCCATAAAATGCAGCGATGTCTCTTCCCCCAGATCCACTCAAGGTCGGGAGGGTTTTAATTCTGAGTCAATTCTGGCTTGTTGATAAGACTTTCAGGTGCTGAAAGGTTGTCAGGTCAATCAGCGTTTAGTCCTCTCTCCGTGTACACTGCATATGCAACAGGCTAAAGCTAATATTCAAGGGAGAGATAAGGAGCCAGAAGATATTGGAAATCTAATAAAGGAACCATGAAGGTACCTCCATCATCAGGAGACTTAAATCAGGCATTTTCCCTCAGCTCAGGTTCAGCTGGGTCCCATAGGACCCATCTGAGCTGGGGTCCCACTGGATGAACCAAAGCCGCCAGCAGACTGGGGGAGCTGGTGAGGACTGGTCTCAGGTGGGAGCTGGTGAGGACTGATCTTAGGTGGGAGCTGGTGAGGATTGGTCTCAGGGGGGAGCTGCCAGCTGTGAATTTTGCAATGCTCATGCCTGACTGCAGAGTACAGAGCTATGGAGTCAACAGACCTTTGCGTGTGTTCTGCCTTTATGTAGGAAACTGTGTATTAGCAAATACCATCAAAAAACATTTTCTAAGAAGAAGTGGGCTTTTAAATAAAGGTCAGAGAGTTGCACTGAAAGCCTTGGAGGTGCTTTTGAGTCGTTCTTACTCCAGGCTAGTTGACATTCTGCATAAGGCTGAAATCTCAGTAAGCAGGAAAAATCCCATATTTAAATGTGCAGACATGGTTGTTGATATATTTGCATAAAAAAAACCCTGACTAATTTTAAAGTAAGGTGCAGGGAATTTAAGAGCAGGATTGTGTGACATGGCTGAGATAGCATAGAATGGACTAGATGAAAAGAAAACCTTTGCAAACCTGTGTTCCTGTTTTTCTGTGTTGATGATTCTACCTTCACCATCTCATGTTTCTCACTATGCGGAGTTTCTGGCACAGATTCTCGTAGCTACCAATAAATGACCCAGATTCCGTGGATATGTAGGTTCACCCAAGCTGTCACAGAAGGTTACCCAGTGGGGG
The DNA here is from genome assembly GCF_964199755.1 of Larus michahellis. Taxonomy (NCBI): domain Eukaryota; kingdom Metazoa; phylum Chordata; class Aves; order Charadriiformes; family Laridae; genus Larus; species Larus michahellis. Next base: position 7,694,008 of record NC_133904.1, on the reverse strand, counting down.
AAGAAGACTGGAAACGACGGCAATCCCAGCAGCCATTAAATCCAGCAGTAGTTCTGAGTGATGTGTCTGAATTGTGAAGTGACTCGGTATCGGGAATATGATTTGAGTTAGATTATGGTAAACTGGCCCGTCGTTTTATCAGTGCTCCAATGTCTCAGACGCTGGTGCTGGGACATGGTGCTCTGTTTTTCCAGCTTGGATGGAAAAATGGCAGAAAATGCTGGAGACTGAGCACCCTACCAAGGTAAAAACACTGGTAGGACTTTGTGGCTGATATCAAGTGCGTCTGTGTTTCTCAGACTGCTTTCTTGTGAGCAGATGCATGTAACACAAAAAGAACTAGCCAAAGAGGTTACCACGGATCTTTTTTTTTTTTTACGGTTCTCAGTGTGTGAGGAGAATTAAGTGAAGAACTTGCATTCATCTTGCCCCATGATAATTAAAAGTTACGGCTTATATATCACTTTTATGCATATACGCTTATTACTGCACTAACCCACAAAGTACTATTTGAAGAAATTACAAGTGATACATAAATTTATTTTTCAGTCCTTGTTTTGCCTATAAAAACATGTGTGTGTCTCTAGCTACGTATAAATAAGTATGCACGCACATGCATCCATGTGTAAAACTAAATTGCTACGGCTGACCTTACTGATTTTGCCTCAGCTTTTTTCGGGCCTGAAATTAGTCTCAAAAAGACCAGAAGATGGCAGCAGTTGCCCGCAACACGGGCTGCTGGTCCCTGCTCCCCGGTAGCTGCAGTGCTGCCTGCAGGAGGCTGCACCCAGGACCAGGAGTCCCGGCCAGGACCCGCATCGTGCGGAGACAGGGTGCTGCGGCAGTGCCATCAGGTACAGGTCAGTCGGCTCCCCGGGAAAGTCAGGGAAAAGGGGTTAAAAAAAGCACTGATTAGAAAGTTTGGAGAAGAGCGAGCGCTGCCTAGTGCCAAAGCTTTTGAAACAGGAGCTGTGCAAACCTGAAGAATGTAATTCTAGGGGATAAAATATGAGAGTTTCTGCTTCAGTAGACTAGTGCAATGGTTTTCAAGCTGTCTTGGCCTGCAGCTACTAAGCATTTTCCATTGGAGATGCAAATCCCTTATAAAAATGTGGTGAGACTCCAGGTAGAGGAGAAGAGCTCTGTGCTGGCCGATGCTGTGCCCACAGACCTAGGAACAGGTCAGCACCAGCCGTGACTCCTGGGGCAGCTCGCTGAGGTGCTGCAGTGAACGGGGTTTGTAGACAAGTTCTCCAGCCCAGCTAACCATTGTAAGATGTCACCAGCACTGCCCCATGTGTTCCTCCTTCCCCAGCCTCAGGCACAGGTAGAAGTTTCTGCAGTTAAAATCTGAGCTCTTAAAATGAGAAGTCTTTCCCCAGAGTGGCTTCATGAACCCCTCCTGCATCCCTGTATCATGAATGTAAGACAAGGGACAACACACACATTTCTAAGTGCTTTGCTTATCGCCTCAAAACAACCTCCGGCCACAAATCCTCAATGCCTTCCCTATATGGTGGTAGGAGATTCAGCTCAGAGGACAGAGCCTGCTGAAAATTAATGAAATAACAATGACAAATGTTGTGGTTGCCCTTCTTACAGCTTGTGGAAACCATGGAACTCATCCTAAGACTCATGGTCTAGTTAAGCGGGGCTCTACCCTAGTCCTGTGAGCTTGCTGCCACCACAGCTGGATGCAGCTGTTGTCCACTGCGGATTTTACACTGATGGTTTCTCTCTGGGAACCAAGAGGTTGGGTTTCCCTGAAAAGCTTTTTATTCACCATAGAACACAAACAAAAGAACTATCTAGTAAATATAAACAGACCTAATTGCAAGGAGACCAAAGCCAGATCTCAAGTGGCTTCGTTCCTCTCTTTTGTAACCCTAGCAAAGTAAAGCGACTCACCCCAGGGATGACCTATCTCCCCAGGGTTGCAGCCGGTCTCCTTGGTGGAGTGCCTCAGGCAGGACAGCAGCTGGAGCAGGCTCTGCCGGCTGTGGGGTTCCAGAAGTTGGTAATATTTCTCCAGAGGGAGCCCTTTCTTAGCCCTGAAATCTTCTGCTTCAGACTGGGAAGACAATACTGTACTCAGCCTCTCAAAACACATTGTTGAATAATAAAGTCAGTGCTTTTGTCCTTTCCTTTTTGGGGGTAAGGGTAACAGCTTTGAAAACTTCCCAGCAGCCTTGTTCCTTCCCTTAGACCCTTAAACAACACACTGCTCTGCAGAAACCAGCCACGTACGGAGCCCTTAGGCCTATAAATATTACAGAACAACCTTTTTACAGCTCTCGTTTGACCTTGTTATCCAAAGAGACCATAAGAAACTCGCAGCTCTGGCTTGGCCCAGCTGTAGGACCCTGCTAAGTCACTTGGTTCCCATTCACATCCCACCTCGAAGAGGACAGGTATAGTGTCACCTTTGTGTTGGTCTCTGGGGCAGATCTGTTCCTCTGTGTGTGGTTACCCCTGTGTCAGGGCCCTAAGAGACCTTCTTTGGCAGATTTGCAGAGGTTTTGGGGTGTCCTGAAGCTCTGTTATTTGCTGACATTTGTCTCTGGTAATGCAGCATGTCCCTCCTCCAGGTCAGTGGAAGCAGCTTTCTCTTTTATGTGGTGCAAATTTAACTCCAAGTAACCAGTTTCCCTATATCCATAGGTCAAGGTTCACTATAGAGCTTGCATGGGAGAAATGCTGGTTAAGGAGAAAAAAGATGTAATTTGGGGTGAACGTTGCACCCACCACAGAGGAGTTCAAGGCTGAAGTTAAGCATATCTCCAAATCATGACCATGGTTATTGCAACCTTCCGATGTCCACTGGGGGTGAATAAATTGCCTTAAATAGGCTTTAGAGATGGGATTTCAGAAAGAAGAGGAAATCCAAATGGGAAAATAATGCAAGGAAACGTTAAAAACTACCAAACAAAAAAAACAAGTTCAAGCCCAACCCCTTTTTCTGATCATTATCTGGGCTTAAAAACAGAGTTTTATCAATTGCAGCTTTTCCCAGTCGCTCCACTTTTAGCCCTGGGAGAAATTCTTGTCTGGAGATTTTGACATCCCAGTCAGCTCCTTGGCAATGTGCAGATAGCCTAAACAGCCTAATGATAACTTGTCTTAGGCTGCTCAATCAACAGCAGTGAGAAGATAAAGCTCTTATACCCTCGGAGAGAGACAAGCCTAAAGTTTATACCCACTGCTGCAGGAGTAAATGGCGCCACAGACAAGTTGAAAGACTCTCCCAGCTCACGCCCTCTGCTCGTAGGGGAGAATTCATGGCCTTTTGCTGGAAATCTTGTTCACACTGGGGTGGCGTTTTGAAGAAATTCATTGAGAAGAGGGGTAGCTTTGAGACTGGCTCCACTCAAGCCCAAGCTGAGGGAAAACTCAGAGGGTGAGCTACTCGGGATGTGTCAACAACCTTCAGGCTACTCCTTTTCCTTTCTTAGGGCTGGCTTGAGACTTGGAGGCAGGTTTGGATAGGAATTTTAACGTGATATTGTCTGGATTTTATCAGACGACTAGAACATTTTATTCTCCAGGGTTGTCTTTCTGGTGGCATTTGCCAGCCCAGAATGCCGAGTCCTTGCAAAGAAACAGAACAACCTCAAATAATTTCCAAGAACCACAAGCAATGTAGACAAAATGCTTGTACGCATGAGAGAGTTGCTTCAAATTAGGTGGGCATATGATCTTAAACAAGGTAGCTATTCTTGAAAAGCCTTCACCCCAATGCTCTTATGCTGAAAGATGCACTAAAATACGAGCAGTTACCAAGCTAATCAGAAGACAATAATCCTCTTCTGATCGCTGGCATCCGTTTGATGTGAGACGTTGTAATAGGCCTTTCCAATGGCTTCCCCCAGCATAACACTGGTCAAGGTGCAAAGCAAAGGCAGAGGCCTCAGCCTGAATCTCTGTCGTGCGTACAAGCCCCAGACTAGCTGAGATGTGGGTGGGAGCTTCTCCGAACAAAAATTAGGGTGGTGGTGTGGCTCACTGGAAAGCTAGCAGTTCTTTCTCACTTCAGAAGAAAGACTTTCTGAACTAGATCTCCAAGGTGATAAATCACCTTCTGTCTCCTTTTCTTTGTATCTGTTTTATCTCTTCATCTTCAGGTATGACTTGCCCAAGTATCCACCCTCCTTTGACGCAGTTGGAATCTGGTGACATGATGAAAATGCAATGTTGATTTTTAAGCAAGATTATGCAAATCCAATATGTTCGGTCACTGTAGTTCTGGGAATTCCCTTATCAGCAACATAATCATTGAGAATGAGTTCATCCAGTGTGTGAGATAGTGGCAGGGAAGGAATAAGGGCTGAGCTAATCACCAGGCGTATCTCAGCCAGGATTTAACTGTGCATGAAAAGGAGCCAGCACAAGGTGAAATGCTTGTACAGCAGAGATTTCCACTGCAATGGCCCTGCTTCTCAAAGAGCAGGCATTCTCATATAACTGCACAAAGCATTAAAGCCAATGTGGAGGAAAATCGAGATCTTTGTGTTTGCCATACAGGGATCCTAATCTAGTTGGGTGTCTGCCCTTGAGCTGGTTTAGGGATAAAGCATTATGATTTTCTGTCCTGAGCTGTTCTGTAGTTGTAATCCTGAACTATTACTTCTCGTGTTCCTCTTTCCCTCTGTAACAAGAACCTGTTGCCTGACATTAAACCTATGAGTGAAGTCCTTGGATGGGGGCTTGATTGAATTGGTTTCAAAATGACACACGGGGGATGATGTTGTCAGTACCTATATTATGTCCTTGCATCTCCTTGCATGTTTCTTACTACCTACCTTTGTAATCACAACTCGCAAATGACTACTTTGTTTACCTTTGGACGTAATTTAGCTTTATTTATTGTCATTGTTGTTATTATTATTCATAAAATAAATTATCAAGGTAACCTGGCTGATGGACTTTCAAGCATTTGGTAATGACTTCTGCAAATCACAAAGGAAAATGTAGCTTCCAAACTGAGGCATAAGCAAAAGCAGGCAAGGTGATGATGAGCTTTAACTAATAGGTGTCATTTCAAGTCAAAGATTCCTTCCAGATTGAGATTATCATGCGGTAAATAATGCACCTGTCTTTGACAATAGGAAGCAAATTTACCCTGTTGCAAATATACTAATCACTAGCCTAGCAATTCACGTTATTAGCTGAGAATAATTATTTTCTCCAAGGAAAGTACAGACCTTCAAAGGAGATAACATCTTAAATCACGGCAAATTTTAATTTAAATTCAAAGTGTAGGAATGCACATAACACCCCATCTCTCTGTTATCTGGCTGGGATGGTGTCATTATAGTGCATTAAAGACAGTCCCAATCATTGAACTAAATACCTGCAGCCTAACACTTTGCAATTTCATTTTCTCCTTGTCAGACTGTGTAATTGGTATTTGTACTGGAGGTAACAAAACAGAAAATGTGAAGGTGTTGATAACTTTGCCATTACTGCCTCTTAAACTGCCTGAGAGACGATGACAACCGGATGACAGTGAGGAACTGGTACCTTTATAATAGGGTATAAAAGCATTCACGTAGCCTAAGCCTGTAGTCAGTGCCTGCTTGGACTGGGATAGGTATGTGATCTGATACTGGCTTGTCCCAACGTCTCATGTGATCACTTCTGCAAGCAAAAAAGCCCAGTCCTGCAAAGAGCCGTGTCCATTGACTTCAGCAAGATCTGCGCTTGCTGCAGAATGTGACTGGGGATTTGGAGATTCGGCCAGTGGCAGGTGGCATGAAACTGGGCTCTCTGCAAACATCCCAGTTTAAGATGCATCTGCAGGGACAGAGGGAGGAAGCTGAAATGTTTGCAGTTGACTTTGCTTTCTGTCTTCCATGATTCTTGGTGTCTCAAGGACTGACAGCTCCCATCTACAGGCATGTCTGGAGAAGTGACTGATTCTGTTCCTCTTGTCTCTGCCTCATGGATGGGGTAACGGGATCTGTTTCATGGGCTTTTTGCTGAGCATCCACCAGGTGAATTAGAGTGATTTTTCTGCCTCTGTGGGAGTTTGTTTCCTCCACCGAATGCCTTGGGTTCAGTAAGAGCACTTCTCCTATGGAAAATTGCTTAAAAGTGTCAAACTACAGTGAGGGTCAGGTAATTGCAAAACTTTTCTCTGAAGAAGACTCCCAGAGCCAGCTCCAGAAGATTTTCACAAACACGCATCTGAAATTACACAAGCTACACACCGCACTCAGGATGCTCAATTACACACACATTTTATTCCCAAAACTAAGCACAAATATAAATAAGCTAATCAGCACATTCAAATGATTCCTGAATCTTCAGTCATTGCACTAAGTGCCCTACCTCAAGATCCAAAGTTTATTGCCTATTAACGTGTCCTAAAGTCAGCGCTCTAGACTAGTCAGACCCCACAAATTTCCTGTCTAGCATTTGTGTGTCTTGAGCAATTCAGAAAGCTGTCAGAAAGGCAGGGGAGGAAAGCCATGGGTTTAGAAGTGGTTCCCAACAGATGTGTTAGAGGTACTTGGTTCACTGAAGATCTGGTTGCCATGGGCCGGAGGCAAAAGGACAAGACAATGGCTGTAAAATGTAGATGACAGGTGTCAGGATTAAAAAGGTGACATTCTGGCACCACAGAGTTAAAGTTCCTCAAGTTTTCATATGACGGAGCTGCATCTAATTTTCTTGAGCTCATCTGTGTTTCTGCAGCTTGCAGAAACAAGCTGCAGACACCACATTGAAACAACTCCAGAAAATTTCAGGGAATTCAGCGGAACGCATTGCAAGTTCTGTGTTGATTATATTTATACTGGTATTCCTCTTTTACCACCCTGGTGCTGTCTATGCCCATGCCTGGAGACAGCTGAACGGGTGTCTAAGCAGGTCTTTTCTGAGGATTCAGCTGTAGCATGGGCCATTCTCCCAGCCCAGAGCTAATGTCAAGCCAAAAGCCAGTACCCATCTGCAGACCAATGCCTTTCCAGGTGCCACAGCAAGCTTTTCTTCAGCCGTCATAGCTCTGAAGCTATTTAAATGCCCAAAGACTTAATCTTCTCCATTCCTTTCTGATCTTTTTCACATTTTGCTTTCAAGTTTGTGCAACACAGAGTGCAATAGGGCTGATGGATTGGGGAGATGCAAATGGCCGGCAGAGGTGACCCTAAGTCTGAAGCCTTTGAAACTCAGGGCTTTCGTGTTGAAATCACTAGTTAGGAAAACAAAACAACAGAAAACACCACCCCATCCCCCCTCAAACGTGAATCATTTGTTGAGAGCATCTTCCGGGGTGATAGATAATTGCTATCCGTTCTGCCTCCAAAGCAGCTCAAATCAGGCTGGTGACATTTGTCACAAATGGAGGCAGTTATTAATAGACTGCATACTTATAAGACTTCTTTACAATGCAAATTGCTTCTTACTGAGCCGCCTTCATCCCAGCTTTTGGGCCATTTTATCCATATATTCCTGACATCTCACTCAGCAACGGTGCCTGAATATCCTCAGAGGAAAGAGGAGTGGAAACCCAGTGGACTCCATAGCTTGGGGCAGCACCAGGAGCTCTAGACGTGTTCAGGCAGGCATGGAGGACACTACTCCAACGAGGATTCAAAGGCCCTGGTGGCTCCCTAATTGGTAAAACAATTAACAGAGTAAGTCCGAAAATATGGCCAATATACTTGTCATCCGACGCTCACTACTGGAGGGGAACAAGAGGCTTGTACCCATCCACTTGGCAACGCTGAGTGAATAAGAAGTTTAATTTATTTGGATTTCAGAGACGCTTTGGCAAACGCAGAGTGGGGATCACTTTGTCTTCTTTTCAGCATTATGCAGAATGTATGCTTTCAGCACTTGCGTTCACAACTAATTTTTCAGGAATTTCCTGGCTTTAAGCCTCTCAGTTTGAAAAATAATCAGTAAAACATGAAGAAAGGCTGAGAGAACGTAACAGGGATGGGGAGAGCTGTAAGCTGTTGCTGATGCCCCATGTTGATCGCTGTTTTCCCCCTCAGTGTCAGAAAGAATTCAGATAGGAGAAAGCAAATACAATGCAGCCTCCAAACAAAATATGTAACTGCAAATCAGCATATAATAGTAGCAGTGACCCAGGGGCAAGCACTTGCTAGAGACTAGAGGCTTTCAGAATCTCAGACGAGATTTAAAATCGATGTTCTGAGCTCTTCTTGTCAATAACGGATTAATGAAATGAATAGACGTACCATGTATATTATGGGAAGATGTCAGAAAAGTAAGTACTGAAATCCCGGCTGTATTTTTGTGTGCAGGACAGTATACTGAGTTACTGTAAGAACTGAGCTTTTGTTTCTTTGAAAACATGCCCGCACACTGAAAAATGCCCCTATATTTATACACAGATGAAATTAGGCTTAGTGCAATATATATATATTATATAAACAGACTCTGGTAGCTCTCGCGGTCAGAAGTGATTTAGAAATGTAGATTACTGTTATTATTAATAACTACGATCATGACCAGCTGGGGTTTGTAACCCAGGACACGCTAGCCCTGGCGGTCTATTACTAATGTATGTGTCCTGATCATTATCTTATAAAACAGCCAACCAAAGTGCTATACTGCGCGTAGGAAATCATCCCCTCTGCGCTGCTAAGTGAACTAAACGCATAGGTACCATTAGTCCTCCATTATGTACTCTTCCAAGTACAATTAAGTGCAGACAGGGTCTAAAACTGGGGCCTGTTGTTTTTCCCAAGTGCGCGATGTAGGTGGCGTTGGCTTATTATGCCCATTTCGGTTCTTGGGTTTTAAAAAAAAAAAATGCTAAATGGTCTCATTAAAACCTCATAGAGGAAATTTATTCATCGTACTGAAATATTTTTCGGCTCTTCCAAAACCAGTAATCAGAGTCTGAAGACAGTCATCTGCTTTGCTAATGGACCACAGTTACATGTGTAATTGATTAATTAAGGAAAGAAAATCACTGCTGAGACCAAGGGAGGAATCCACAACTTCAGCAGGCATTGAAGTGAAATAGCAGCTTCTCCTGGGCAAAGCAGCCGAGTTTGTTTCAGGTATTTTTGTCCTCTTTATACTGCTCCAACCTTTCTGTACAGGTTCTTATTTGGTATCCCAGTGTTTGCTGTGTGGGTAATAAATAGGGAAAACAAGAAACACTCCAACCCTCCTTTTCCAGCTGGCAGGAGGAGCAGAGTTTGGTTGGGTTTTAGCATGTGTGTGTTTATTTCCATATAGTCGCTCATTGGCTTTCTGTGCGTGAGCAATTGTGTACGTGTACAAAAGTGATGGAGGGAACTCAAACAAATGAGCTCTTTGGCAAGCTTTGGGTGAGCGTGGTGACATCTGCTGTTCTTTGCAAGCTGTGTTGTCGTGATTTACCTCCTGTGAAGGTCGTGCCTCCTGCCTCACCGCTTGCTTTACCAGTTTGGAGCTTCACCGGTGCCTTGTAGCAAAGCTGCTTCACAGGGCCCTGGCTGAGGAGAGATTTCACATGTAGGAAGTGCAAAATGTAAGTATCTCAACAGATATTTTGAATAGGGGATATGGTGGCAAAGTAGAGTCGTCTCTGTTGAGCCCACGATGGGTGTATTGCTAGGCAGATGAATTGTTCTCCATGGGAGCTCTTTCAAGGCATAAGACTTCTTCTGGAGCAGAAAGAAGTGGGACACTGAGGGATGCTGCCCGCAGATGGCACGGCGAGTGCTGGGCTCTTGCTGCCTCCACCTAATACCTGACCTTGTGCTTTGAAAGGACTTCCCGGTGTTTTCAGTGACACGGGTACTAGTAACTGCATCTAACAGAAGAGACAATATATTCTTAAATATTTCCTGTCACCAAACCTATTGCTTTTCTGCGTCTCTCGCCTACCTCCCATTCTGGGTGCATTAGCTGGATCTTGCACAAAGCTCCAGGCAGATCTTACACAAAGATCAAGCAGAGTTTATAGCGGGTTAGAAAGTGATGAAGAGCCCTAAACCTGTCTACAGATAAACATCTGAGCCCTCTAATAGCAGAGCCATTGGCAGTTCAGCCAGGAAGCCCAACCAAAACCAATTTTAATAGTTAGAGACCGAGCTGTTCAGCTTGCTCTCTTCATCTGCCCATTAGACACCTCCCATTAGGCACTGCCACTCCATTTGTGCAATGGTCAATGAACTTCTGGAGAACAGATGGCTCTTACAAATACCACAGAAAAATTTCTTCAGGCCAGAAACAGGCAGTTCTAGTTATTTTGTGTTCTTGAGGGTACATAGTCTGCAGGTACAGTTTTGGAGTCCTCACTCCCTGTACTCTGGCGTAGGGCCTTTCATAGCCAGCCCACTATACATGCTCCAGGCGGTTATTTCTACCATTGAAATAAAGTGTTTGTTCATTTCATAACCGTTAGTGATGAGTTATCTCAGTTGGTCATGGCAAGTCAAGAGGGTAACTGAGACACTGAATGGCTTCCTCTCAAATAGTCTCATTTGATGACGACTTTCGAGTGTTTGCAAATTGTAGGCAGCCAGCTACAAAACAGCACCCCTAGGTTACCTTCAGATTTTGTAACATGTAAATTTAGCTTTTAGGCAGATAAAATTAAATATATGGAAGTCATCTGGGTTTTATGGCAGCCGTGAGCAATTGTTATCCTGAAAACTTTAAAAGCAGCATTTTTGTGCGTTTATTCCTCAGAGCTTTTGTGATTTTTTTTTTTTGAGAGCCAATTGAGCCTTCTCCTCTCAGCCTCCTTGAACTTTTGCTTGTGAGTGGCAAAGATCTGAAGTCAGGTACATTTCCTTAACTGCACCTGAAGGTATTTGCCCCTAACTACTATGAACAACTGTAATAAGCAGCTTTCTGGAGGTTGTTCAGGTCTGCATTGCTATCCAGTGCCATATAAAGATTCGACAAAGCACTACTCATCTGGGCTGAATTTTAAGCATGGCTCCAACTGTGTTTAACTCCGCTTGGTATCAGTGGGGCTTACAATGAGTTTCAAATGTTTCACTGAATAAGGATGGATTCAAGCAGGTGCTTATTGTTAAGCATGCACATAAGCACCTGGCTGATTCAGGACCTAAGAGAGATAAATGGAGAGAGTTTCAGAGCAGCTGGTATCTCTGCCTTCCTATCAGTGCAATTTCCATTTGGTGAGCAGGTAAAAAGGGGAAGGAATCAGAAAAAAGAAAAAAAAAATTAAATTAAGGAAGGAAGGGAGACAAATAGGTGTTGGTTGGGTCATGGGTACGCTCAGAGTGACGCATTGAGATCTTTTGACAGATCTCCTTGCACGGATGTGTCCTTTCTTTCTGAGGGGCAGTCTATCTTACGGTTATGAATGATGGCCTAATAGAGGGCTCATCAGGATAAGTGCAATCCTATTCATAGTCCATAAACTAGCAGAGGAGAAGCTCCTGGTCTTCTGATTTATGTCAGCTTTGAGACCAAGCCAGAAAACCTGTTATTATGGAGCAACTTTGTATGCATGTGCACGCACGTGTGTGTCTGTGTATGTAAACCCCGTCATTGTCAGACACAATAATGGCATTTTGTTGGAAAGAAATTAAACTTCCCTTGTCTTTTTAGGTTTTAATTCTTCTTGGAGAGGCAAAACTGTGGGACGTGCTGCCACCTCAGCTTCACTGACTTATGATTCAAGCTAATTTTATTGTAGATTTTGTTTTGCTACACTTTCAGATGATAAGATGGTTGAGAAGGGAGAAAGAAAGAGCGACATCCAGAATTCATGGGTTTTCTTGAGGATTATGTGTTTGTGTATTGTTTCATGTCTCTCAAACAATTTGACTCAATCCTGGATTCCCATTTAACCTATAAAACAAGATTAGTGATACTTCTCTATCTACCTAAGAGGCCCCATAGAATGGTTTGGATTGGAAGGCAACATCAAAGATCACCTAGGGCAAACCCCCCGCCACAGGCAGAGACATCTTTCACTAGATCACATTGCTCAAAGTCCCGTCCGACCTGACTTTGAACATTTCCAGTGATGGGACATCCACAGCTTCTCTCAGCAACCTGGTCCCACGTTGCACAGATGTGCGATTTTGTGGTTTTCCTGTCACTCCAGGATTGTAGTGGTGGCTCTGTATTGAATTGTCACTTCTCCCGTCTCTGGATGGGAATTTATTTCACACACACATACACCATTCAGTTCATGCTCTTATCTCTTGGAAAAACTTAGCCCTCTCATGATACCCAACCCAATTCAAAGAAATCAATTCATTCAGGCTTATGAAGACTATGATACTGCAGAAAGAAAACAAATGAGTCGGTGGATGTTTATTCTAATGGATGATGAAAAGCTAGTGTGTTTTAAACACTGATTTATTACCACTGAGCCTAGCAGTGGGATTTGGGGCAGGAAGGACTGAAGCTCCTGAGTTAGTTCATTTTCTTGCTGACACCTCCGTTTTTCTGGTTGAAAGCCCAAGGTTTGTATCAGTGAGGTAAAGCGGACAGTGTCTGTAAGGCACAGCAGATAGGCTGTAGGGTGGCTGTTTAAAAACAGCAGCTTGTAGAGACCCACATTCTGCCACTATCCAAAGACAGAATAAAGGTGGCATGAAAATGCTTAGGACTGAAGACTAAATCAAAAGAAAGAAGAATGGAGGATAAGAAAACAATGATCTGATATCAGTGAGTACGACAGGCAGGGACATCTGCAGAGCAGCCTCTGCAGTCCCGATTTGCAGAGGGTAATCACAGCAAACTTTTAGTTCATCCTCATGCAAGTAAGATCTGCTACAACAGACGTAACCTATGGTTTCCTTGGAGCTGTTCCAGCCTTCAGAGACCAGCCTGGTAGCATCTCACGTGCATTTGACACAGCGTGGGGATGTCTGAGTCTCAGGGAAAAGAGAGCATGAATCCTAGGCTAAATTTGAAAGAGAAGCACTTTGCTAGCGCAGATATAGCTGCTGTATCTTCCCTCGGTGAACTGCACTTTCAGGAGCATGTCTCCTCTCGGATCCTCTGCGGAGGTAAATGCAGAGGCTTTCTGGCATTACTCTGTCTCCTGTGGAAGGTTTCAAAAGTGCAGGCGAGCGCTGAACCATTTTACAGCCCTGACTGTCCCAGCTAGATTGACAAAGATTAGTGATGCTTCTCCGGCCTTTGTTTACCTCCAGAACAGAGAACAGTCTCCTGTGTGGCCCTGACACTGTTCAGTAGATCCAGGGGAGACAGCCACCCGCGCTTGAGCTCCACACAGGGATTTGACAAAAGAAGCAGGGACACAGATGCCTGAAAGCTGAAGACTCCCATTGTTGTCTGACTCTTTATCTGCTGCCTAAGAAATGATGTGGTTACAAAATATTTGTATGTTGACGGCAACCTTTGAAAGCAGAGAGTATATGAAATACTCATATTTGTAATTACTTACTGTAGTAAAATGCAGTTAAAGTGCCCGATTCCTCTCTAAACACCTCCTCCCTTCATTGTGCCTTCCTCACCATCCCGTGAAGCACAACAAATTAACAGCTGAAATGGTTAGATCATAATAATGTCCCAGTGGAGAAAATCCTAAAGCAGGCGGTCACATTAATGTAGATACCTGGGCTCAAGCATGGGATGCTGCCTACTGCAAATACAATTTTCTTGTACTTGCTTGACGCATGCAAAACAAAGTGTTAGAAGACACGCTTAGCTTCACTAAATGGATTTAATTGAACAATATCAACTTTTGCCCCCCTTTTCTTTCATTATGTTCCTCCCAAAGTCATTATATATAGGGATGGATTATTATTTTATGAGTAGGAACCAGAGAAAAATCTTTTTCAAGATGTTGTCTCTCTCCAATTTATTGACCTGAGTTTTGCTTTTGTGTAGAGGGCTTTGGGCTAGGAGTTCTCAGTGAGCACACCCAGAGGAGCATTTTTGTGTGTTCCTCTCTCCCGTGTAACCTACAGGAGTCATGGCCCAGAGGCACACAAGGAGAGCTGGTCCCACTGTGGTACCACGGGGCTGCTTCCCGCCGGGCTCACTGCTGCTCCTTCGAGGTTCTTATGCCAAGAAACAGTTCTCAGTGATGGCTCAGAAGAAAAATGCTCATATATCAGGAAATGCATTATTCAGTTTCACTTGTCAGCTCTAAGTCTGATGCTGGCGTTGCTGCCTTAAAACATGCTCCTTCTCCTTGCCATTTCTTTAATTGTTCTACAGTTGACTGATCTGTGAGGGTGGTGAGACACTGGAACAGGTTGCCCAGGGAAGTTGTCAATGCCCCATCCCTGGAGGTGATGGATGGGGCAGGCTGGATGGGGCTTTGGACAGCCTGGTCTGGTGGGAGGTGTCCCTGCCCAGGGCAGGGGGGGTGGAACTAGACGATCTTTAAGGTCCCTTCCAACCCGAACCATTCTATGATCCTATGATCTCAAACAGCAGTCAAGATATCAGGGACCGTAATCACTGCTGCTAGATGGAAATCAAGGAAACTTTGCTGGCTTACCCCACTGGAGATTTGGGTCATCTCTTCCTTTTGTCCCAAACCAGCCAAGTCCCTGGGTTTCTATATCCACCCTGAACTGGCAGCGTGTGGCGGACGTCTGATGTCTGAAGTGTGGTGCATCCAGTGCCTCACAAACCAAGTCCCTGAAGAGGTACGTTCGTCTGACAAACATAATATTTGGTGTCTGCTAACAACGAGACTCACTAGAACCGACTGGCCACTTAGGCAGAGAAAATATAAGATTGTGTTCAATGTACTGTATACAGGAGTGCCTTTTTCAGCATATATCCTATTAAATTAACTGGAAATGAGTGTTCATCAGTCTCTAAGGGAAGGAGCCTGGAGCCTTTTCTTTTCTCTTCACATCAGACATTCATCAGGCCTTTGATCTTACTGCTCGTGACTACATTGGCTTACAGAAAAGGTCAGAAAACAGCTCTGCAAATACAGGTTGGATTTCCAAGGGCCAAATCCTTTAGTCCTTAGGTGGGAATTTTTCAATAAAATAATGGTCAAATTCAGCAGGTCAATCCTATCCTTTTTATTCAGTCAGTGCTGTCGGGGTCATGTGGAGACTTCGAATTCCACATTGCTTCTCTCTAAAAGCAGGATGAATTCAGGATTTGGTGGCAGAGCCCTTCTGCAGAAAGCAGCCCAGCCCTCCTACTTTCCTTCTCCAATTTGTGCTTCTAACTTAGATTAAAAGTAAACTCCTGAACCCAGGCTCTGGAGAGAAGTTTAACGCCCCACTTGCAATCTGCATGTCCCCAGTTTGGGGAGGGAGCGCCATCGCGCAGGCTCCCTGGCAGATGACACCTCCTGCAGTTATGCCACCATAAAGGGGCTTCTCTTGTGCCTTGTGAAGCTTTTCCAAGTGATAAATGGTGCTTTTCTGTCTCTCCATATCCATCAAAACCTCTTAATGAATTTGATTGCACTCTGAAAGTGTACCCTTGCCATAGGAGTGAATTAATACCAAGGGGAAAAGTCGGTTTTCCGCTAATTCACATCATTTTTTTTTTCAGTTGTCGCATTATCTCCTCCGCTTTAAAATCCCTAATGCTCTGGGTGTAAGCTACTGATTAATGACATAAACTTTCACCATTCATCTATGCACTTGAATAAAGCACGAAAAACGCAAGGCAAAATCAGACCGTCTAGAGAGCTTCTCTACCCTACCCTCGAGTCTCTGCGGTGACCTGCACGAGCAGATGCACTTTGTGGGATGTCACGGGTAAGTTAACAAGTCCGAGAGATCTCAGGTGAAAGTTTGTCACAAAGCTGAAGGAAGAACACAGTACTGTCAACTCCTTCATTCAGAGTGAGGACGATCTAGCCCAGTTTCCTTGAGCAAATGCGATCCCGGTGATACAGCCCAAGGAAGGTTGGCTGAAGGTTTGCTCTGAAGACACACAGAGCCTTCAGGGCAACCTTACATACCTCCAGCGCAAATCTTCTGGCAAATGCGTATTTGCATTAGCTTTTGCAATGGCTTTTTTCTTCTCACTAACTTCTTGCATGCAGAAATCTGTCTAAATGTTTGCAGAAAGCAAGTCTAAGGGAGTGCAAGCACCGAAACAAAGGCTGCGTCTTGCAAGGGAAGGGAGCAGCGTTTCCCAGGCTGAAGCCAGGAGCAATGTGTAAAGGCATAAAGTCCAGGTTTTCACCTGCCTCCCTCCAGAGTTAATACTCAGAACAACACCCAGACTCTGGGCCACTGCAGGCCACCCTATTGCTGGGCTACAGTGGTTTTATGGGAAAAGAAAACTGGAAGGCAGTGATACTCGGTCCCCTTATCAGATGCCTCATCGTTAAACAGCCCTGTCTGGCTGAACTGCTCTAAATTATACTTCTGTTCTGTCACACTGACTAATGGGCACCGCGGCCATTATTTTCATTTTAAACTAGATCCAAACTCAAGTCTCCATGGATGAATAAATGAATTAATTTATTTTATCGCAGTACTCGGTCCTCAATAAAATGTCAGAGGTAAAGTGGGATTATTATTTTTTTTTATGGTCTCGGATAGGAATATTCTGGGCACGTGCTGTACACATGCTTCCTGGGGAAATTAATTATTGTTATTTTATTATTATTATCATTTAACACTTGTATGGTGTTTTACATCTTCAAAGCACTTTGCAAACATTTAGCTAATTAATTAAAGTGCATTTCATGCAAACTGTTCCATTTCCATCTGGATTTACAATCAGCCCTCCTTTATGGTGAAATTATGTTACATATAAACTAAAACAAAATAAAAAGCTGGTTGTAACTGGGAGCAGCAGCGTGCGTGGAGCAGTGGGAGGTAGGATGTAATGACGCCTCTACAGCTGTCGTCCTCGGCTGGGGTCCTGGCGGCTGCTGTACCGCTCGCTGCTCCGGACAGCCCTTAGCACCGAGAGACCCATCGCTCCCAGCGAGATGCACACCCAGCGCAAGATTTAGAGACAACCCGGCGGCCTTATTTCAGAGGAGAGTTTTGGAAGCGTTGACGGCCGCCTGTTGTTACCAGCGTTCCTCCATCCTGTTCTCATCATGGCATTGACAGCAGTTATTTCGGCCATACCTCAAGTCAGAGTGATGGCAATGACATTCTCTAAACGTTTCTGTCCTGGAGATGAAGATAACATTTGTTGCAAAGACTTTTTTACCCTCGTTGGAGTTCAATGAGGCTTGAAAGACACTGAGTGCGAGTGACTAAATGGGAACATTGCTTTTGACAATGTGGCATTGGGGAACCTGTGGCTTGTTGGTCGGCCTTCTCCAGCGCCACGTGACAGGTCTGGCTCTGCCCGCCAGCCCGTCTGTCTCCCACATCAAGCCGCTAAAAGCAGAAATGTGCTCAGCCATTTGGGTGAGTGGAGGAGACCCAGTCCTCTCTGCTCTCAGAAAGGCCTTTGCTGGCTCACAGAGGATCAGTCCTGGCTACCTCCAGAAGAAGCTTTGCCAATGACTTTGAAATTCTCTACAGCGTTTACTAAACAACCAGCGTAATCCTCTGAAGTACCAGATACAATTCAGTAGATGCAAATACCATCCTAAAATTGAGCAGCTCCCTCTATCTCAAATAAATGGAGCCAGAGCCACCACACCACAGCCCAGGCTAAGGACTTCTTGGTTTAACTGGTATCTTGCTTCAGCGCCAGCTGCTAGAAACTAAACATACACGTTAGATATATCTATTATATTTCTATATATACCTATCTGTATCTACATATACACACAATGTGTTACACGTGGAAAATAAGAGGTCTGGACAACCATCATCCCATCAAGAACTGTGGAGAATTGATGTGAGAACGAAAAGACAGCAGGAGAAAATCTACAGCTGGCCGAACTCAGGAATTTTGAAATATATTCGGACCAAAAAGAAAGTTTAACACTGCAGATGACTACTGGATTTGTGTGTGTGCGGTTCTGGAGAAAATACGAGAAAGAACAAATGTCAAAATGCCACAAAAGTTCACTTTGAACACAGGATGCAAAATTTAAACAGGAAGAATAATCAAGCAGCAGAAAAATTTAGTGTCACAGATGTTCCACCTTCCGTGGTCTTTAAAACAAGGCTGGATGCTCTATCACAAGTTTTGCATTAGCCAAACAGCAGTTTGCACGTTCAGTTCAGCTTACCTGGATGAAGTTTAGGGATGTCTGATGCCATCAGACGTTTGACAGGAATATACGATTTCTTTTTTCCTTGAACTCCGCGAATAGCACAGCATAGGACATCTTTCACATAGAAACTGATGTAAAAACTGCCTTAGAGAGCGTCCAGCGCTGGTGAGACGCTTGCTCAGGTGACAAAATGACAGGCCACTGCTCCAGATCAGCAGCGTCTGGGGCTTTGCCAGGCTCGTGCTGCATCGAGGGGCTCCAGCGTCTGGGTGCAGGAGTTAAACTTGCCGGGGGGAGCTTTTCTAGGGAAACAGCTGCTTTGGGAAGGGATGCTCTGGAGCAGTTGAGGAAGAGGAGAAATGGAACATAGCTTGAACCAGTGGCTTTGTAAAGACAACCCAGAGGAAGGGGAAAAGACTTCACCAAAGAGGAAAACAAAACGTTTTTTGTCTTTTTCGTCAGAAAGATTTTTTTTAATAGTGAGATGCTGATTGTCCTGCAAAGACATTTTAATTGCTTTTTCCTATTCTGTATTAAGCTGCGATTTTGGCAGTCAATGGCCAGTATTTTCCAGTTGAAAATTAAAATATTCTCTTTTGGGACTCCAATTATATTTTTTTTAGGAACATGCCCAGATTTTGAAGGAAAACATAGATGTGTCTTAACATTTTTCCCTCTAGTGAAAAAAAAATGTTCTCTTAAAAAAAAATAGGTTTTAATGAAAAACCTCGATTGCTGTAAGAACCTGTACAGTCACAGTCACCTAAGCAGCGTGTCTATATTGTGTCTATAATACTTTAAAGCTACCCTGCTTCTCTCCTTGTGTCACTGCTATTGGGCTATGTGGTCATACCCAGTAAAACTGTGGCTGGTAGCAATTTCACTATAGCCCCAAGTCCATGAAAATCCTGATCTTTCACTCAAGCGAGAGCACAAACCATTTTTGACCCCTGGCGCAGTTGAAGTAGCTGTGCTTTCCTTTACAACCTGTTAAACATGTATGAGATCTAAGAGGAGAGGACTAGGGCGAACAAGATCTCAAAGCAACCAGAAGCTCATGGCTGTGTTTGCTTTTTGAATTCTAACACAGAAATAGTAATCTTAAATTCTAACGCACATTTTCCTTGAAGGGAAGAGGAATCAGGTGAAAGTTAGCTATGAATAGGCATTTTCTGCATCATGGCTGCATTCTGAAGGGAAGCCTCCCCCTCCTTCTAATGATGCCCTTTGGCTCTTTAGTTTTTATCTGTGTTGGTTTTCCACTTTGATGATCATTCCTAAATTGTTGCTTATTATTGTAATATCCGTTCTTTGCAGGACGCTTCAGGCAAGATGTTTAAAAATACAACGCATAGATACTAGTGTAACTACTACTGATAATCTCCACCACGCCTGCAAGAACTTTCCCAGGTTGGGAGTGAGGTAATGCCAATGCTCCCGCAAAAGGAGGAATTCAGGGTTTCTCCTGTCTGAATATTTTTGAGAGCAGGAAAGTCTATGACTGTACTTTTACGTCTGCATAGGACAAAGCAGAACTCCTCACACTGACACCTGAACTGGCTTCAAGGACCGCACAAAGCCATGGTCTTGGGTCGTGGAGAACCACAGCAGCTCCAAGGTAGGTGGCAGCCCTGAAAATTAAAGGCCCTCTGTAGACCTCTACAATTTGGCTGGGTTTTCCATGCAACACATGGGGTGCGAGAGCAATTTATCTTCTGTCGACTCCCTCTTCAACCCGACTGACAACTGAGCATCTAATCCTGGTAGGCAGACATTTCAGTGGCACCAAACCACCACGTTCTGACTGTTGCCCTCAAGATCATTCATATGTGCAACCCATAGCCGAGACTGAGTTTCCTTTCCCTCAAGGAGGGAAGGGCTCCCCCTCCTACCAGAACAGCCGGCAGGATTAGTCATGAAAGAAATTGTTCGGCAATATAGTTCACACTTGGCTGCTGGGTGCTGGGGTTTCAAAACCTGGCCCCCAGTGGATTACTTTCCTAAGCACAGGAGGGAAAGCTATGCATGGATTATCTCTTGGCAAACACTGGCTTTAGCAAGAGAAATCAAAGGGAAGATATTTTAGAAATTATTTTCTTTTCCCCTCTGTGCCTGGCTGCTTTCTTGCTTTCCTGAGACTCAATTTCTATAGCTGAGCTTCAATTTTCAGCTCTGTGCCACCTCTCTGAACTAAAGATTGAATTTAGTGCGATAGAATCACTGAAGAGAGATTGACCCATCAAGTTCAGATGTTGCTCTATGTTCATGCTTCATCCTGCTTGTGTGTTTTGGGGTAGCTTGATAGTCGAAATGCCTGGCAAATTTTCAGATTGTCAAAGTGCAGTCCGAGAGGTTTCTTGCTCCTTCCCCCTCCTTTTCCTGCTTCTGAAGTCAGAGTCCAGCTAAGGTATTTCTTGTGGAGGCTGTCCCATTGGGCAAATGACCCTAACAAAGAGGCCTTTTTTCCCCACCAGCGTCATATCTTCCCAAACTGTTGGCATCAGCCTGCCTGCCTGGGAGAGGCAATTCTGCAGGCTTGAGGTCGCAGCAGGTTTGGAGGGATGGCTCTAGGTAGAGACAGAAGCACCCACATGATCTTCTACTTCGTCCCTGTCCCCATCCCCTTGCTTGACCTGCTTTTTGTCTTTTTTCCTGAATGCCAGATTGAACAGTGCACATATCTTGTTCACGTTTGACCGCTCTCTAAACTGATGGGGGAGGCAGTAAATGAAGATTTCAGTGTCCCACACTCTGCTTTTCTGAGTGAACAGAGGTCACATGGGAAGAGTCTTCAGTGAGTGATGCCATGGCTGGCTGGGATCAGCTTTACAGATGTACCTATCAAGGCATCCTTTCAAAAAGCGACTTTCTAAATCATCCCGTCATCACCACCTTGACAGCGCTCACACATCCTGACCCCAGGGCAGGAGCACGGCAGCTCAGGCTATGCAGAATGTCTTTATTCAAGGGGTTATTTTCATTTCTCTAGGCTGCCAATATCCTGTAATATTTCAACAGCCAAAGAACTATTTGTTCTTGGGCACCATTTTCTGTCATGTACATTTGCATGGTTTAATTTCGGTGACTCTTTGTTTGTTTCTTTAAGCCCTGATCCTCTCCAGGTTTTGAAAAGTCACTTTTTCCCCCGCATTTGGTGAAGGCCAATTTTTTTTATTTTTTTTTTTCCATCCCTCAAAAAATCCTGATGGAGCTTAAAAGGAACCTTCCTTTTCAGGCCAAAACAAACAAATAAAGTTCGTGTCCTTCCGTGCTCAGCTGCCTACCGCATTCCTGGAAGCGGGTCTGTTGGTTAGCTCGCGCGCTCGGACCGGCTGCCTTTCCTCCTCCAGCACACGGCGAGTGCAGGCGCAATATTTTTCAGGGCTGGCACGATCAGGCGTCCTGGCAGGACTTCTTGGGGATAGATGAGGGAAAAAAAAGCAAAAACCAACCACATGAATTTATGAAACCTCTTTCCTGCCATTTTGTGTCTGGTGTTTGGATTATCCCGGGTTTAAGGGTCTGGATTCAGCTTTTCCCGTTGCTGGGATGCTAAGAATAGCTCTGTCTTTTGTTGATTCTCTGGTGTCTAATAAGGAACGTGGGTTCAGTCCTAGTATCTGCCTGAACATAAATACAGATGATTTTCTACTTGCTGGCCTGTTTCCTTCTGGGAACTTAATATTTTCACATATCTGGTTCAAATCAGCCAGCAGACATCACGATTTTTAGGGAGCCATAGGCAAAGAGGCAGACAGTCGCATACGTAGTGTGGATCTCATAAACCTGCTTTTTCTCAGGTACGCTGGCTCAAAGCCATCCTCCTTTGTCTGGCTGCAGATTCATCCAGGCCTGCAAGAGATCTGTTTATCAAACCTTTGCCATCTCCGTTACGTCTGGTGACATCTTCTGCTCTCTTACCCGTAAACCCACCAGTCGCTGCCCTTTTCCACCACAGCCGTGGCGAGGAAGGGCTGTGATGAAACCAACTCGCTTCTGCCCGTCTGAAACCAGGTCTTCCAACTCATTGTCTTCTTAAAAAGAAAAGAGCAAGAATCTCCGAGTCTCTTTTTCTTTGGTCTATGTTTCTAATTCATTCTTAAAACAGCAGCAAATCCCACCCTCCTCAGCCCCCTGGGCCCCAGAGGAGCAGAATGCTGTTAATTAATTCTAATGAACATCAGACAGCCAGCTCCTCTCTCTCTGCATTGGAACAGGGGTTACTTTTATCTCCATCATTTTCCTTCCTTGATCTGATTTCCCCCCAGCTAAATTAAATCTCTGTCCTCTGTTTCAATTGATTTTTCCTTTCTTGTTCTCTTTTTAACTGAAATAAGTTTACATAAATGTAAAAGTAACAAGACAAGGTCTCAGAACAGACACCATCGGCTGTCTAATGTGGCCCAGGCTGTTGTAAATCAATAGTAGTGTAGTTTAATTTGTATTTTCATAACTCATTCTGTTCCCCTTCCCCTCTTTCCCCCCAACCCTGAAAGCTAAGTTTTATTTAAATGTCACCAGGTCCTGGGAGACTTGGATGGAGCTGCCTGGCCCATTGGACCATTCATTTCATGCAAGAGCCATGAAAGACTCAGATTTATGTCACGGAAGCAATATTTCTTGCGTTAGCTATTTATGGGTATACACATCTTTGCATTTCTCAACAGTAAATAAAATAAATAACAGGCACCGAAAGCCTGGCAGCTTGACAGGGACCTTTATAGGATGCAGAACAAGGGAAAAATTAAAAGCGGGGAGAGTAAATAAATCTGTGGACAGGGCTTCTGACACTTGCATGGGTAATTGCTTCACTCCGTGCTTTACAGTCGCCATTATATCTGCGTGGGGTCAGAGGGAGTAGATGTCCTCCAGAGAGAATGAGGTTCACGCTGTAGCACGAGACCAGCCTCGCAGGGGAATGCAGCACAGGCAACAACCTGGGGACGAGATGGGAAATAGATGGAGGACTAATGGCCCCTTTGGTTACGAAAGCTATTTCTTATGTTCACCTAATCAACTTGGAGAGACTTGGCCTTGTGTAGGCAAATGTGATGGCTGCCAACAGCAAGCTGGCTTAATTATTGGAAAAAAGCTTTGGGGTTTATGGGTGGTGAAGGGCAATATATGTATCTATTTGGACAAAAACCTAATTCGACCGGCTTTTTGGATCGTGGGCAAAATTCAACAGTATTTACACCATCCGTGGTGTAGAATTCAGAGGTGGCCAAGGAAAACCCATTGACTTGTGAGACTCCTTGAAGAAGGGCGCAGCAAAACTACTCAGGTCTAAGAGTGCAGGATTTGGTGCTATGTGCCTACAGCACCAGCGGTGCGTGGGAAGCTGTGATGAAAGGCAACAATTTGCATTAGTTTGCCCTAGATGATCTGACTGCTCCTGGCTTTCTGATTGTCCTTGGGCTCCCAGATTTATGAGCATAATAAGGTTCCCATCACAGAGCAAGTTTAAGCACGCGCTTAACTTTCATCTCCTTCAGCTTAGCTCCACGGTCTTAAGTTCCTGCAACTTCAGTATGCGTTCTATTACCTTGTTGAATTTAGGCCTAAAGCCAGAACAGACGTGTCCACACAAACAAATATTTATGTGTGCATATATACATCTATACCCACATAGAAAAAGCATATAACATTTGCTGTCACCATAGCAACAGAATGTCTGTGTGCTGCTGATGCCTTGGTAACGGCGCCTGCGTGCGCCTGCACATATGTGTGTACCGAGTTGCCATGGGATTGGGTGTGGCATTTACTTAAATAGAATAAGTTAAAAAAATCTTAGGCATAAGAAAACCTAACAAGACATCCATCTGCCAAATCATTATCCCTTCTACACTTCTCCTTACAACCTCTGCGTGCAGATCTGCTCTTTGTTATAACTAGGGAAGACTGAAAAGTCTTTGGAAAATCCTTTTTTTTTTTTTTTTTTTTTCCTGTGCTTGTTCCCAAAACCCCACATGTACTGGACAAAGGATGGATAAAATTTCAAGAAAAATAACAGCATTACAACACAATGACATGTGGACAGGAATGAAAACTGTTTTCTTCAATGAATCCTTTTCCCCTGAAGAATGAGTGCAACAGGGCACCAGTAACAATGCCCCAGGGAGAAGGAAAGCACTGTGAAGTCAAATATATCTGCCTTGGTGAAATCCTGGTCTGGTCAAAATGGTAAGAAATACCTGTTACTCCACAGCAACAATTAACAATTACAGAGAGTTCTGAATCCCTGATTTTCTAACGCGATAGTTAACACAAAACACTGACGCAAGCATTGGTACCTAAACTTTTGCAGTAAGGTTAATAAGTTTGTTGGGTGCCTTCTGAACAGAAATAAGTCAGGCTGCTCACATTCATTCAAGGGAGTTATTGTTATATTGGCCCTTTTCTGAAAGCCATCTTAAATCATTCGATTTAGATGTAGCCATAAGCTAGCTTGAAATTAAGTAGTTCTCCAGATTTCAGGATAAACACCCCAAATCCTAGACAACAAGCATTAAACATCTGATTACTGTCACAGTTTTTAGTTGCCAGTCACAAGAATCTATCGTGGTCCTTAAAGTTTTGCAAAAGAAAAGCAAGAAGGAGACGGGTTGAAGACTTACTGTGCCTTTTTTTCCCCCAGCCCTGATGATCCTGAACTTATATCTTGTACGTGATCATTTTAAGTTGTACTGTACACAATTGCCCATTGACCTGAATATCTATAAAAGCCTCCTTTGAATCAACCCCAAATTTTCGAAGAAAACACCTTGACAAAGAAAAAGGGTATTGAAATGTACTGAGCAGAAAAAGCAACGAAGGAAGGACGTTCCTGATATGAGGTCATCCTAATGGGAGTAAAAGGCAGTGATGTTAAAAAGGACACTATAAAGCAGCACTACAGGACCACCGTCACTCTGTGAGGATCATGAGAACACTGTTCATATCAAAAGAAATCAAAGCTATTACTTCCGTCCTATGCAATCACGCCCATGGACTCAGGGATCCTTGAAATTCCCCTCCTGCGTTTTTCTTGCATTGATTTAACAAATCATTCTCACTGGTTTTATTAAACTGGAAGTGTAAATCCTGGCCTGACTGCCATTGCATCTCAGTCAGTAGGAAATTATATTTAGCAGTGATGAACTTAATGCCTGAAAGGACACAATAAACAACAAAGGAAGAGTGAGAAAAAGAAAATATGGGTGAAGAAAAAAAAAAGAGAAGGAAAAAACCCAGCCCCGAGGAGCAGAGTTGCATTATGCTGCATTTGATTGCAAATTGCAAACACAACTCTGATGGCAGCGCTCTGCATATTGTTCTTCTAAGTATTCATGCAATCAAAATGTGGGAAGCCTCCCTTCGGAACAAGGACAATCTCCTCCGCGGGGCTGTGTTCATCCCTTGCCACACATGAATTGGATTTTTTTTCAGTTTTCAGAAACTTGGATCAATAGTGCCCATCTCCACATCCCTGCTCGTACCAGCAGCAGTGTTTTACAGGCGGACTCCTTCGATGGAGAACTTGGCTGAGAAGTGCTGCAGACTTACTCCACATGGGCTGGTGACTACCCAGTCCCCAACTCACCATTTCATTTACCATTCCAGTTCTTGTTAAACGTCAACTTTCCATAGAGAACCACAAGTGATAACAGCTCCAGAAATACCTTTTCTAGAAGATTACACCAGTAACGCAGGGGGCTGGAGTGTAACCAAAGCCTGGTAACGAAGGGCTCTGCCAGGTCATCCACGGAGCCTCACAAAACCTCATCTCTAACATGATGTTTAAAAGGAATCTAATTTTAAAAGCCATGAACAGCTATATGAGTATTGGGAAATTCTTATCAGAATGGCTGATTTCTGCAAACTTCTTCAGCTTTTATGGAAAAATTCTGTAGAAATCCACAGGAAAAAAAAAATAAATGTCTCTGAAAAAGTTTGGTGTGAGAAGGTTAATAGAAAAATCATATCTCTGGTGTGGAATTTATTTATTATTTTTTTTCAGTGAATCTCAGTACAGCATTCTGTAGGACAGCTAAAAGGGGAAAAAGAAAAAAAATAAATCCATCAGAAAGTAACATTTTCTGATCTAGTCGACTACAGTTCTGCCCCGCAAAGAAATAAAGACTCTTTCATCCCATGAATCTAGCAACTGTGAGAAGCAGATAGGAAATAATTTGTCAATAGATTTGCAGATATCAAACGGATGCGAGAGGTTAGGGCAGGCACACACCTCTGCACAGAGCCACAGTTTGGCTAACATTTTCTTTAGCAGCTCAAGGAAAGCAAATAGTTTTCCATGAACCTTTTCTGTGGAGGGCAATAAGGAAACAGTCCCTCAGCAGCTGCTGCCTTTAACTGTTTTTCAGGTGTTCTCAACACCGGCACCTCCTGCCTGCTGCACGGACCAGAAGCCGAAGGAAGATTTCCAGTAAGAGTCCAAAGAAAAAGCCTCCTCTCGCCGAGGAGACCAGCTGCAGCCCAGGTAAGTCCACGCTTGGGAAGGGAATCGCGGCAAAGAGAGCCGGCAAGGGGCTCATTGTGCTCCCCCTCTGCTCTGCCCTGGTGAGGCCGCATCTGCAGCACTGTGTCCAGTTCTGGGCTCCCCGGTTCAAGAGGGACAGGGAACTGCTGGAGAGGGGACAGCCAAGGGCTACCGAGACGATTAGGGGACTGGAACACCTCTCTTATGAAGAAAGGCTGAGGGACTTGGGACTTTTAGTTTGGAAAAAAGAAGACTGGGGGGGTACCTTATCAGTGCTTATAAATACTTAAAGGGTGGGTGTCAGGAGGATGGGGCCAGGCTCTTTTCAGTGGTGCCCAGCGACAGGACAAGAGGTAACGGGCACAAACTTGACTATAGGAAGTTCCACCTAAACATGACGAGGAGCTTCTTTCCTTTGAGGGTGGCAGAGCCCTGGCACAGGCTGCCCAGAGAGGTGGTGGAGTCTCCGTCTCTGGAGACATTCAAAACCCGCCTGGACGCGTTCCTGTGTGACCTGCTCCGGGTGACCCTGCTCTGGCAGGGGGTTGGACTAGATGATCTCCAGAGGTCCCTTCCAACCCTGCCATTCTGTGATTCTGTGAAAGAATAGTGCAGTTGTACTTGCTTACTAATTAAATAAATAAATTACAGGCTCACCAGAAACCCCAGGCCTGGTTTAAATGATGGACAGGTGGTGGTGTTTGCTCTGGAGGAGCTCTCCTCTCTCTCTGTCCTCACCTCCAGGAAAACAGAAAGCAACCCTTTTCCCAGCACCTGCTGTCCATGAGCATTAGGCAGTGAAAAGTCAAGGGGGGAGAAGTTAATTTTTGCAGTCAAGGTTCTGGAAGAGATGCTGCTGTATATTTAAAGAGTTGGATTCTCTGTGTAGCTGTTTCCTCTCTTGCAGCAGAGGTTGGATGCAGTTTGTGAGCCGTGCTAGGCTTGGCCATGGACTCCTGTCAGTGCACCAAGTGATTTTTCCAAAGGGTGGTAGTGAAGATGACTCCAGACTTGGCTCAAACCTGCTGGAGAGCTTCAAGAAGCGAGGAGCAGCAGAGAAGAGCTGGGCAGCTTCTACATCTGCTTGATTAAGGTTCAGGTAAATGCTATGGATATCTTTACTCCTGATTTTCTAGGGATGCTTAAAGCTTTAAATAATACCAATGTTAGTAATACTCACAACTTTCCCATTTGTAATATCCGTCTTTCCTACCTTGTATCGGATATGAATTGCCACCCTTGGCTGGCCCAGACCTGTATTTACACCACGTTAGTTAGAGCAGGAGCAGAAAAAAGAGGAAGGAGATGTGTTCCCCTTCTCTGAGGACTGGAGTAAAGCAAAGTGCCTGGAGACTGCGTGCTTTTGGCTTAGGAAGGGGACAGAGCAGCTGTACAAAGCAGATTGTGCTCCCTGTTGCAGTTCGGAGAAGCTGTGGGGTTTGAAGCGTCTCAAGGACTGCGGAGTAAGTAAAGAGAGGAGTCCGCTGGTGGAAGAAGGGCTTTAAGATCTCATCTATGAGAGTGGCAAAAAAGGGTTGACAGGAAAGGGCTGACATGTAAGGCCACTTCAGTTTACACATGACCAGCTAAAATGGAGTGATTATCTCCCAAAACCATCCGTTAGCAAACTGCAAGTGAAAAAACCTCCCCAAAGTCTTGGCTTTCCAGGAAGAGGGAAGTTAAAAGAATGTTTTAAATTGCTGCAATGCGACTCTGCTTTGAACATGTGAAGCTCCAGGTTCCTGAGACGAGGACTTGCACACATTACCTGCTGCACGGCAAAGAAAGGTGCTATAGCCGTGCTGTGCTGCCAAGAGATTGCAGAACCATATCCCAGTACCCCAGAAAAGAGCAGAGAACTAGATAGGTATTGTGCATGTGGGTTTGTGGGACAGGACACAGATAAGGAGTATGTGTTGGGAGAAGGGAAGAGACCTGCAAGACAGCAGGCTTGACCCAGTATTAAAGAAGGGACCACAGGCCCCGATGTACAAAACACTATTGACTTCAATACCTAGACGATCCATCCCATGCACCCCATGGCTCCTGTGCGATCCCCAATAAGTATTGTCTCCACGAATTACAGCAGAGGTGAGAGGAGACATCACGTCCTACTGACACTGAGCTATAGCATGAAGGCTCAGCTGTGTCCTTTTGTTCCAGAAGATATTTATATGATGTGCCATGGCCTCCAGAGTCTTGTTAACTTCAAACTAACCTCTTCCACTAGTGAGAATAACCCTGGCTAGTTTCTTTTCTGTACACCAGATTTTTCTTTTCTAGAAATCTTCTCAGATTTGAATTGTCCTGGAGCTCAGAGTTATCTGGCAGGTTTAATCATGAGGTATGCCACATGCGAGATGTTGAGCTTCTGGAGGAATAATGCTGAAAAGGGCAGCTGGGACCCAGATTCTGGTGATCAGTGTATTATCTGCGTGGCCCACAGAAGAAAATGGTTTGTCCTCTCCCATTTAAGCAGCACTGAGCAGCAGAGCACAAGGAAAGGAAATACAAGGTCTTAAATGAATCCAATTACTCATGCCATTAATTTAGATTTACTTCAGTAGTTAGAGCATGCTAAATAAACAACAATTGATTAGTTAGATCATGTTCATTTGAAATTTAACCATGAGTGGATGGATATTTATCTTACAGTCTAATTGTAAAGGCTAGCCAATATGTGTCTGGGATATTAAAAAGGAGGTCACTCAGGCTTTTTGGTCTTGGATTTGCTATTATTCCCAGAATCTTTTTCTTCTGCAAGCCTTTTTCCCTGGGTAACTGACAGTGCTGCAGTGATGACAGGTGGAGGTGACACCTCCTTGCACGTTGCAATTGAACTAGACACACACACAAAAGAGCATGTGTGGAATGAGCTCTAAGGTTTGCCTCTAGCTCATGTGAAGATCAGCTACTGCTCATAGAAGGAGACAACTCTTTTTCTTGAGGGGGAAAACGCGGAGTATTACTTGAAACCTGCATCAGTTACGGCAGCTGTAGCAGAGAGAGAGAGAGAGAATATGGTCTTCATGGGTTTTGCAATGAAATCAAGCTAAGAAAGAGCTGGTGGGGCAGAGACATGCTTGCTGAAGCAGCTGAAGAGCAATAACTCATTTCATATTGATACATCACGTGTATTAGGTAGTGGGGGGAAAAAAAAATCCAATTTTTATTTGCAAACAAGGAATATTCCCCTTCTTCCTGTTTCCTCTTGATAAAAATCACTGTCTTCCCCATAACTTGAACACGTCTGGAGGTAGGCTCTTTTCTCTCTCCCCTCACACACACAAAACAATAGAGGCGACTTTATCCAACACTTCCCTGTGACATGTTCTACCTCAATCTTTTTCCTATGTAAAATACCGCAATGATTATCTCCCCTCTGAATTGCTCTAAGTACTCAGTCTCTGACAAAGAAAAGAGGGAGAAATCATTTCTTCTGGGATTTAAAATCTTAATCTGAACCCAGGTAAAATGATTATAAAGTAATGTTCTTCTTAACCACATTACTATCAGCCAACATTTCCTGTCCATTAATATGCTTCTGAGATTGCTGCGTGGATGAAAATGGAATTTTAAAAATAATTTATTATTTCCTCCAGTGGAAACATAGTTAGGAAGTAGGTACGTGTAAAGGCAGAATATTCGCTTATGTTTGGAGGGTCTACATAATCTTCTTGCTGGAAGGTACATCTTGATTTTTATCACATGTTTGTAGAATATATTTTTATTATTATTTTTTTTCTCTCCATGAATTCTGCATTCAGTTCCAGTCAGTCTGGTTTCCGTACGCTATTTTAACACTTTGACAATATTGAGATAAAGCCCAGTTCTCCCAACCGTGGAATATATGAGTAGAGAGAGCAGAATATTAAAATAAGCTCTGTATTGTGAATCACAGCAGCATTCTGCCCACGGCTTATAGAAAAGTAAGAAAGATTTAGATGGCAAAACTGGACTGATTCTTTGCTGATTTTTATTTGCTTCTTTCATTTGATGGTCTTCACTGTTTATCAACTCAGTTGTTTTTATCTTTATCACTTTCCATGTCTCTGAGTGCCTGAGTAAGTCTCCTTCAAAGAATGCCCTGGTAAATGAAATATTATCTTCTCCAATGCATTTTTAAAGAAATTAAAGGGCTCTCAAGTTCCTACTTGGGGGGGAAAAAAAAAAAAAAAGATCTAGCAATTTTGGAATATTTCAGTTGTGTTGGGTTGTATTTCAAGTAGGCAGCTCTATGTGAAAGTCTTTTAATTAAAATGAACAGATATTATCAACTTATTAAATTAGCTTCCCATCTGGTAATTTCACTTTTTAAACTAAAATCTTTTCTGCATAGAAAAAAATCTGAGACCAACATAACAAGTGCTAAAGTGAGCTTGGTACTTCCAATGGAACAAAGTCTTCCAAAAGATGATGGTGACATTGGTGTAGGGAAGAGGGAGGTTGGTAATCCTCATACAAAGTCTAGTAGTAGAAGACGAGGACAACTTGGGGAAGGGGGTGACAATGGTCTTGGATGTTTTCCTGACTCCAGATCAGTTTCTATTGTAAGAGTTTTCCCTAAAACTTGCAGCACCCCACTTCTATCAGCCTGCAAGTCCTACATGAGTGACTTTTGCCCGCACTCTAAACAGCACGAATAGGTTTAAAATAGATGTGATATACGTTAATAAGATACATATGAATACTTGATATTCCAAAAAGGAGAGAAAGTTCCGCTAAATAGTCCATTAGTTTTATGCAAAGCCATTCTCACATGCCTTAGTTCACCTTTGGTATCTTTTAGGACTGGCAGCAGTGGCCAGTTGATAGATGAGGTGTGAGTTCAGGTTTTCAGGGCTGGCCTCATCTTCATCGCTATGTGGTCCTCACCAGACAGGGATGTCAGGAACGCAGCCTCCTCGCAAGCTGTGACACTAGGAGCTACCAGTGCCCAGCCTGTGCTCGTGCTTTCTCCTGCCAGGGCCAGCAGCAATAACACATGCTCCAGACAAATCTGTGCAATCCTCCTCTGCCTCATCCCGGGATGTGCCGAGAGCCACCTTGCTCCTGTCTTCAGGTGCCCACCCTGGAGTGCTGCTCCCGGGGGAGGACAGCAAGAGGAATTTCTTCTCAGCTCTTATTCCAGAGTGCCCTGACCTTTTTAACTGAATGATTCCCTAATTTGGGGGGGGTGGGGCGGGGGGGAAGGAAATACAAAGAAACATATTCCAAGGACGCTCTGATTCAGCGTAGCTAGATGAGTTTTCCTTTATAAAAGCCTAAAGTAAGGCTGACCTTTGAATGCTCTTTAACTGAATTCATCCTTCTCCATTTTGTTTGTTTGCATCCATGAGAATTTGTGTGTACAGCTTAAAAGCTCTTTTTCCTTATTTCTTTCTTCCTCTCATCTGGAAAATCACTTCCTTATGCCTTGAAGCCTCCCCAGAACTGGAGGCTCACAGATTAGCAAATGCTGCTCTGGCCAACAAGATCCTAGTGAAAACGACTGGCTCTCTAGAAATTCATACACATTTCCACTGCCAAAACCTACACAGCGGGAGAGGAGGACTGGACAAAATAGGGGTCCACCGTCCTGGATGTCTTATGAATCAGCGGAATTGCTGGGAAAGTAAGATCTAATAGATAGCATCTGCTGTACCTGGCAGCAGTAGCCTAGAATAGATTCAAGTTCTTACAAGCATATTCTATATGACTCAAAGCCACCCTCCTGAAGATGCAGAGGCTGTAGGGTGTGTGGGAGGAAGGGCTGGAACCCAGCACACCAGTTCTGGGCAAGCAGGGTGACACGATGTGGGCCAGGTAACGAGGACAGATCCTTCATGTCAAGGGTCTACGCTTTCTTGCCTTCCCATTGCCTGGATTCAGTAAATAAGGAGGAAAATTATGAAGGAGCAGTTACAGACAACCATCTGCTGGAAGAGAAAGGAATATAATTGGAGGAATTAGTCAGCTGGCTGTGAGAATAGCTTTTGGCCAAAGGCCCTCCCAAATGGCCCTGTTCGCTTCTGAGAATGGCAGCACAGCCAGGACCACTGCATTGCTCACTGCAGTTATTCTAAACTGTCACCAAGGTGTATCGCAAGCCACACCCTGACTATTCAACAGATTTGGGAAGGTTTCTGCCTACGCTGATCCTTGAGATAACAGCTAAAAGCAATGTAGTTTACACCGGTTATAATTTTGACCCATTTTTCCCATGAGGACAACCCACTGAGACTTCTGTAGCAGCTTAACTCTGAGTTGGCCCTTAACAAAGCTTTCCACTATGTCAGAAGAGCAGAAGTGTTAATGGAGGGATGATTTTAGTTCAGCTTTCTTTTATGCTTATAACACACCCAACGTAAGAAATAATTAAACCTTCCCTCTTTTTTCCCTTTTAGTAAGTGCCCCCATCCAGTCATAAAGTGGGTGCAGATTCAGAAGAACGTGTCTCCTTCCAATAGTGGGTCTGGGACAGAGACCTCATCAGTCTGATATCCTGTTGGGATCCTGGCTCAGTAGTGTTGAGGCAGTGGCATTACTGTTGGATACCAAAGCAAGAAAGAGAATTTTAGCCTTTAAATTATTGTGTTCAGCTCTGTCCCCAAAAGCCCTGCCTCCACAGAAATGCAGAAAAAAAAAATAGATCAGAGGAGCATTTTGTTAGCAGAGGAGGCAAGAAATTCAATACAGATGACATTTGCTTTGCAAAGCAATAAAATAAGCACAATCTGTTTAACCGCCAGGTACTTTAAGATAGGATTTAGCACAGAACACTTTCCAAACCCCACAGCAATGTTAAACAATCAGTCCTAAGGACAGATGTGGGGTGGAGCTGAGGAAATGGAGGCAGAGAAGTTGTGAGAGACACCTTGAAGATGAGCTGTGGCAGAATTGCAGTTAGGACTTTTGGGCTTTGGGGTTTTAGCCCAGGAGCAGAGTATGTCTAATCCTGCTTTGCTGAGCGAGGTAACCAGCATGGCAAAGGCTAATCAGCATTTCAGCAGCAAGCTGGGCATCTCTAACTTGTGTTCCCCAACACAAGAGGGGTGGGACCTCAGGGTGGTGGTCCTACATGAGCCGTGATGGCTTACACCTACCCAGCTGTTGTGATTTCTTCAGTCCTAGGGCCATGGAGCATCTCGTGTTCCTGTCTCAGCAGTTCTGTTACTGTCATCGGCAGTTAATGACTGTGATGTTTGCAGTCCTAATGAAGACACTCCTGCACATAACACCAATGGTCCTGTCTCTGCTGCTCTTTCTTCCAAGATAAACGCCAGAAATCTGTTCAGGGGAGTGTGCCAGTGCTTAACGTTTTGGGGTAAGTCATCCCCACAAAAAGTGCACATCTGCTTTCTGCTGAGATGACAACAACTCAGGCCTGTGTAGGAAATAATTCAATTCTTTGTATTTAGATTCAAAGAGCAACAGCTCCCATTCCTCTGCGTAGGTCAGTGAGGTCCAACGAAGGGCTACCAGGGAACCAGCCAGAGCAATTAGCATGTGAGCACCCAATCGGTTCCCGCAAAATGGCCTAAAATACGAAGCAGAATAAAGCCTTGGCACATGCTCTTTCTGCCACAAACAAAAGCTTCCAATTAATATTGGAGCAGTATGCAAAATACCTATCCCAGCTTTACGGATATTCAGAAACAACAGCTGGTCTTTTCATGAATGCGTGTGGTTGTGATCTAGCACAGGTTAAAAGGTCATTGTTTCCATTGTACCATATGTATATGCGTATATACATAGCTATATGTGGAAGTGTGGTGGGGGTGGGTGCCATCTATTGGCTTTTGCTTCCTAGGAGGGGTGCCTGCCTGTGTGTATCTGCGTGATGGAAAGGTCTTGTTCATTAGCTTAGGATGCTCATATTATGTATATTCTATTAAGCACATATTGAATATGCATCTCATTTTCATTTCAATTAGGATCTGAGAGCTGATTTCATTCATGACTATTGATTCCTTCCAGGCCATTTGCATTTTATTCTGTTCATTATTATTTATATGCTCAGTGCTCTCTGAGTAATTTAAATATCCCTCTCATGATTGCCCCCCAAGTGATGAATTATATACCCTCCTCCAAAAACCAACACAACAAGCCCTGCGTTAATCCCCTGATTTTTCTCTGTGTATTCAGGGGGCTCTCTGTACTTGGGCTTTAGTGCCTTCTGGTGGGTTAGGAGCAGGTGACGCTTTGCACAGTGAAGACGATTTACTGCATGACAAGCTATCGTACTGCCTGTAGTTTTCCAGTAGAAAGACATATTTCGTCCCTGGCTCTGGTGGGTAGTATTTCCCTGCCTTGTCAGGGTGCCGGGTCTCCAGGACCGGCTGACAGCACAACAGATGAATCGCAGATACCTCCTCTCTTCAGAAAATCACGCCAGGGTTTTGTCCCTGACTCATGAACCAGAACAAGCAACACTTCACTCCCAAATCCTCTCCCTCCCCAAGCACACCCTCTTGCCTGACATTTCATAGTGCCATAGGACCAATTAAATTCTTCTCCTCCTGTTTTTATAGGAAGGCTGTGTCCTTTTAGGTGAGATACTGGGGTTGAAGTTTTCTAGAGAGAGGTTTTAGTTCAGTGGTTTGCATATACAGATATGTATGACTGCTTTTGCCCGGTCCCTGGACTCCAAGGAGGGTGAGAGAAGAACTGGAGATTCCTCCTGACACACAGAGGCTCCCCAATGCCTTTTGGTGGTTTGACAGCTACTGCCTGAGATCAAATTTGCACAATCCTTAGCTTGGAAATGAACAGACAGGAAACTTCAAAAGAGCTGGAATCGCAGTTTAAATTGCAAACAAATTGCCTTTTCATTGGAAGAACCATGCAATAATTAATTGCTTACTTAAATGTAGCTCTACATCTGAAAAGGCTTTTGGGGGATTCAAGAAGGTCTGCACATTAAATGTGACAGGAACATATGCTCCAACATTGTTTTGATCTACCCTAACAGAGCTGGAAAGACACAAAAGTGAAATAAAATAAAATACAAACGGAATGTTTCTAGGTGTAGGAAAACAAGTTGTTTGCTTGATTAGGTTTTGATGCAAATGGATAAAAAGAGGAGAGAAAAAAGGCAAAGGAAATTCTTTTTTTCTTTTAACAAATTAACCCCCCTGTCCACAGTTTGGGCTTTCATCCACCCATCAACTAAAGCAACAGTATCATGCCACGCGTGCAGTCTCTGTATGGAAAGGAAAGGATGAAGCCCTGGCTGTCAGGTCTGCTGTTGCTTTTCTCCACTCCCTTGGGGAACCCTGTGCTGTGATATCAAGGTGCAACAGAAGACAGAAAGTCCCCAGACACTTCTCCAACATGCGTATATTAGGGACAGGCTTAGGTGGGATGGATGTTATCTTGAGGTTATATTTTTGTCTCTCCAGCCACCGAGTTAACTGATTAATAATTAGCGTCCTGGCTATTCCTAGGAGGGATCAACGTGGAAGGAAAGTACTCACAGTGCAGGTCCAATTTAAGTGCTGAGGGTTCCCATATAGCCAGCAGCAGTGGGGGCAATAGCAGTTCCTCAGCCCATCAGGCATATAGAGTAGATGGATAGGAGAGAGGTGTAGGACAGATAACAAAGACAGAAGCAGAGCAAAGCTTGCAAAACTCTGCTTTAAATGGGGGGTAATGGCTCTAAACTGAAAGAGGGGAGATTTAGATTAGATATTAGAGAGAAATTCTTTACTGTGAGGGTGGTGAGACACTGGAACGGGTTTCCCAGAGGAGCTGTGGATGCCCCATCCCTGGAGGTGTTCAAGGCCAGGCTGGATGGGGCTTGGAGCAGCCTGATCTAGTGGGAGGTGTCCCTGCCCAGGGCAGGTGGGTTGGAACTAGATGATCTTTAAGGTCCTTTCCAACCCCAACCATTCTATGATTCAGTGATCCTTAAACAGAAGAGGGAGGATGAGATGTTGGCCAAACTTTTAATTTCTTACAGCAAAAGGTTCATAAAAATATACGTACGTGCATTTTCCCAAGTAAAATTATTTTTATGGAAGCACAGTAACACCTTTAGTAACACATGTTAAAGCTGATCAAAGCAAACCATTTCACAGTTTTCTGTGTGGAACTAGGTGGAGTTACAGCTATTTATTTTTATCTGTAGAACCTCACCTGCCTTGTGATTTGGACACATGACTGACAGATGGCCTGTCTTGACAGGCTGCTGAAATCAGCAGAGCCCTCTTAGCTGAGCTTTGTTCAGCTCTTTTCCTTAGAAAAGAAAGTTTAAAACCTGTCCTGCTGGGTAGGTTGCACAATCTGCACCAACTGGCCCTGCCCTCGAGTTATTTGCAGCTATTGACTCTACTTCATCTGTACTTCAAAAGACTGATTTGAATGCATACATACATACAGCCAGCTATCGGTAAATACAGTCAGAAAAGTGAAGATTTTGTCTTTAACCAGCAGATGACAATGTGAACTCAGCTGTTGGAGAGGGATGGACCTGGAAAACTTTTATCTCTTATGGGGCAATAAGTCAGAAGCCGAAGGACCCTTTGGTAAAGGTTATTTTCAGCAGCAAAGACCTGATCCCACGAGCGGTTGTGGACAGGCAGGTCTTGCCCCAATAGGGACTCATGGTGTAAATCAGAATTGGATCCCAACATCTGTCTGTATGTCGAGACAGAGCCCCATCCCAAAACCTGGCTATAGGGTTGTCTATAAATGACTAAAGAGCTACTTAACCGGCTCCCCTACCACAACAGCAGCGGAGCGTATGCAGTCTACGACACACTAGAGAATAAATCTCACGCTTCGATCTCATTGCCTGCTACCTGCATACCTCAAATTAAGATGCTTTCAAGTCAGTGCACCCAGATGCCCCAAAACCTGTCATGAGCTCAGGGAACTTCTAATATTGAAAAAGGAGGGAGCAAGGGCTTGATAAGACGTTCCTGGAGTTTGCTCTCACTGCATCAAGCCAAGGAGAATTTGTCTCTAGAGTTCTCGTTGACAGTTGTCAGGCACAACCCGTTCTGAAACCCAAGCCAGTTTCCAGGCCACATTTCTGAAGAAATCCATCATTTTATCTAGCTTTTCAGGGTCTTGTAAACTGGGGCAGCCAGCCTTAATTACAAACTCCTGTTATAAAAGTTACTTATTCCCCAAACCATGGGAAAGAGGGGATTTATTTCCAAATAAATCATAAACTTTGCCTGTACAGAGCTGCAGCTGAGAAGCTCACTTTTCTGCCAGCTCCTGGGATAAGCCCAATGAGTCCCTGGGAAGATACGTTTCCCTGTTTCATTGTTGTAAGAATAAAAGCCCACTTAGCTCAATGTACAAAAGGCCCTATTGACACCAGAGACTGTGCTTGATAGAAGTCAATTACGTTGTACGTACCCCTTAAAGAAAAAAAAAAAGAAAAAAGTTTGTATGTAAACTGGGTATTCCCTAATTTATCTTGGAATAAATGCTATTAAGCAGCCTGTAATGCAGCAGAGCAGATCAAGGGCTCCGGTCCTCGCCTCTCCGCGGCAGCCAGCGGAGATGCCAGAGTGGTGCACGCTCCCCCAAATCCACACTGCTCAGTTATTTCACTCCTCGAGCCTTAAGTTACCACCACCATCTACAAAGGCTGGGGGCTGCACGATGGAGATAAGACCCAGAACTGTAGCACTCGCAGATGGCAGTCGCTATAGAGCAGCACAAAGGATTCTTTAATTAAGTCTTCCCTTCCCCTTATTAAAATTCAGGAAAGATTACCAAGGAATTTGTACTGTATCTGGAAAACAAATCATAACAATTACAGCAGGCTGCCCCAGGCTGGCTAGATTGTAGCTTATTATTCCACAAAGGCTTGATAAATGTGTAAATTTATATAGAAGGCTTCTGCATGTCATCATTGCTGTGCAAAGACTCCCTGCTTTCCATATCCAGTTTTAGAAGGAAGACCAGCTGGCTACAGTCCCTTGAATTATTTGCTGTTTTTGTTGAATTTTTAAAATACATATAAATTATGTCTCCCATCTACAGTTTATCTACAAGCTGTCAAACGGGGACTCACTCATGCTCTTTTTGATGCCTACTGAAAAGCCATCTAACAGCTCAGTTAACCCTCTGGCCCCACATCCATTAGACATCACAAAAAAACAATGGCTTTCAGATTGTAAACCTGCATTTTTAAATGCCACAGGCTCCTCTTTAAGGAAAGAGGCAAACTTTAAAGCATAATTGTTTTATGCCTATGATTTTAATTGCCTTATAGGCATAAAACAGTTTGATTTGCATATGTGCACATCTGTAATGTCAACCTGTGTTTCCTCCCTAATTGATTAAACGGTGGGTTGGGGGGAACTGTGTGAATCAACCACTATATGCATTTCCACTTAAAAGGGGAGCTTTGAACAAAGATCAGGGCTAGATTTGTTCCTCTTCACCACGTCCTTTGCGTACATAATTCCACGGTGAAGTCTGGAGTGATGGCCTGAATTATTGACAAGGTTTATGGATTATAATGCCAGAAGGGACTGCTGAGATCATCTGGGCCAACTCCCCTGCAGAAACCAGACCAGAAAACGCCTCTGAATTAACATCTGGATGAAGATCAGAGGTTTGGAAAACATGTCCACTTCTAATTAAAACATATTTGTCACTGGATAATCCACTGACGGCCCTGGGGACATGTTTCTAGCAGCCACGCTGTTTAAGAGCCATCTCTTAGTCAGGGGGCAGACAGACCCAGCTCTTGGTGGCTGGATTTTGTTCTCCTCTAGCCTGCAAGGCTGAAGAGCCCTCACTTCTGAGTCTTTCTTCCACCTGCAGCTATTAGAGATGATGATGTGTTGCCTTTTAGGCTCATGGGCAATACGCTAAACACATTAGATGCCTTTTGTTTTTAAACAACTATCAGGTTGCTCAATCT
Organism: Larus michahellis; assembly: GCF_964199755.1. Taxonomy (NCBI): domain Eukaryota; kingdom Metazoa; phylum Chordata; class Aves; order Charadriiformes; family Laridae; genus Larus; species Larus michahellis. Next base: position 7,654,603 of record NC_133904.1, on the reverse strand, counting down.
TCGCAGCTTTTCTGAACCCTGTTTAATTTTTCAGCATCCTCCTTGAAGCGGGGACGTCACGCTGGGACATGGCATCCACTTGGGCCATGGCCTATGCCTGATGCAATCTCTCTACTTTTACTGTTCTCCTGATTTCATATCTGAGTCCTCAGGCTACCATGTTGCATAGGGAAGTCTTTCACTATGCTCGCGCACATAGTACTGTTTTTGCAAGTTTAGAGTAATTTCTATGAAGCCAGTTCAGTGTGCAAGATGCCTTCTGTCCGCTCTAGAAAAGAGGAAAATGTAGATTTTTGAAAGATAGTGCTTACGTGTTCTGTTTCCCAAATACAGCAAAATAAATGTGAGGTCAGCTTTCTAATAGATATATAACCAGGTGCCTTTGGCTATCGCTCAGAGGTTTCACTGGAGACGTCTTAATGGAAATAGGGTATCTTAATTTTGCGCTTCAGTAATCATTTCTATTCTACACAAACCTGTACCTGCTAATTCTCCCTTCTTTCTGATAGGGCTATGGTTTCACCAGGACTTCATCATTTTTTTCCACTGCCACTTAGCCCACCAAGATCTTCTCTGGGGCCATCGGGTACAATTAGGTCTGTAATAATGGTGGCAAACTACAGAGGTTAGAAGTACATGCCAAAAATTCTTACTCTAGCGTTTCCCAGGAAGATGAGGAATTTACTTAGATGGATGATATGTCCCAACAGTAGTAGACAGCTATGTTTTAGACATGATGTGTAGATATTGTGTAAAAAAAAGAAGGGCGGGGGGGGATGTATGTTCAAATCCTGGATGTTTTTGTGAAAGTTATTAAAGGTAATATAAGAGACATTTGGTTTTGGCACAGCAGGCAGTTGCTACTCTGTCCCCTGTTTCTGGTTGTGGTGACTTCCCTTTTTCCTGTAAGATTTTAAATATCCAAATACATGCAAACCCTTTTTGCAAAGAAAATACCAGGCATTTCCGCAGTGCCTGAGAGCTCAAAGCACTATGTGAGCACTTTGCAAATAGTTTGCATTTTGCTCATTTTACTTCAATGGCACCTTGAAGCCCGGACTCCAGGGTCTCAACCCGCCGTGCTGGCAGACAAGTTGAGATAAATCAAACAAATCCGAGGTCCAGCACTCCACAATCCGCAGGCTGAGCCGTGGGCTGCAACGTGATGTGCCCAAGGCCATAATGTGAGACTTGGCAGAGAAAAAGGGAGAGCCCTTCAGACTTCCCGCTGGAGGCAAAAGGACACATGGGCTTTTGGTTTTGTAGTGTTTTTTTTTTTTTCTTTTTGATTTTAAACTACATGTGCCATTCCATCTCTGTGTAAATAATCAAAAGGAGATACTCAGCAACCTTCTCCAGAGCTAGTCCTTATTCATGCTTTTATTCAAATGTGCTCTGGGTTTGTCCAATGAATCAAAGTCTTTAGCTAATCATGAAATTAATAAATAAGGTGACACATTTGCTCTCCACTGCGGATGAGATTTCCCATTTCATGCTTCAGTTGCCTGAAGTAAGAATGCGAGAGAGAGAGAGAGATTTTTTCCTCGTGGTGGTAGGGAAAGCTGATGAAAGATTACCTTAAAATCCCTCATAAGGGATGAACGAGCAAGAGGTTTTTTTTTTTCCTTCCCTTAAAAAAGATAAAAGCAAAGAAATAAATAAAATAGAAGGGGGCATAATTTATATTGATTTTCTTGGTCTGCCTGCATTAAGGCATCATTCTCCCAGGGACTGCAGGGAGAGACGAGCTCGAATGAAGAGATGAACAGATGCCACCGGCGTGTGGGCTGGCTACCAACACAAGCGCGGATGCCGTGACGTTCGCCTCGCTGCCCACCTACGCCTTCCAGGGCTTCTGTTTGCAAGTCCTGCCCAGTCAAGTTTCTTCAGCGAGCACTCACAGCCCTGTCCCTAAAGACGTGCTAATTTAAAAAAAGGGAGGCCTCTTGCATGGAGAGTAGAAAAAAATTGTTGCCGGTTTGGAGGGGTTTTGCACGCTTTTGCAAAATGTGGAGGGTTAGAAGCACGTTTTGAATTCCATTTGGATAAAGCTGCCTCCAGTTCCCGGGCTAAAACTGTTCTGCGAAGTTGTAGAGTGCCATTAAGAGACTGAAGCACTTCAACAGTCAGAGAAAGAAATTCTAGCCCTGAGACCCGTTCATGAATATACATACACATGACCCAACCATGCATTCTTTACTAAAATTATCTCATTGATAAATAATTAGCAACTTAAATTAAAATAAAAATTAATAAACCGATTAAAAAAATGAGACAATTATCCCATCAAAGCAAGTTTTGGGTTGGTTTTGGTTTTTTTTTCCTTTTAAGAAAGGGAGAGAGGAGGAGGTTTGTGAGTTCTGAACATATTATTTGCAAGGATGAAAGCATCTAGGAAAATACAAGAGATCATTACTATTGCTTAGAAGATGGCTTAATTATATTTTTGACCGAATGTTTGAAGTTGGATGGCATGGCGCGTTCTTCAGCATCTCATAAAAGACTGGAGCTTCTCTTTCAACTTCATGGATTTGAAATGACTGTCCTATTAGTCCAAGGAGGGAAATGATTATTCTGTGAAGAGTTTTTAAGGCAATAGAGAATTTCAAATAAGACAAGTTCTCTTTCACCTACAGGGCAAAAAAAAATTGTATGCGGTCAATGCTTGCTTGTTCAGAGTACCAAACTGTTCATTGACATACTCATCTGTATCTCCCTGATATAATAAAAAAATCTCTTTTATTAATAGCGTTTTCCTTTCAAGAACAAATGGAAGAGGGTGAAGATTCTAGAGACTAGTAAAGCCGTGTTTAAAAGAACAGATTTTCATTTTCTTTGAAAAATGCGAAGGGAGGGGTGTGGCCACCTGAAGGATTTCGGTAACTAGTGCTCGTAACAGCAAGAAATGGTGCTGCTGAGAGGCTGCCTCCTGGGGACTTTATTTCTACCTCCCCCTATATAAAGAAGCATTTGCTTTTGACACAGAAAAAGCATTTTTATTTTTTATTTATGTGAAAGACCTTGCACGCTTGTTAAACATTAATTTGTTGATTAGGATGTGTACCGCTTGCTAAAGTTTTGTAAGTAATTTCGAAGCAGAGACTTCGACATTGAGGGTATGGATAAGGTATCAGCACAGTCACTCAAAACCAAGGTGATTTTGAGAAAACATTTGTAAGATCACTGTGACCTGAACCATGATAAGACTAAACATCTTTTTGATAAGACTAAACATCTTTGCATCATTTATGAGCAGTCCTGGACAACCGGGGAGGTCCCAGCTGACTGGAGGTTAGAAAATGTGACACCCATCCACAAGAAGGGCCGGAAGGAGGATCCGGGGAACTACAGGCCTGTCAGTCTGACCTCGGTGCCTGGGAAGGTCATGGAACAGATCCTCCTCAGTGCCATTACACGGCACATGCAGGAGAACAGGGTGATCAGGCCCAGTCAGCATGGGTTTGTGAAGGGCAGGTCATGCCTATCAAACCTAATATCCTTCTATGATAAGGTGACCCACTTAGTGGATGAGGGAAAAGCTGCGGATGTTATCTACTTGGATTTTTGCAAAGCTTTTGACACCATTTCCCACAGCATTCTCCTGGAGAAACTGGCTGCTCATGGCCTGGACAGGTGTACTCTTCGCTGGGTAAAAAACTGGCTGGATGGCCGTGCCCAGAGAGTGGTGGTAAACGGAGTTAAATCCAGTTGGTGTCCAGTCACAAGTGGTGTCCCCCAGGGCTCGGTGCTGGGGACGGTTCTCTTTAATATCTTTATCAATGATCTGGATGAAGGGATCAAATGCTCCCTCAGTAAGTTCGCAGATGACACTAAGCTGGGCGGGCCTGTTGATCTGCTTGAGGGTAGGTTGGCTCTGCAGAGGGATCTGGACAGGCTGGACCAATGGGCTGAGACCAATGGTATGAGGTTCAACAAGGCCAAGTGCTGGGTCCTGCACTTGGGTCACAACAACCCCATGCAGCGCTACAGGATTGGGGCAGAATGGCTTGAAAGCAGCTCGACAGAAAAGGACTTGGGAGTGTTGGTTGACAGCCGGCTGAATATGAGCCAGCAGTGTGCCCAGGTGGCCAAGAAGGCCAATAGCATCCTAGCCTGTATCAGGAATAGTGTGGTGAGCCGGACTAGGGAAGTGATCATCCCCCTGTACTCGGCACTGGTGAGGCCCCACCTCGAGTACTGCATTCAGTTTTGGGCCCCTCGCTACAAGAGGGACATTGAGGTGTTGGAGCGTGTCCAGAGAAGGGCTACAAAGCTGGTGAGGCGTCTGGAGGACAAACCTTATGAAGAACGACTGAGGGAGCTGGGGTTGTTTAGCTTGGAGAAGAGGAGGCTGAGGGGAGACCTTATCACCCTCTACAACTACCTGAAAGGAGGTTGTAGAGAGATGGGGGCTGACCTATTCTCCCTGGTGACGATAGGACGAGAGGAAACGGGTTCAAGTTACGTCAGGGGAGGTTTAGATTGGATATTAGGAAACATTTTTTCACTGAAAGTGTTATTAAACATTGGAATAGGCTGCCCAGGGAGGTGGAGGTGGTGGATTCACCATCCCTGGAGGTGTTTCAAAAAAGGGTAGATGGGGCACTTAGGGACATGGTTTAGAAGTGGCTTTTGTCAGGGTAGGTTAAAGGTTGGACTTGATGACCTTAAAGGTCCCTTCCAACCTCAGCAATTCTATGATTCTATGATTCTAAAAAATGTTACTACAAATGAATTAGCTAACTATTGAAATAAGGTGTCCCAAAAGTAGTGTGAAGTAATTGTAAAGGAATATTCACTATTCAGTAATTCGCTTTCTAGGAAAAAAAAATTGTTTTGGAAGACTTTCCCAAGATTTTGTTGCTCCGTTCTGCCAGACCAAACAGACTGTGAGTACAAAAGGTTTAACAAAAAGTTTTGCTTTGTACTGGTTCTTCTTTGATTAATAGTAATAAAGTACATGATCTCTGTGTTTTCTTTTCTTTTTAAAATGCTTTTAACCTTCTAATTTTGGTACGGTTGATTAGAGGCATACTTCGCAAAAATGACAAAGGTTAACTTATTTTTCCCATTCTCAGTCTAACCCTAATATCAGGAAAAGCACAGATTTCTGGTCTCTCCTTCACCAGGAGCTGCATCCTGCAGCAAAAGGCTCATTATCGCTCACTGTGGTGATGAATTCGTGAGCTGAACAGAAATTTCTCAGCTGTTGAAGGATGTATTAAATTCTCCCAATATACATTCCAGCAAGTTAATGAGTATATATATGCATGTGTGTGTACAAAAATGTTAACTTATAAATAAATCTTTCTCCACTCTATAGTCTTCATGCCATAGCAAGTTAACCCTATAAGCCCTGGTTTATATTACTTTATAGAGTGTGGGGTTTTTTTCCTGTTTATCCCAAAGGAATTACAGGATGGATGATGCTACCCTCGAGTCCTGGGCCGGGTGAAATCAGGGATTATCGAGTCTACAGTTCACGGGACCTTCAGTTAACTGAAGTTAACAATGAGCCACCTCCCCTGCACGAAAACACCAGTCTGCCAGTGTGGCACTCCTTGCTCCCTTGGATGACCAAGCTGTACCAATAACTACAGCAGGATTCTTCTATCGGCAGGAGACCAAGAGCTCTCAGCTTTGGATGGATCCTGATGCCACTCATTCTATCCATATCTGACATTTCAATATTACTATTACTGACTTCATCATCCTTTTAGTCTACTTGTAGAGGAAGAAATCTACAGCACATTTAGGCTATGCCCAAATTATGAAACCCAGGGGTGGTCTCCGTGTCCTGGCTCCATCTGAACCCTTGTTTCAGGAGGAGGTCATCTCTTCTGAGCTGATGTATTCTTAATTCAGATTTCAGGTATCCAGCTTGGGGTGACAACCTACTAAAAATAAGACAGTCTTTATTTTAGAAATAAGCTCTTTCTTGAGACTTAACTCTACCTTGGAGCTTCGTGACGGACACCTGAAGTCAGCACTCTCCTCTCTAATAACAGATTAAGTAGAACAGATTTCTTAGTTTATTTTTTTTCCCTTTCCTTGGGTCTATTGAAACCTCAGTTTTTCAGAAAGAGGAGTGTAAATCGATGAGCTTTTCCCTATAATTATCACCCATAGCTGTACACTGCAATTCGCAGAGCAGAAAGCAGACTTTGTCTTTCCTGTAGTTTGATCCCTTTTCCCCTGCATGCCGCTGCCTGCAGGAGATTCAGAGGGCAGCAAGGCTGCGAAAACTGTGTGGGATGAAACCCTAAACAGGAAAGAATCTGTTGTGCAAAAAGCCTTTTGTCAGCTGAAAATTGCACTTGTAAAAAACCCAGAAACCCCAAAGCTTGTGGTTAAAGAGTAACATCTTTAGCTCTAATTTATACTGACAGCACAATAGAGCTATTGCTCAGGCTCTGCCTCCTCTCGCCCCATCACAGCAAGGGTGTTATTAAGTGATAAATCAATTTCTACAAGGGAAACTGGAGATTAAGTCCTTATACGACATTCATTTGCAATTGAAAGCAAATAGAAATACCCTGGGACGGGGGCTTGGTGACCCTTTTCAAGGGCCAAGCTTGAATAAACGCTCCATGGACCAGCATAAGGCTGCAATCAGTATTACAAGTCCAGCACCAACGCTGTTTCTCAGAATCTGGTCCACTAAGGACTTCCTCTTTAAATTAATAAAAGACTTAAATAAATAATTTGGGTTTAAATATTCACTGCTGGAAGAAATGTCATTCTTTGGGTCTGATGGCAGAGTCTCAGTTGTTGGAAACCAGTGTCCAAATAGCCAGACCAGCTTAGACCAGGACGTGTCTCACCTCAAACCCTGTGCCAGGCGAGGGACAGAGCATGATAATGCAGAAGAGGATGCAAGGAAGCCTGGCAAGGAATAGTAACCTACTCATGGACGCATTTCCTTCTCCAGGTAGGGCACAAGCTCTCCACCACGTGAGATAAGAGCATCTCCCTTCATCCTGTCACTGCAGTAGCTTCATCCTCTCCTGCATCCAGGGAAAGCTGGAGTAGAAAACCCATTACAACAATTTACGGTGCCATTAATGAAAACCAAATGGAAACAGCCCCCCACCCCAGCTGCTACTCATCAGTTTAACTAGTGGTGCTGAATGCTGGATGAAGGTGAGGAGGAGAAATGGGAAAAACAAGACTTTTTACGTTCGGCCTGGCGACAGCTCTTTGAAAGGGCCTCCACAACCACCCACTTGGAGGTGGTATCGAGTGCTCAGACAGCCAACACAGACGGGAACACCTGTGAGCCCGGGGACAGCAGGAAGTGACGTTCAATGGAAATACAACTACTCAGAAGATCAAGGTGAGCTTTTGAGGAGACGTACGCTTTCTTCTCCCTGCCAGTAGCCCTTCAGCAGTGCTGGAGGAAGCAGTGACAGCCTAACATCTCTTTTTCACTTGGCATGAAGCCAACCACTCAAAAGCTGTGATTACCCTTCTCCTTTGGCTCCTCTTTGATTTGAGAAGGAATTTTGGTGGCTTGTGACCTTACCAGTTGTGTTCCTCTGGTTCCGTGACCTCTGTAGCATCTCACAGCTTAGAAATGAATGATGCACATCTTCTACCATTGCAGGAGTTCAGTCTTGACCTTTGGGTCATCTTTAGCTCCAGGTTTAATCTTAGCTTGTTCTGCTGAGCCAGGTGAGTTTTCTTTTTTTGGGGTTGGTTTTGTTTTTGGTTGGTTTGTTTGGTTTGTGGGTTTTTTTTTTTTTGCGGGGAAGTCTATAACTGATCTGGCTTTGGCTTTGGTAGACAGTGAGAGAGCAGGAGGAAAAACTGCCACAGTATAGGAGAAAGAAATTGTGTAATTGCAGAGGGATTAGTGTCTTGCAGGCAAAGTCATTTCAGAAGCCATCAGAGGAGAGGGGAGATCCTGCTTTTCCATCTCTCCCTCAGTATTCCCCTTGCGGAATTACCAGGCTTTTTGTAATCCCAGTCTTTGCACACTGGAATGGGTTAGGGAGGGCTCCCATGAGCTTTTCAGACGGGAGATGTGAGTGGGTGGCAATCCCTGGGTGTCGGAGGCTGAGTGGAAACATCTACAGCTGGCACAGAGGATGGGAGTCGAGGGCCTCCAAAAACCGCGGGTGCTCAGCTCCCTGCAGGCTTTTCCCCATCATTAATAGGCTTTTTGTGTTTCAGTGGTCTCATTAACAATGCGGCAGCGATACACAGTGAGTAACACAGTGCCACTGCTGCAAATGGCACTACTTCGGATCATTACTATAGATTGCCGCAGCATTATTCCTCTCCCAGCAACAGTTTCATTTGAGTTCAACCAGATTCCATCAAATATTCAAATGCAAGCTGATACTCAGCTGCAGTGGAAGGTGGTTTGCTGGCGGTGAGTCAAGGCTTTCAAAGGTTTTCATGGTTTTTCCATCGTTCCCTCCATCCCTGAGGTGGTAGTTTGTCGGTAACTACCAGGAGGGAAGACACAACTTAGCAAATGGATGGGGGAAGGAAAAGGGAGCAAACCTCTAAACCACAGCGGAGCAATACGCAATGGACTTTGTCCCCAGAAAACTGTTTTCAGTGTTTCTGCTTTCTTTAAAGCTAGTTATATTGTGATTTGAAGTATAAAAAACAAACCCATGCCCTAGAGTCTTGTGGCTGGTGCATCTGATCTCTTTTCATCTCATGTCATACAGATTAACTGGAGTTTAAAAAAAAGTTTTACTGGTCTTCTGCACTTCATAAAAACACACAAACCTTGAGAAAAATCTCTCCCCTTCCTCCTAATCTTTGTGGTTTGCATATTTTCCCACTTATCTGGGAGTTGCCCTTGCTGGATGCATCACCAGCACAAACAGGACTTATTCTCAGGGACAAAAGAAGAGTAACAAAGCTCCAAAAGAGACCAAAATGACACCGAATCTCTACGAAATCCAAGGCCCGCTCTTACAGATTTTCAGGGCTCACTGACAGTACAAATTCCAGGTTATCACAAACCATCTGATAAACCTCCTGGATTGATTAGCACGAAGGAGACGGTGAGAGGCTGGGAGGTGGCAGCAGGGAGGACATGTGCTGGGAGCTGGCTGAGGTCAGGACCCCCGTGAGGGGCAGGCAGAGGGGGCTGCCACTGCCCTGGAAGCTCGGGCTGGTGGGAGGAAGCATCAGCATCCCCACACCTCACCCAGGAATGGCAGCACAGCAAAACTGAGGACCAGATTCAGGCCAATTCCAGCAACAGGGAGGCTGCGCACAAGATGTGTCCAACTTAGACACCACAGCTTCTTCATCAAGAGAACAGGGGTGGGCGGCCACGGAAAGTAGGTGACCTGAAACCACTGAGCTCCCGCTCCTGGATCCAGGGCATGGTTATTCACACCTCCAATTCAGCAGCAAAACCAGGTTGAGAAGTTGCGCCGTGGCTGTCGGTCCCTGATCTCACACCACCATCCACCACCCCCTCCGCTGTGCCAGCAGGGCAGAGCGATGACGTGCCCCTTGAACTGCCTTCACCTTCAAACCATGTCTCACGTACCCACCAACCCGGGCGTCATGCAGCAGCAACTTAAGATTCAGAAAGGCTGTGCTCCAGGGCCCGTATGTGCTGTGGCACAAACTGTCTACGAAGTACTTTGTAGAACAAACTACCAGCACCACCTCTGCTCGTCGCAAGTCCTTTACCTGAGATCCAGCCCATCCCATTCATGTGACACGGTAATTTGTTAACCAGGAGGTAGATGACCATAAATAATGGGCACACGAAGAGGGGAAGGGAGAGACAGGGAACAAAAGCGTCTGAACACAGACTGCTGTTGCTGGAAATAGTAATGTGACAGCACTCGAGCACGCAGGAGTTTTAAGTTTCCTATCTTTGTGTTGGAGAATTCTTTGCGCAAAAGGCGACAAAGAGAATTCAAAGCAGTTTTGTCCCCGTCCTCTTCACGACAGGAATGTGTTTCTTTTGCAAATAACCCATGTTTTTTCCCAGCTCGTCCCTCTCTGAATGGGGGAGCGGGCACAAACAAATTAATCATGCTTACGCTGCCTATTTGGTGTTTGCTCATTGCTCTAAGCTCCTTTGTGATCTCTCTCAAAATATTTTCATCTGCTTGTTTGGGGAGAAACTTTCCTCCAGGCAGTAATGCACAATACAGTAATACAGGACGTTGCAGCAAATTTCATCTTGTCAAAAAAAAAAAAAAAAAAAGACACAAGGTGGATTTGGTCTCCCATTTGAATTCCCATTTTCTTACCTAAACAATGATGCTGCTATCCCCACTGTGAAAGGAGAGACAATACGTTGCACATAACGATGTTTTTCTGTGGTCTGTCCCTTCTCTGCATATTAATTTTCAGTGTTAACTTCCAGACACATCTAATGTTTCATAAAAGGCAATGATCCGTCTCAAATTCCTTGGGACATGTCTCATTTTCTGAAAGATGTGTGTTGTTTACTGCTGGCTGAGGAAAAAAAAAAGAATCTTCTTTCTTGCTGTTGGCCTTTATATCCCAGACTTTATATATTTTTAAATCTTGATGGAGAAAACAGAAAAGGTGTCGACCTTCATTTTATGGAATTTCTACCCAATCAGTTTTTCTCTCACTGATTTCTTAGGGTTCATCCTACATCCTGCAGGTGACGTTTTCAAATTGTTAAGGGCAACATTTTCATAATTGTAGCATTCAAATTGATGTTTGGGGTCTTGGCTGTGTTGGGTGACTGTGTTTATCTAGTTTACCATCTTTGTCACAACCCTGCAGAAGGGCTCGTGTGCCTGCGAGCCAGCTATCTTTTGTCTCCTCCTCTGTTGGGCTGCAACTGGTCTGCTCAGCTCATTTGATGAAAGGTATCATTTCTCCCTCTGCATCTTCCCTTGCTTCTTTTCTGGGCAACATTTCAGATTCCTGGTAGTTATATGAGGAATGTCCTTGGGCTTTCTGGGCTCCTTTTCCCAGTTAAAGTCTTGCATGGATATAAAAGCATCCCTTTTCCTCAGGGACAGGTCTTGGCTTTCCCTAAAGGAAGTGGAAGTAGAGTTTACAGACAAAACATTCCCTGTGTTTTGGTGGTAACGTCTGGACACCACCCCACTTGTCCCAGTTGAGCCTGAACAGCCTTTTCAGCTTATTCCCAGCCCCCAGGGAACATGTGCTGGATCTGCCAAGCAGTGGAGAAAACACCACCATCCAAAAACATGCCGCTATTCCAGGGAAAGCTGGTGCCGGGGTCGGAGCTCTTCTGTTTCATTCGACGCAGCGCTCAGAGCAGGACGGAGGGGCAGGAAGGGCCTTTCCCACAGAGGGCACACGGCGGGACTTTAACCTCCTGCTCTGACGTGGGGCTTTGTGTCTAATTACCCCATCGTACAAGGCAATGAAAACGTACGGAGGAAAATTCTTCCCTTCTGGAAATTGTTGATGGAAATATTGCAACGGACTTGTCCGATAGGCCAGGGGAACTAAACGGCAGGAGCACGTGGACAGGCGAGGAAGGTCTCAGCAGGTCCCTGAGTCATAAATGAAGCATATCCATGCGGGATTCCCGGCATGGTGTGCTGCTCAGCACATCTCCATGGCCCCGAGGAAACCTCCTGGCTTGCGCTGGCACCAGCATGCACATAGAAAACCAGAAAGCCAATGCAGCACGCCAGCTTCCTTGCTCCGTGCCATCATGCATTACGGAGAACAACTCCTTACACCCGCAATAATGCTCAGGCACCAAAGGCAAATAAGTACCAGCTTTATGGAGGATTTTATGTATTGATTTGTAAATAGACAAACCAATTTTGCCTGACTCTCTTAAGACATTATTGATATTTTCAGCTGTAAAATCTTCCCTTCTTTTGTGTGTATTTATCAAGGACAAGGCAAATAAATGACAGGACTCGTGTTTTGTAATGGTATCTCCGGAATGAACTGTCAAGGATTTTGTTTCCTATTTCCCTGGATCCAGTGAAATCTTAAACTGAAGTTATATAGCAATGAGTATAATTCGTTTACCCATTCTTTATTGGTTTGGTTAAATTTGGGATTGACCCAAAAATCTGATAGTTACTCAGCCTCTTATATGAGGCTCTTGGATTTATAGATTCTTAATTATTCACACAGAACGTGTGACCTTACGTAAGGAAACAGAAACAAGATCTAGTTTACATCTTTGGATCTTTTCAATAGCAGATGGACAATCCTCGGGTGAGGAGGTACATTGTGAGATGTGATGATCCAGTGCTGAGCACCTCTGCGTGATTCGTCTATAAGCAGGTGCAAAAGTTAACTAAATGCAATAGCACGGATTATTGAGGGTACTCATTTGCTAAAAAAAAAATAAAAATAAATAAAATCGTGACCTATAACATATTAACAAATTGTGTTGAAATCTGTTGTGCCTTCCACAGATACTGATTAGCTTGGTTTAAAGGAAAGAAAATCCCGTCGTGGTGCATATGTGCAGAGCTTTGGAGGTATGTACACACGCCAAAGCGATGTCTTGGTGGATATTGAAATACAGCAGGGTGTGTAATTCCCTTTGCTGTTGTATATGTAGATTAAATCCTAGCCCTTTGTGATCCCGGCACAGAAGATGTTCTAGCTGAGAATGTCCCGAGTGTTTCTACTAATTAAGCATTTCCAGAACTTCCAATCCCCAAAGCATGAGTCAGGTTCCAAGAAAGTGTGATATTTTAACTTATTTTTAATGCACTTTCTGCTTCCTAAGCCCTAACATTGAATTCAGGCTTTTCTGTGCAATCCTGCTGGCTAAAAATGTTCTCCCTCTTTTTAGCGGTAGCTGAGATTTCTATCTAATCGTACATCTGCAGGAGTTTCAGTGCTAAGAAAAAAATGAAATATCATAAGAGTCAGAGACTTTCACTCTGTTTGGCAGTGAAGAAAAGACCCCGCATTTCCATCAGTTTCCTCCAGGATGTGGGTTTTGCATTACTATTCCAGGGTATTTCAATTTATAAAAAGATGGGAAAGGCCCTTATTGAAAGAGATTCAGATAGGTTATTCCCGAGTGGTTTGAGATCTCACACAATTCAAGTTAATAGAAATCATCCCACTGACGTGAGCAGGATGGCGCCAAGCCCTCTGCAGGCAGGGTCCCCCTTGCCGACCCCTGGGTAGGAGCCCAGTCTTTTTCACTGGTTCCCCATTACCTCAAACCGCACAGTGACTTCTTTTCTCTTGCTTTCAACTCTTCTGGGCCAAAATCAAATGCAGTTACAGGAAACCTCAAATCCTCAATCAGAGAGAATGTAAAAGTTTGCAAAGTACAGGCGCTCCTTGCTGCCGACAGCTCACAGACATCATAAAAGACGACATAATTTTTTATCTTCCTTTGGACAATTAACTAAATCAGGACTCTTAGGGGACGGAGAAGTTGAAACCTGAATGCTGATGTTCAGCATGGCATGGGCTGTGCTTTTCAGTTTCATTATCAGGTGCTTTCCGGTGGGGACAAAATGTCTTGTCATCCCTTGAAGATCTCCAGCCCCTTGCATGCCACCACTAGCAAGGTTTTAAGGATTGATGTGGATATTTTGGTTGTGGTGACAGCTTCATTACTCATTGCGCCAGCTCTCTCACTTATGGAGCAGTCGACCTGGGCTGCTGGAGAGCCACCACCCGTTATAACTCTGTTGGGTGATGGTGAAGTTTCTGTGCACAAAATCAGGCAGGTTCCTGCTCCCTGTCCTGGCCTGTGTGAGCCAATTTCTACTGATATGGGAAGCGAATACAAAAGCCAGGAAACCAACTTCATTTCTGGGAGAGACCCACAGACTCAAAAACTTTAAATGAGACAATTTTCATCCACAAAGGACTCAGGGTCACTCTGTGCCGTCTCTCTACGTCAAACTTTTTATTGGTTTTATCTTTCTCAAGCTTGAAGGGTCTCTTTGATCCTTAAGATTCAGGTGAAAGCAATTGGAACTAGGGGAAGGTGTGGTGGAGCCAAACTTCCTCCTGCGAGGCAGCCCCATCAAAATGCCTACATAATTGACACTTTCAAGTGACTTCTCTGGGATCCCCAAAGCAGCTTAAAAAATAATGATGACCCTCTGTCCTTCCGCTCTATTACCCTCAACGTGCTTTTTCTTTCACATGGATACATGCCGCAACACAGACAAATACCCGGCAAAGTTAGTCTGCCGAAGAAGAGCTGTTTAAATCCAGCGCTAAGACATTTCCACATGAACAGACTAAGAGGTACGGAGGAATCAGAGATGAGGAGGAAGTTAGTTATCCTGAAACATTAATCAGCCCTGCCAGCGCAGCTGTTTGACTGGGAAATGATCCGCGGGGCCATCGCCGTTGCTCTTGGCTGCCAGTTGGGAGCTCATCAGGTGGAGACAAAAGTAGAGGCGTTATGTGCGAAACAGCAGATGCACAGTGACTCCCTCACATGCTGCCAGGTCAGGATTAAGGGTATTTTTGCTTCGCTGCCCTGATCCAACCTCGCACAGGAAGGAGGCGGCTGTGGGAGCGTAATTCTCCCGACAGCTGCCGTAGGTCGGCTTGTGCTGCCCCGGCCCGGGGCAGTCGCGACATTTTTGCCGAGGAGCGAATTGGCTCTTCGTGGTGCCAGTTGCTGGTTTTGCTGTGAATGCCTCGTCCGGATTTGAGTCCCTCTGATGATGTTCGCAGAGAGACACAAGCGGGTTTGGGGTTTCTTTAACTTTTTTTTTTTGATTTCCATGAGAGATGCGGGAGTCCTGGGATCTGTTTCCAGGGGGAAATGGAGACTAAGATGGATAGCTGCTGCTAGCAATGTCTGCTCAGTTTTCAAAGACTGCTTTTCGCTGTTGGTTTGGTTTTTTTTCATTGCCTGTCTAATAAGTGCAGAGCAACTACCAAAGTCATTACACTCAACAGGAAATGGCTTTGGGCCACAGCAAGCTGGGGTTGTTTTTGAGCTGGTAACTGAAAATGAAATTTCTGTATGCTATTTACCAGCCCCCTGCACCTCCCGTTCCCTCCCCCTCTTCTTCCTCCCTGCCTTGCCCTTTGTCACATGGTGGTGTGAATCTGTCGTTGATGGATGACATCCAAAACCAGGTCCTCTCGCCGCCGTCGGATGTGAATGACAGGCGGATCATGACTGCTGCGCAGAAAGTGGCCTCAATTTTACAATGTTTAACAAAAGCAATTTCTCATCCTAGGAAACAGTGACTGAAAAGAGAAGAAAAATAATGGTTTGTTACTGCGGTTTTGGCTCCTTCCTGCTCTTGTGGTTCTCGATGCTGGTTCAGCCACCATCCTGTCCTGATGGTTATTGCCAGTTTTTGGGAGCCTGAGGCTGATGGCACAACCACCCTCCCCACACATTGTTCCATCAGGCTCTCTGTTTTCTCCATACAGCTCCTTTCACCAGCCAGCATGAAGGGAAGAAATGCTATCTCCCCAAATGTAGAGGGTCTTCTCTGCAGCCAGAGGCTTTCCTGGCCCCAGCCTGGGATAGGGCTGGGTGCTAATGGGGTGCCAGGAGCTCGGTGCAACGGGGTAAAACTCCATGTTCCAGGGCTGTAAGGGGAGGCTAGATTTCTGATGTTCAAAATCAGGTGGTGGAGGAAGAGGAGAGGATCCAAAAATTGGTGTGAAGACGGTGGGGAGGGAGAGGTGCCTGGAGGCAGCAGAAAGGAGCAATGGGGGATAATGCCTGGAAACAGCAAGGGAGGGAGAACAGTGACATAACGGTGGCAGAGGATGGGGAGATGGTGCCCAGAACCAAATGGGCTGTTCAGAGTACACTCGCTCCTTTTGGCTCGTAATACAATCGAAAATCTTTTTTTAATTGGCTTTTCTTCTCTTTTCATCATTTGCCCGTACTAACAGCCCCGCTTCTAATCCTCCAAAGGTAACATTTGGGAACAGTTTGGCAGACAAAATACTAAGGATAAGAAATTTAACAGGTTTCAGGACGGAGATTGCTAAATTTATCAAAGGTATGAAGCAGTGGATGTGCCTACGAGATTTGGTACCCTTGGAGTCCCCTTTGGGCCTGTTTCCTAGGTTCCTATCTCAAAGCACTCTGCAAACATTTAGCCCGTAAGCCTCAACAACTGGCAAGCTGATATTATCGCTTCTATTTTTTATCTAGGGAACATTAGACAGAGAAAAGAGTTGGTCAAAAATATTGTTGCCAACGAGTTTAGTGGAATTACTAACTGCTTAAAGAGAAGTACGTGCCTCTGTGGTCAGGGTCATAGCCTCCCTTGTGCTCACTTAGACCCATTTGTGACTTACAAATGACACCTTCTTAAGATACCAGCTGGCCCCTTGGCTTCCTAGTTGCTTAATGTGACCTGTCCTTCCACCACTGCCTTTCATGTTCCCACTCAGATGGCACTGGGCATTTTAATACCTTTGACAGCTAGAGGGGTATAGGAATGCATCACATGTTATTCGTGATGGTTAATGGAAAACTAACGAGACAACAGCTGCCAAATGCCACCGCTCCCCACTCTGCTGCCTTCTCCCCCCTGTGCCGGTGGCAGCAGCACGTCGGTGATCCCGGCAGTCTGTGTCAGGATGCAAAGTGGGCACCTGGGCTGGGGAGCAGAACAGACCGTCTTCACCCAAATGTCTCCGCTCTGCAGTCACACCATTTCATACAAATGGATTTTTCCAGCTGCCTCGTGCGGCACTTGTCAGGGACAGCATCAGCGAAAGCAGAGAGGGAGAGGGAGAAGCCTGCAGAGCTCCCACCGAGTTTTACAGGAGCAGGAAGCGATTTGTATAGCCAGGAGAAGTGAACAGTGGTTAGCGAGCGTCTGAAAAATTAATTTTTTCCTTGCCTGCTTGCTCCGCGATTTCTTTTTGTTGCTGTCATTCCTAGCATCCAATTTTAAAAATACAGTCTGCAGCTCCATAAATGTTCAAAGCTCTTTGCCTCCTAAGACAGTCACAGCGTGCTTTTTGGGAATGAGCAGACACAGCCCTTCATTTCCACCTTGTAAAGCAAGAATGTCTGTTCAATAAATTTTACTGCTGTAGCAGTAACTGTGGTAGTAACTAAACTGGTACAGGAGCTGACAGAATGGCTGGATCAATATTCTGTCAGGAGGAGAAAGAATCGCCATATAGGAAACTCTTTAAATGTTCATGAACAATCAGCCATAAGATATTTTTTAGAGGGCAATAAAATAGCTGCACAGAAATATTTGTTGCTCAGAGCACCTGACCCAAATGATATTCTGCAGATGCATTTCAGCTTCTCAGAACTCTTTTACTTCTTTTTTAAAGTGGGACCATGAAAATCCAGAGTCAGTTTTGCAGAGGTAACTGGGACCAGACAATCTGCCCACTCGTCAGGACTGTTTGTTCAGGTCCATGGCTAAAAACAGCGAGTAGATGGTGAAGAATTGTTTCTGCCAAATTTAAAAGACAGCTGAACTCAGAACGCTTGAAGGCAAAGTTCCATGTAATTGTTTGCAAATATTGATTCAGTCTCACGGCTGCTACTAGACCTCTCTGGCACCAGAGCGGAGGAGAATTACACTGAAACCAGACCACTGTCTGCATCGCACAGAATTCCATTCTGGGTGAAAACCAGAGACTTTTGGAGGTGAGAAGTCAGGAGGTGAAGTTTCACTGCAGCACTGACTTCTCGGAACCAGATTTTGGCACGTTCTGATAAAGGAAAAACACTCCTTGCCTGTAAGCCCTTTATGCAGGTACGTCTCTTGAATCGTCTTCTGCATCATTATTTGTCGACAGTTCTTCGGCTAAAATAATGCATAAGCCTTGCGTATCGATCCACTGGCTTGTCCAGGGTAAGCCATAAGCAACATGTTAAATTTCCATCATTAAAGTCTCAAATACAATTTACTTCTCCTTGATCTGATGTAGGCAGCCCTGTAAAGCCTCCATCAATGAAAATTGGCTACTTGCACTCAGAACAAGCAAAAGGGTAACAACTTATTTAACACCCTCTCAATCTGGCTGCTCAAAGGCCTTTTCTTTTTGTATTTACTGCAGATAAAAGGCTCCGGGATAACCAAACAAACTGTTGGTACTTATCCAAATTGAATGAAATCTTAGAAACTTTCCCTCCTTTTCTTGTGAGCAAATCCTGGCCACGGCTGAAATGAAAGGCAAAATTCCTGTCGCTTAAATGGGGCTTTAGTCATTCAACCCCCATGTTCCCGGCAATTACTCTGTGGCCAGACGCCTTCCTTTTTCACGTGATGAATTGTTCCTTGTTCCAGGCACAGAGGGGCCCCGTCGCGGAGCGTGTGGAGCGAGCACGGGCAAGGGCGAGGTGGGCTGAAACAAGATGCTCCGCTGAGCCAGACATTTTCTGTCCAGCCCCCCCTGCCTTGTGCCTGAGCAAGCAATCAGGGATTTTGTTTGTTTATTTATTTATTTATTTGTTTATTTATTTTACAGAAACTACTGGGCCTGAACGAAGCTATTTGCAGGCTGTAAACTCTCAGGGTTGGCAAAACGCTCCATAAGAGCAGGTCTGCATATCACTACTGGGGGCTGGTGTCCTGCCTCTTCTCATGAAGCTCCAGCCCTCGCGCTCTGCGTAGGGTTAGCGGAAACAAACTCACAGCAGTGTGTGGCAAAGCACCTTCCTTTCACACGTAAATTCTAGGGCTCGTCACCAAATTAAACGAAACAACCCGAAATAACGAACTAATAAATAGTGGTGTACCCTGTCTTCGTACCATTGTATGAGCAGTAATTATTGATTCATTAAAATAGCATGCGCGCCTCTCGTTTTTCCGCACGGTGCGACTTGTGAAAGCAGCATCCACCTTGAATATTAATGGATGTGTCATTAAAACAGTTTACAGCTTCAGTTCAGACAAATAATTAGGTGCAATCCATGTCTGGTTAGAGTAAGTGGAATACTTGGGGAGGAAAAAAACCCCAGCATTTCCAGTCACGACCAGGATAAAATCTGGAGATATGGGAATAAGATGGGGAAAAAGATGCTTTGAGAGCTGCCTGAGTCAATCGGTGTCCTCAGCATCCAGCTCCATTGGGTGCACAGAAAGGTGTGTAAATCGCTGAAGATAAATCTCTTCCCGAGACTGCTTGGTGCTGCCCTTGGCCAGGCAGGCTGAAACCAGCACAGGCTTGACTTTTCAAAACTTCATTGTCATAGATTGTCCTACCTCACTACTTGCAGAGAGATATGGAGGAAATGCACCCAGTTTTACTTCAGAGAAGTCTCAAATTAATCCTCTCACCAGGTCTGGGTTAACATTGCTGTCACAACTGATCCTGTTGCTGCAGTAGAGCCTACAGTGCTCCAAAAGCCATGAGGATCCCATTGCCCTGGGCACTGGACACACAAAGGTTATGCTCTCCCCAATGAAATCTCCAGCTGGGCTTTAAACTATGGGGAAGTGGTCAAAGGTGCCAGAGAGAGACCAAGGAGAAATGAGATTACACGTAACGGCTGTCCAGTGCTCATTCACCAGCCACAAGGACAACCATGGTCCCCATCCCTTGGCTTGTTCCCCCCTCACACCAATTTCCTGGATCCTTCCGTACCTCCCAGTTACAGATCAGAGTCTGACCATCAGCATCCTTGGCATGGTTATTCCAGCTGCACCAGTGCAAGATGGCCAGAGGCCAGCTATCCCAAGGTGGCTCCCATGGACGATAAGCACAGGAGATGTCCGGAAGACTCGTGATTTGGGAAGATTCTGAGAGAACCGTGAGCCAGAGAAGTCCAGGGTAACCCCAGGGGAGTGAACCCAGAAGACGAAGGTCCATCTCTAAATATCTGAGAGTATATTGCTGTCAGCAGCAGAAAGGCCACCACGTAGATCAATCTATGATGAGAAAATCAAGAACGTTCTGCCCTGGAAACTTTATTTGATCTCCTTCTTCAGCGCACACGTTACAGGTACTTTGGGCATCTGCCAGGAGGAAAAACACTCTGACTGGGGGCACGAATCCTTCATTTCCAAGAAGTCCAGCCCCAGTCCTTTATCTGGACAGAGCAGCTTGAAGCATCGCTATTTTCAACAACCCTACAAAAATTCAGACAAAAGATAAAGCGCTCTGCTTTAATATAAAGGCACATGCGGCAACGAGCTGTGCTGGGAAAGCTTGAGAACAGACTTACAGCTCAGTGGATGGGATTAGCAAGGGCTGGAATTGCTTTTGGAGCCTGGTTTCTCGTTAACCCTGTGGTACACATGGGTCCGCAGCTCCTCAGCAGCTCTGCAAGAGCAACGCAGGACCAGAGACAGCTTCTGAGATGGTGAGCCAGCCTGTGAAAACTTATTTCTTATCGGCAGTGGGAAGGCAGCTGGAAAGTCAGCTGGCAGTTTTCCCAAGGTGAAGTGTTTGCCCATCTGTCTGGCCACAATCTTCTTTCTTATCCAAACAAGGCTGTGAAGTGTCTTCCACTAAAAACATCGCTGCCTAAAGAGCTAGGTAAAGAATGAACATTTATGCACACGCACAGAGATTTGTCCAACAAGCCCGTTTTCAGAGACAATAAAACTCACAAAGATTTATTTAACATGTTTTCTTTCATCGTCCCTAGCATGCAGCTGTGTGCAGCATTTCAGAGCCCCTAGGAATGAAAGCCTCTACTATAGTTATTAAAAATAATGCATTAATTTGAGACCGTTAGTATGTCTAGGCCTTCAGCATCCTGTGCAAATACTCCCCACCTGTCGGGATGAATATTGGGACATCTGCGTTCTCATCTGCGGGCTGCGTTGTGCCAGATCCCAGCCACAGCCTCGCTGCATCCACACGAGGAGACGAGAGCTGACGCAACGAGAGGCTCCGGTTTATTCACGAAGGGGATGTGTGTTTTTTTGACAGCGAGCAGCCTGCAATAGCCATAGATCACGAGTTAGGACTTAGCAAATATTTTTATAGGCAAGAAACCTTCACAAGTGAGAGCAGTGTCATAAAACTCGGAGCAAACACTGAAGGAAGACCATTTCTTTATAGTATTTATATATTTCGTGTGACCATTTCTAAGAGAAGTGTAAGACAAAATATAGAAATCATCTGATTCAGGTGTTAATGGATCAAAATTTCTCCAGTGGTGTCCAAGGTTTCCTGAACACATGTAAGATCTAGCTTGAGCACTTTAGTGAGCCCACGGGGTTTGCTGTGACACAAACATGCCTGAGATTTCCATGTGCTCTGGACAGATATTGGACAAACAGAGTTTTCAACTCTGTGTCTCCAGCCCACTAATTCCAGTAAAGAAAAATTTAAGCTGGAAAAAAAGCATAGGCAGAAATTGAATTTTCACAAGTTCTTAGGGGATTACATAAAGGAAAATAACCTCTTTTCTCTCCCATCCTCTACAACTCCCTGAAAGGAGGTTGGAGAGAGGTGGGTGTTGGCCTCTTCTCCCAGGTGAATAATGACAGGACCAGAGGAAATGGTCTGAAGTTGCGGCAGGGGAGGTTTAGATTAGATATTAGGAAAAATTACTTTACTGAAGGAGTGGTCAGGCACTGGAACAGCCTGCCCAGGGAGGGGGTTGAGTCACCATCCCTAGAGGTATTTAAGAAATGTCTGGATGGGGCACTTCAGGGCATGCTCTAGTGGCAGAGATTGTAGGGGGGTTTTTTGTTTATGTACGGTTGGACTCAATGATCTCAAAGGTCCCTTCCAACCATGAAGATTCTATGTTACCTACAACCCCTCTGGAGAATATATGTCCTTAATTAGCTTGATTAAGACTAGTGAAACCACCTGCTCTGAGAAGCTGTTCCAAACTGATCTCAGGTGTTGCCCCCAGCCTTCTTCAATTCAGCAGGGAGGAAACCAGCTCCCGCCACAGTGCTTTTAAGGGCCAGTAGAGGCTCCTGTAACCCTCTGAGAGCTGTGGTCCGTGAAGCATTAGCAGGAGAGGAGGGTGTCCGGGCAGAAGCTGAGATGGATGGCTGTATTTTAGCTCTGGTGAGTTGCTCCCATTTATTTTAGAAAGCTTTTTTCCAACAAGTGGTGCTGACTTGGTGCTTTTGTTTTGTTTGTTTTTTTTTTTTTTTTTTTTTTTCCCCTCTTGGTATCTGTTGGGGAACTGCTTACAGCCTTCCTGGTTCTGTGCCATATATCTCTGCTGAGAAAAGGATAAAAGAGTGAATTAGGGTAGTGCCCGTTACGGGCTAATTTGGGGACAGCAGTAGTCATCGTGTAGCTGAGAATTTATATGCTGTTACTGGTGTGAGCTTTAGTGCTGCTGGAGGGCCCTGCCCTGCAGCAGGGCATCTTGCTGGGATGTGTGTGCGCTCCAGAGTTCCACAGTTTATAGGCAGCATATTAGCAGCCGAAATGAGAAATGTGGGGTTTTTTTTTTCTTTGTGAATGTGCTGAGGTGTAAACTGCAACAGCTCCAGCAGAGAGGCAGATGGCTGCTGCACCCTTCCCAGCTGCATCTGACTCCAAATGTCCTTCAGCCGAAACAGCAGCGAAAACTTCATGGTGCTAGGGGCTTAAATTGGGTTAGCATCTCGTGCTTAGCCCAAGGCTCCACAATGGGCTTGGATACGGTATGTTTGGTAGGCCGTTGCTGTGAGGGATGCTTGCACATGGGTGACTTAAATTTGAAACTGAAAGACCTTTGGGTATCAAAGGGGGAAAAAATGCACAGCTGTGGCTCCAGCTCAATGTGAGTACAGGTGTTGCAGCAACAGCATGGAAAATGGGGTGGCTAGAAACCCCTGCCCTCCTCTGAAGTTGCAAGGTCGGTGTTTGGACAGCTTATTTCTTCTGCCCACACCTCAAGAGGGATGAGAAAGTGGGATATGGATGGGACGGATGCCAGAGAGTGCTCTAACAGTGCCAGCTTAGGAGCCTTATCCCTATTTTCAGGCTATTTTATTTCTTAAACTTATTTTGCAGTGTCTTGACACTTTCCTTGGAAAGCACCCCTCCTCCCGCGGAGAACAAAATCAGTGTTTTATGTGTGCCGTAATGAAATTACTCATTCACTTACTCTGGATGTTCCCTCTCTGTAACCCATTGGTCACAGCTAAGGTGAAAACCATGTTTGCCTCTACTTCTGTTGTCACCAGTAATACACCACAGAAGTTGTATTAACAGATCAAATAATGACCTGCTGTGGAACTTAAGACCCTGGAAGGGGCTATTGATTTGAGTGCGCTGCCTGCAAGTGCTAACAAGCCTCGGACAGATGCAGCGGTGTGCTTGCTCTCGCCCTGCCCTGCTGTGTGCAGTTTACCCCTTGCAAAATCGGACCAATGTAGCTGCAGAGAACGGATATTTCTGGCCTGGAGATCCACAGGTTGGGAAGGGATTAGGGGATTTCTGTTCCCCTCCTGACCGTCATGCCATCAGGGCAGGTGACTGGCGAAGCCATTCAGACTGTTGCTACCTACTTGTCCTTCCTGCTGGCAGGGATGGGCCATGATCTGGTGTCAGGGCCATGTTTTTCCTATCTCCCCATGTATTATGATGCTCTAAAGAACTGAGATCAGATCTCATGTCCACATAGGGTGCCTGGGGCTACAAGGCATGCAGAAATGCCTTTTTCCACTATGTTTTCATTTTTTCCTTCCCTAGCATCAAAGCCTGCTGGCCTGCTGAACTTTGCCTGCCTCTTTTAGATTTCTTTAAGGGAACCTCATAGCTCTTACAACCTGTCAGGAATAATTAAGAAAAATGAAAATGTGAGCCTCAGCAAAGGGGATAAATCAGTGTGATAGAAAGTACCTAATTTGAGGGAAAACCAAAGACTTTTGCCAAAGTTATTTATATGCTGTAGCCCTTAAGCATCAATGCTTCTTTCCTCTTAGGAGGTCGTACTTCCCTGAGGACACAGACAGGAAGATGTGATCCTCTTGGGGCTGGTTAGTAACTAATGTGCTGGCCTTCTCCTTTCCTAGTAGCTCTGGGCATGTGTGATAGAGGAGGTAAAAAATATATGTTTCTATGTCAAATCTAGGCTTGACCAGCTTTGGGACTGGGTGGCTCCTTCCTGTTACCCCCTTGGACACTCGCCTGCTCCCCAGGACTGAGTCTTCAGCCCTTCCCGGGGTGATCCTGGCAGAGCAGAGATCAGCTCCTCGGTGGTGTTTGCCCTACAGATGGAGCTGGCTCATGACAGTGCCAAAATAATCACCTGTGCTATGCATCAGTAAAAACAACCCCCCTATCCACCCTGAATAATAAAGTCCAGAGGAAGAAGGGTGCAACACAGGCTTACTCGGTCCATCCCAGCCTCGGCGTTTGGTCACAGGAGCCCCTTCTGAGTGATGGTCCAGGATTTGGGCTGACAGCCCATATTTTGGCCACCTGTAACTGGGTGTCTAGAAGCTCCTCTGTGTTGCTACCATACATGAAGCTAGTTGAAAGGGTGATTAAAGTTAGACTTTGTTATCCCATTAGTCCCTTCCCAGACAGCTTCTGTCGCATGCCGCCAGCTGTTACTGCAATCAGTGAGCTGAGCATTGCACTGCAACCAGCACAGCTCTGCTCAGCAAATTATTTCTAATGAGTCCAGACCCATAAATAACATCTGCTTCTGCTCTGCAGAGCACCCTGTTGACCTGCCATGCAATGGCCCTGCTTCCCCTAGACCAGGAAAATACTGGACTTGCTCCTCGAAAAGTTATCACTTGGGGTGGCTGGTCTCCTGACCACGAGAACCAAGAGTTGTTGAGCTCCACATGTGCAAGGTCTCAACTGGCCTGCACTGCGCCAGAGTCTGGAGCACTCTTGAGAGGGCATCAAAGGAGGTGATCCTTTCTTTGAGCTTGGCTTTTTCCTCTCCCTAAGGGAACTAGGTTTTGGCAGTGTAAATTCATGTTTTGGTAGGCCTTTTTTAAAGCATATCTTGCTCTAGCTCTATCCTTACACTGAGTATAATACAAAAGGGAAAGACAGGGCAGTGAGAGAGGATTTATTTGCGCGTGCAAGATGGATCTGACAATAGAAAGTATTGACAAAGATTCTATCTGAGTCTTGTGCAAACAGATCTATCCATCTCCGCAGAACCAGGCAGCTAACTTTTTGTGTTGTCTGGGGGGGCTTAAGTCAGACACGCAGCAAAAGAAGAGACTGAGAGAGTCCTGGGTTACACAACTCTGAACAGGCTTTTTTTTTTCTACTCAGGTTCTTCATCTGAGACTAAGCGTTTGAAAGCAGTGTGCGCCTTGAGCGCATAAGGATGTGCAATAAAAGGTGAAAAGAAAGTAGGATTGCTGCTTTCTGGGGGAAAAACATTGTTTCAAGGCTCTCTGGGAGAGCGCCTCAGCTCGGTGAGTAGCTGGAAAGCGAGAAAAAGGTAGCATGAGTTTAGATACAAGTTCAGACCTTGCTGCTGGATGGACTGGAATAGATCCCAGTTGCATACACCACCACACCGCACTTACCATTACTGACTGGGGCAGCTCTCCTGCAGCCCTGGCCGCTTGCAGGGCCCTGGTCCAGAGCACCCCTTAAGTGCGGGGAGGACTATAGAGCAAAAATCTGCTGCCTGAAATTTATGCAGCAAAAGGGTTTTCTGATGTCGGGAAATCCCCATCACCTTTTTACTACCAGCACAAAGCCAGCTGTCCCCTTCTCTTTCCCCCTCCTTTTGGCAAAGATTTAAGATTTTTTTTTCAAAGGGAGCTAGGCATAAATTCCATCTATTCCAGTGGCTGCTGGTGCCTAAATGCTTTACCTGGTCCTTAGTGCCTAAATCCAATATATTTGTCTTTGCTCCTTAGCTCTGTCTATATCCTCTTCCTAGACTGGCATATTTTGTTCTCCTTTTTCCTTAACAATTGCCCACCCAGCTGAGCTGTAATGTTTTTGTCTCACTGCAAAGGTGCAGAGAGAGATAAAACAAAAGCACTCTAGTGAGACACTGAGAAACCCAACTGCGAGCAAGGGTCTGCTCTGTGTTTGCAGAGTTATCTGTCAGCCATGCTTGGCAGACCAAGAAAATCGTTCTCTGGCCTGTATAAATATGAATGATGCAAAAGGAGGATTAGAGCAGTAAAATACCCTGGCTATTTCTCCTGCTGCCTTGTTTACTCCCTTTCATTGGTATTAATAAGTATCCTGTGGAGAGGATAGGAGAGGTGTTGCTATTACTCTGCAAAAGTACATAAACAGGTTCAAATAAAAAGAGTAAAGGAAGCCTACCCTAAATTCCAATTTACCATAGCCTTTGGCTAAAGGCGCATATTTATGATGTGGTGACAACGTGGGCATGCATTGGTTATGCTACCCAGGCAGGAAAACAGATGTGGGGAGAGATTTAGAGTGTGGTTTGATGTTGCATCTAACCAGGATCCTGCTACTGAAAAGTGCAACCACCACCTTTCCCTACCAGCTCTCGGCTCCACCCTCCGCCTGCTTCCTTTTCACCCTCTGGGGACAATTAGGTCAAGAAACTGAGCTCCTGGAAGGTTCTCTTCTTTTTCTCCCCCCCCCCCTCCCGCTCCTGTCAGATCGGCTCACTGAACTGACTCACTGAGGCTCAGCAGCTGAATGCCCTGTGATGCTGAAGAGCCCTTGCGGGGCAGAAGCCAGTCTTTCCCCAGCCTATGGCCGTGCTGCAAGGTGAAAGGTGGGCTGAGGAGATCCCTCATAAGCCAGCAGCAGCCAAGGCAAGGAGCAGGCTGGCTTCTCTGGAGTTAATGGGAGCAGTGTGGTGAGACTGGGCTCGGGGTGTAGCAATGTGCTTGGAGGGATGCACAAGCTCCCCGTGCTTCCAGCCTTTACCACTTGTCTTCCTCCACCCTAGGAACCCCATGTCCCAAGCATTGGATTTATTCCGATATAATTTTCTTTGCCAGCATTGATGCTTCTCCTCGGGAAGCTCATTTTGCAGCTGGGGGGGGAGCCCACAAAGGAACTGAAAGAGAAGGGGTTCGATAACTCCCCGTGCTGGGGGGAGTGGAAGCCCTCAGCGTGATGGAGAGGGAAAAGCAGGACATGGTGGCTGCAGAATGATCCCTGGCCACAAGGGGGTGGCCTAAGGTGGCACTTATTCTGAAAGGGCTCCTATCTTGAGGTTAGAAAAAGCTGTTTTCTGTGCGTTTCCTAATTCTAGCCAGAAGCACAAGTGCTGGAATACAAGACAGACTGATTTAGCTGTTATTTTCCTGCTGTGGCTTGCAGATCAAAGGGGTTTAGACAGTTTATTTGGGCGAGTTTTGCATAAGCTTGCAAACTTTCTGGGTGCTTATCAGCATGATTTTAACTCCAGCAGGATTGAAGGATGCTTGAAATCTTGAACAGTTGGTGAATTGTTCATAACCTCCAGCTGAGCAATGGTGCCTAAGAAGCTCCATTTGTGATCTGCAGAGCTGCAGAAAGTGGGATGCTTTTCTACTTCCACATCTGGAAAAAAAAAAAATTAAACATAATAGACTAGTTTAATTCATTGGAGAGAAAGAAGGGAAAGTAAACTCCCCCCAAACACTTCTGCTTTCTCCTCTGCCTGTATTTGATTATTAGTTTTGTTACCTTAGTTTTTGGACCCCATGAGATAGACCATCTGCACATGGCGAAAACAGGAGATATTTTTCACGCTTCTCATGGCTGGTACAGGCATAACTGCGATTAGAGATGACTTGCTTTTGCATCGAACCAACAGCTGAAAAAAAGCCTTTTGATGGGTGCTCTCTGTGAGATAACTGATGTCAATCACATCATTACCATGGGCTTTGTTACTTGTTCTGCAGCATCGAGCTGCAAAGAACATCCTATTGTCCCAAGGGTTTTTGTTAAGGATTGGCTGAGTAGAAATGAGGGGGGTTGCATTTTTGTATTGAACTTGTACTTTTTAGTGTATATTTATCCTAGTTTCCTTTCTTATGAAGAACAGCTATCACTATAGCTGATGGGAAAAGCTGCAGAGAACCGGCTTAACACAGATAGCCGGTAGTTAAATGGAGACGAGGTGTGTTTGCAGGGAAGAAGGATCTGATCTTGGTGTCTGGAAAATCTTGCTTCAAAAGGGCTACAACAGGCAGCCAAGATGTAGTGGGTGATGTCCAAGGATGTCTCAGCTGAGAGACAAAACATAAGAGTGGGGTGGCCTTTTTGAATTGAGCCCTAAGCAAGAGATAAATGGGAAGTGCTGGTGGTTATGAAGCGAGGTCAGAAGTGAGATGCCTTTCTGCAGGGTAACAGTTCAAAAATGTGAGCTGTGATCTCAGATCCTCTGTGGAGCCCTTAAGCCAAACATTCTCACCCCACAATGCTTCTGAGGCTGATTGTACTTGTAGTAGGACTTAGCTGTTTCACAAGGCAGCTAAAGCAGATGTTCAGGCCCAGGAGCACAGATTTTTCTGCAGGGGGTTAATTTTCCTTTTTATTGCTTTATTTTTTCCTTTGCTAGAAAGGTGTTTTGATTTGCAAAGCAGAGAAGCCATCACATGCTATTGAAGGGGACCGTCCTGGAGAGTGTGGGTTTTAAGAAACTGCTCCCCGTGGTTTCACAAACAGCTGCAGCCTGCCCAGGATTTCCACGCTTCTCTGGAGATTAGTGGAGTACTGATGAAAAGAAGCTAAAGACAACCTGGGCAGCCATTGTAGCAGGGAATTTGGCAAAGATGACTAAAGCAGAACGGGTTCTGTTTCTAATTTCCTCCTTCAGTGCTTAATGATTACTAATGGAGAGGTATTCCCCTGGCGCCTGGGCTCTGAGCATCTTCCCTGCAGCTTGCTGGGCTTTTTCTATTTGAGTTGAGCTCTGTGTTACTTCAGCTGCAACACCAGTCAAGCTCTGAATGCTAAATACTCTCATTAGTATGGGTAATGATGATGAGGAAGATGCCTCCAGCTTTCTCTGCTGATGGCTTACTCCTCTGGGAAACTAAAAGAGCTTGCATCCACATCTTGCCAGCCTTATCTCATGCTTTGGGGTGGGATGGCAGCATGCAAGAGGCTCAGATGTCATGTAAGGGGATGCTGCACCCTCCCAAAACCACAGGAAAAGGCAAGTTGGCAGTGCCTTGGCTCTTCTTACTGAGGGGGGATGCTCACTTGAACCAAACAGGGCCCCCTGGCCTTGGGAAGTGACTGCAGCCATGTGCAAGGGAAGGAGGAGCAGAAGGATCAGAAGCTGCTGGGGTGGCGAGTAGGCACCTGGACAGTTTGGGTTTGTACTGCAGCAGCCACGTGAAGGGGGTTTATCCTCCTAAATGTACCCCGCGTGCTGGCTGCAGGACCAGACCTCGTGGTAGTGCTGTGTGAGCAGAGCAGAGAGGTGGTGGGGCATCCTTTCTGCTGCAAACAGACACATGGAACTCCTGTCCCCACTGCAGCTGACAATTTTGCACAGATAAACGGACTCTTGAGACCCTTGGAACGTAGCTTCAGGTCCACTCTTGTAGGCTCATTGTAGCCTCTGTTATGGCTACAGATTCCATTTTTAGGAGGCAAGTGAGACTGTGTCATAAGGAAGGAAAAAAAGAAAAAACAACTGGCAAAGTGAGCGTTATGTCCCCAGAACTACCAAAATTAACCACCCTGCCCATCTTGCTTTTTTGTCTAGGTGTCATCTGTCACTGCTGCTGTTCTCCTATTCAAATATATGTTCATGCCCTACACTTCTATTTTCAAGAAACAAAATCAAACCAGATGTAAATGTGATTATTCCCCCCCCCCTCTGAATTTCATTGATCTCCATGTGCTTGCATGAACTGTGAATTCACGCTGGAACAAGTGGAGTTATTACTCAGATGGTCATTAAACACCTTTGTGCTGCAAATGCTGCTGGTTTAGGCGTTTTTTTTTAAACCAGTATTGCCATTATCTCATTAATTTTATTCAAATTTCACATAATTAGCTTTTCTTATCCCATTAGTGAATATATAACAGCACAAAAAATTGTGACACAAAAAAATATGCCAGCGCCCAGCTGTCTTTGCTTCTCCAGCACAAAAGCTCCTGCCTCTTTTAAGTAAAACTTCTGTTTGTCTGTAAGTGAACCTGCTACAGGATCACAATAATGGACTCTTTGAAGGGAAAACAATAAATACGGTATCGGCTGACAGATGCTGTCCTTCCTGGCTGCGGTGTTATATCCATTATTTAATAAGATAGACGCGATGTTCAGGAGAGCCGGAGCGATGAGGTGTAACTGTATCTTTCTGCACCACAGAGGAACCTCCAAAGAGATTAACGGAGGAGGAAGAAGGGGAAAATTTTTTTCCTTTGGGTTTCTGGTGTCTTGTGACTGCAGCTTTTGGTTTGCGGCCAGGACCTTGGAGGAGCCCTACTGGATGAAGACTGAGAAGCACAGAGCTGCTCGTAGGCTTTCCCACCAGTTATGCAGCAAATGTGTCGCCTTTTAGTGCTGTTTTTCAGAAATTGTCTACATAAGGTGAAGTCAAGCCAGATCCAGCTCGATATTCTTGATACTATTGATTAGAAGGAGAGATAAGGATAAATTGCACTGTTACTAACTGTTAGAGTTGAAGAAATAACTGTGGAGCAGCTCAATGCTGGAAGCATGGAAGATAGAACAGCAAGTGTGGCTTGCTCAAATGTCAGCTGTTCTTCTGAAGCTAACAGCTTCAGAGGGGGGGTTTCCTTAGGACCGGCTGGAAAGTCTTGGAGATGAAGTTTGGAAAACAGCACATGTTCTGAAATTAGCTTTAATAGTTAATGAATGGTGTAGTGACAATTAGGACAACAGGAGGGGTCCTTTTGACCAAAGAAGTTGCATTTTTTTCAGTTAAGCTATTTTCAACTAGCTGAAATTAGGAGGTTTCTAGGTTCTGGTGAAGAGACTAAAGTCTCAATATCTATGAATCAGTCTGATACCAGCAGTTTGTTCCAAGTAGTCTTCTAAAGTAGCTGCTAATAAATGCTATGAACAGGTGTGAACTAGCTCTTGGATCTGAAGACAATGGTGTTCAGATATGAGATCAAACATAGCAGGTAGTCCGTATGTATGTCTAGGCTAGAACAAAAAATAAATACCCAACCCCTTGCTTCATGCAGGTCAGATCTATTTCAGAAGCAGGCTTTGTGCCTGGCTACTGGGATATAAAGTTGATTTGTCTCCCTGCCAGCAGAAAATGATCCTCGCCCACAACCACCCCTGGGTTTTGCTATCACAAGACAACACGCTCTGGGCATGCTGACTTCCTCAGATCTGGCCTTCGGTGTTCAACTGCCAGCAATTAGTCCGCCTAAATTGCATTTCTTGGGTATTCTTAATTCTAAGGAAAGGGCGAGGGCCCGATTCTTAAGAGGGCAAGGGGTTAACGTGTTAATAAAAATGATCTGTCACTATAAAAAGATGTATCCTTATCTCTGAAAGTGACATATTCTATTACCCTGGAAATGACTGATTGGCCCTAATGAAGCTCCATGGGGAGAACACACAGCAATATGGCTGGCTCTGGTTACCTTAGCAACTCTCTCCTTGAGAATTCGGAGGCTAAATTTATATAAAATTGGAGATCTAAAAACATCTGACAATATTCCAACAGAGAAAAATGTTACCCACTGAAATTAACCTTGATTAAGAAGGATGTTATTGTAGTTGATTTGGTGTGTGCCTCCAACAGAAGGGCTTTGAATGCTTATTGTTGTTGTGAGGCTGGGAAAGCAACAGGCAGCTCCCAAGGGGAACAAAGGAGCATCCAGTGCAAATCAGTGGGGAGGTTTATGGAGTAAAGATCAGCAAGACAGGGAGAAACTGCCTCCAAGTAACTTGGAGCCACCCAGCTGTACATGTTCTTCGCTCTTGCAACCCTACAGCTGAAATACTATGTTTTTCTACTACTTCTAGTGTTGTTCTTTAAATAAAAACTCTTCTGCTTGTCAGGCAAGGTCTGTTGCTTTGCTCCTTGAGGAACCTACCTAAGGCTTGACCTAGACTAGGAGAACTGAAGACTCACCCAGAAAGAATACTATCCATTACTGGTTCCTCAAGAAGCAAAGCAATAGACTGAATCTTTTTGGTGAGAGTCTCATAAAAATCACCTAGTCCAACCCCCCTGCCATGGGCAGGGACACCTCCCATTATACCAGGTTACTCAAAGCCCCATCCAGCCTGGTCTTGAACACCTCTGATGATAATGGACCAGGTACTCTAGTAATACAAGTAGTCATATGTGTGTTGACTTAGCTGGTACATAGTAATAGACTTCCGTGGATGTCAGTGCACAGAAATTTTTCTGCAGTTTCTGAGCATCTTCAGCCACAATAGTGCTGTATAACTTCGAGAAGCTTAAGAGAATAATGCTTTTAATTCTTCAGTCTTTAGCTTTTAAGCACATGCGGTTTGTGATTGCTTTAAAGGTGGATACACTGCTGCTTCTTATTGTCTTTAATAATTTTAAAGATGACCTGGACTGACTCAGCTTTCAAGGACTGAAGTGGGGACGTGTTCTACAGACTGAGTGGGGAAAGGTGAAATGTCAGAAGAAACTCTGAGCTGCCACAGGTGAAGTTCAAAGAGCTGCTGCTGGCTGGGACCAGGGACTGAACCACTCCGGGCTGTGGAGAGCGGTGGTTAATTTTACTTGTGGAATTTGTTTCTGGGGGGAGGTCAGCGGGCCAAATACTCCAGTTGGGTTTTAAATAGGGCTGGATAATTTCATGATGTCTAACAACATTTGCAGCTCTGCAAGGCAAGCTAACGAGGTTAATCAAATCTTATGCTTCAGGGAACTGCCTTGCCATGCAGGCCTGCTCCTGTGTAAACACTGCAAAATGGTGCATTATGGGTGTTTGACCAAAAATATCAGGAGTCTACATCAGTGAAACAGTTTTGTTCTTAAGCTAGAATGATCAAGGATTTGATCCGAGGTGGAAAAAATGGAATATCCCTCCTTAATTCTCAGCTTATTGCTCCCTGAAATGCAGCTGCCCTGGCCTCTATTAGGAGAAATCAGGGCAAATGTGCAGCCACAAAACCTTGAGGAATTAGCAGTTACACTCCGCTGCTCTGCGATGAGCGAGGATCTTGGTGACTACAGTCCCTGCTGTACTTGATGCTAATACTCTTAGGGCAGTGCTCTCCCGCTGTAGGGTACCTTGCCTTCTGCTGGGTCAGCAGCTCAATAACAGATTAGGAAACGGTGCTAAAAAATGAAAGGTTTGCTCAGGTGAGGCAGGGCATGGCTGCACAGAGACTTTGGCCATTTTTCTCCTCCCTCGCTAAGTGAAACTGGTATAACTTCATTTAAAGGCTTTCCCTTTGAGGCTTGCCAGTGACCTCGGCCCCAGCAGGCTGAGGCCAGTGCAGACAGTGGGGACTTTGGGGATGCCACAGAGCTTGTGACCACCTGGGCTCACTGCAAAGTAGTGCAGATCCCATGCAAATGTTGAGTACCGTTTTTGACGAGTACCGTTTTTGACAAGCACCTGACACGTTTCTGATTTAGTGATGTAATGAAGATCTCAGCCTTTTGCTGCTGTTCTGATCAGTCACAAAGGGATCGTACTGGTATAAATCTATTGACTTGTTTAGGATTTATAGTCTGAAAATTGATGGCAGGATTTCACTGGCTGCTTTTTTCTTTTTTTTTTTCTTGCTGCTTGGCTCCTGGACATGATGCTTGTAACTGAGAGCTGAAAGGAATGCGGAGAGCTCGGCCACTGAACAGCTCCACTTTTGGTCTCCCTGTTTGCACAGGGTTTTTACTGTCTTCAAAGAAACCTGGAAGGAAAATGCTCCTGGCTTGACTGTGGCATTAATCCAGGCTGAGCCAGGTGGGCTCAGGCTAAGTTTGGCTCTTCAGCTCTATCTAACAGGTCCAGAACCATGGGAGAGGGGGGAGAGCAGGGCTGGAAGGCAGCACACACTTCTACATATTCACTTGATGGTGTCTTTCCTTTGCCCTTGCTTCTTAATCTCTCTTCAGCTAGCACTGGGCATTAGGCTGGAATGTGTGTTAGTGATGGTTAAAAAAAGCTCAAGGTTTTCACTGGCTTTTTGATATTCTGGCTGAAATATTTAAAGGCTTGAAAATGTTAAGCGAAGTCTTCTGGACTTCCCTAAATTGCCATGTCCTTAAAATTCACAATAGGCCAAGATAGGCTTTAAAGTGGGAAACAAAAGGAATTAAAAACACCTCATATGTAGGGAAAGTCTGACTTTCTCTGAATTAAGACAAAAAGGATTGCAAGTTTTGGGCTGCAGATGTTTTCAATGTATCAACAGTAATTAGTTCTTCACAAATTCAATTATTGTTTAAACGTAAAATAATAGATGTAATGTATCTTCCATTCATGGAAACGTAGTGATTACAGCTTCCTCTTTTACAAATAATTGCATGATGACCATGCAACACATTACTTTTGAGAATTAATTATGGAGGGAGATGACTAAGAATTGCCCTCTGTGTATTTATGCCATGCTTGGGAGTTTCTACAGGCAGGACATGATGCTGACCTCTGGCTAACTCAAGCCAACAGAGAAACGCAATAATCCCTGTAAAATTACACTTTCATTGTATGTATATAAAAATGCATACGTACTAATGTGCATATGTTTATATATAATGCATGATTGCCGTGAAGGATTGAACTACCTGGTCCATTCAAATTAATAGTGTCTCCAGTGCTGGTTCTCAAGTGGTTCTTCCCCAGGGGCGGTACTTGCTGGATACGTGTCTCAGCAGAGTACTGTCTGACAGTCAAGAGTTTTTAATACTCTGTCGTGCCACTTCAAAATATCCCTGAGAATCCTTCTCTTAAATGGAATAAATTACAAATGTCTCTGAGATATTGGGTGGGGAAATAATCTCTAAATATGAGGTTAACTGATGGTTAACCCACTTGATATAGGAACTTGTTGCCAATCAGGGCTGACAGTGGAAGGTGATGGCATATACGTGTGACATCTTACGGCATTGCAGTGGATGATAGTCTTCTGTCAACACTTCAGCTCGGAGCCAGCAATCTGTCACAGGGATTTAGCGTGAAATTTCCTGGTTGTCTTTAAGTCGAACGCAATATACTCAGACTTGCCCTGCCTGGCCATTAATGAATATAAGGATAGGTACATTGGATGGTATTTAATTGTTATGGTTGTTCTCCTTGTATGTAAAAGTAAATTATAAAGTTTACTTCCTAGGGTAAGGAAGGAAGTCCCCTCTGGGCAGGGTGTGCTGTAATTGCCTGTTGTGAAGGTTTGAGGTGTCTTAGCCAGGCTGTAATGGGAACCAACCTAATGTATACTTTTGGATAATGTACACTTTGAGAAGATGGATGGCTTGAAAGGCAAAAATGCTCTGCAGAGAGGCAGAAGGTCAAGGACCCAATCCTGTATCCCTATGACATACTCCCCTTGCCTTGTCCTGTCTAACCAAGTGATGGAAGTAAGGGGTCATAAAGCCCCATTAAAAACCAGCAGCCAGGTAACTGCCAGACCTGTTTTTTGCTGAATAAAAACTGGTTACAAGGTATTGATAACCGCTCCTCTGGTCTCTCGGTATCCTTGGCGCTTTTGATATTTTCAATGACATTTGACAGTGAGATGCCCAGTTATATAGCTCAACACAGAGACAAACCTTATCAGACAATGCAGAAACTCATCAAGATCTTTCAGTTTGCAAAGCGGGCTTTGAGATGTTTCTTTCTGGTATGGGGCCACACGCATGCTGTCGTCTGTCTGTCACCTTCCAGCACACACTTGTCACTCAATAAAGGGTGTGGAGGAGCAACCTGAGCATAATGAAAAACCCTGGATAAAAGGAAATTGAAAATGAAAGTCCCTGGCCTTTGGAATTAAAGGATGAAGCAATCACTGGTTAGCTCATTTCCCCCTAGGGAAGTCCTCCAGCCTCTTGCAGCCTGCACTGTAAAGAAGCTTACAGTAAAATATGCATTTCATTTTATTTTGTTGAGAGGAAGAAGGGCAAATGAAATGACCAGAGGAGAGGCGGATGGAGAGTGGAGCAGAGTCGGCGCTTTCCATTATGTTTCATTTGTCAAGCCAGTTAGTCTTGCTGCAGAAATAATCTCAGGTTCTCTGGCCTTTTTTCCTCCAGACACCTGCTGCCCTTTTGCAGTGATTTATCTCCTTGCCCCATTTATGCTCTCCGGGAGGGAGAGGGGATGGTTCTGGAGTGTAGCTGGACCCTCAGCTCTGATGCAAGACCTGTCCCACTTTTGACTGTAGCTTGAGACCCATGCTGCTTCGGTGGGGAACGTAAAGATTTCTTTGTTTATAGAGCTGTTGAGCCGGCATCTAAGAAACATCTATCCAGATGTGCTTTGAATTGAATTTGTCAGAGTCCGCTTCATGGAGCACACCTCCAAAATGCTGGATAAATCTCCACCAGAAACTGGCAGGTTTGACGTGCTTCTGCACTTTCCACTTTCCTAGGTAGCCATGCGTACCTTTCTATACAAGGGATCTTGTGAAGTAACCGAGCTAAAACTCTTCCTTTCTCCTTGCTATTGGCACTTCTTCCCCACATGCTGTCCTCAAGGTCTGCTTATGGTGGGGACGTTGTGGTCAGGTTCTGCTACCTGTGAATACCTCTATCTCCAGTGTAAGCTACGGGCACTGCAGTGTGTTCCCTAGCGGAAATTTAGTGTAGTTCTCCTACTCAGTGGTGCTGTGCTGCTGGGAGAGGTTAGAAGCTGCTGCTTACACAAAAGCTAACAATTAGCAATTTTTGGTAGGGACATGAAGTATATACTTGTACCTGTGCTCAGCTCCCTGCAGGGCCCAGTTTACAGCCCAATTAAACAATTACAAATCATTAAGCTGAATCTTCAGAATCCTCTGGGCTCTCTAAGTTGCTATTTACATAATTCTACAGCTAAAAACAATGAAGATAAAGCAATCAGGTGGCTGCGGAACATCCTTTTCTAGAATATGAAAAGCTAAATGTCTTCACTTTATTCCCAAGTGTGCAAACACGCTCTTGTTTGATAGTGACGAATATAACAGTGGGGGTATTTTACCCACCTGGCACTTTGAAGAGGGAATAGGCTGTACTTAATTGGAGCGGCATCAGCTTGGAGAAAATATTATTAGTCTATACAGGTTCATCACCCTGTGGTGTGCTTATTAAGGGAATATGAGGTTGCTGAAAGATGTAACTTCTGAAATAGCCTCTGCTAGACTTGGTAGCACGAGGAGAGGGAAGGCCGGAGTGACCACTCCAGGTCTAAAGCTTGGTAAGGGGGAGTTTTTTTCTCTTTTCTTTCTTGTTTATCTACAAGTTCATGCTGCCGTTCAGATCAGAAAAAGCCTTTTGTGCTGTGCACAGAGGCGGCACACTTTCTACAGCTTCATTTCAGATTTTCTTGGCCCCAATTTGGGTGGTGGCCCC
The DNA here is from genome assembly GCF_964199755.1 of Larus michahellis. NCBI lineage: Eukaryota > Metazoa > Chordata > Aves > Charadriiformes > Laridae > Larus > Larus michahellis. The sequence goes on along the minus strand of NC_133904.1, from coordinate 7,617,401 downwards.
CCTTGCTCCTCAACTTTGGAACAGGAAAAAAAAACTCACTAAGCTTACCATGTTTTTACCCATTTACTTCACTGAAGTGGAAATTCAAGGCTGGAAATAAAAGGATGATATTTGTCTTAAAGGCCACGCTTTATTTCGACCGGAGCTCCCGAGTGCTCAGTGCTTTGGAAAATACACTCTTCAACTGACAACTTGATGGCTTATCCCATATAGGACATGCTTAAATGCTTGATGCAACAGAGAATGGCTTAAGCATCTCGTTAACTGCCTTGCTGAATACAGAGCTAAATAGTGATTATTTTGCATGACTCAGTTTCTTTATCCACCCAGAGGGAAGAATAGCAGTTTTGAGCCCCCTCTACCAGCATTACAAGGAGATATAATGATATCATGCAAGTGAACTATCGTACAGATACAAAATACTATAATCAGCATTAGATTTGCCCAGCTGTGGAAAGCCGGGATAAGTGTCCTTTGCCATCCCTGTCTAGGTTTCTTCAGCGTGACACCAGTGCAACACCCAAACAGAAGAGAGGGTGTTGCAGGTGGCAAAAATTTGCTGTGAACTGAAAAATTAGAAACATAAATGATTATTCAAAGACTTATTTTTTTTTTTTCCAAAGCTCCAGGCACAGTTCGTCAAATCTTATAAAAATGTAGCCAAACCAGTTCCAAATAACAGGACTGAGGACTGGCACCTCAGCTGTGAGAATGGTTGGGTTGTTCTTTTTTTTTTTTTTTACAATGTATTTCTAGGAAGGAAAAATAGTCATTAGAAAACTAATGTGAAGAGAACAAATCCCGCTTCCCTGCTCTTCCCAGGATTGCCTGTTCAGCACCTCAGCAATGCTACAATGCTGTTGTCTTTGTCCCAAAGCTTTTTTAACTCTTACAAACTCAGAGTTGTTCGTGGAGCCCCTGAGGTGCTGTTTCTGGCTGCTTCTGCTCCACAGCAGGGAGAACTGATCCTCTGCAGAGAATAGAAAGCCAAAACCCCTAGTTTCAAGGCAGAAGTAACCACCTTCTCCTGATACAGACCTAGGGAAGAACTAGCAGATGCATTGCTGTGATCTCTCCGCGTTTCCCTGATTTCCCAGTACACTATATCCTTGATACTACAAATACATTTCAGAGTTGATTGCAGCCCTGGTCGTTCTGAAAGATATTTTTTTTTTTCCCTTTAGTCTGTGTGTTTAGTGATTACTCGCAGCATCCAAACTCTCCAGGGCAGCAGGGACCAAAGACCTTGGCAAAGTTTGTGTTCTTACAGCTGGGATCCCGCCTGGGATGTGCGGAGAAGGTGTGTGGTAGGGGACTTGATGAAGGGAAACCACTACAGGGCTAGATATGTCTCTTTATTTCCAAGCCTGCTTCTACTGAGGGAGACAAAAAGAGGCAGAGATGTTGTTTCAAAGGAGAGTGAGAGTGGCATGGGGAGCCTCTGGAGATTTGGCACTGCACAGCATCTGTTCTAATCAGTTTTCAAAGTGATGCTGAGTGTATGCGCCCCTGGGACACTGAGCATCCCGCAAGCTGCATGGCGATGCAGCTACCTGTGCGCATCCATCAAGTGCCCACACCCGACGCTGGTGGAAGTGGGTGACTGCAGGGTAAGCGTATCACTGCACCCAGCTCCCCTGGCAGACCGATGGCACCTCCAAGAGGCACCAGCACCTGAATATTATCAATCCAAAGTGACTTTGCCCTGTCACAGCCTGAGAGAGACCCTATAAATCACAAGACACAGTAATTGGCAGAATTAGGCAAAGGAATCAGGATTATTCTGGGTAATATCACTGCAGATCCTCCTAGAGACTCCTCAGCTTTGGAAAAAGCAAGACTTGGGGTTCCCTCTGGTGTCCTTTGCTAAGCCTTTTATTGTATCTTTTGGGCACGTTTTATGATGATCCAGCTTTCCTCAGAGCTTGCCATGACCATTGCTGGCTGGTAACGGCCTCAAGAGGCTTCTTAAACTTGAACAATGTGATATTTTGTTTACGGCATCCTTATGCTTGGCTATGATCTTGAGTAGAGGGACACATAACCTAGTAGGCTGGAGTGAGAGCTGTGATTTCAGTAATGTGAGGACTTCTTGATTTCTCCACCTTTTCAGAGAGGTTTTCTTACCTGGCTTTCAAGGATAAATTCAGTTGGCAGCTTATATGCGTTTGTAAGTATAACGTAATTAAAGAATTGGTGCCTATTGCCTTTTGGGAGGGTTGGGAAGCCCAGAAGAATGGAGATCAGATGAGAAAAGGACAAGTATTACCTCGCAGAATGTGAAACAGCACTCTCTGACTGGTGTAATTCTCCTTAGTCTCATGCTTCCAGGTGGATTAGAGCCCTTTGAAACAGCGTATTCCTTGTCTTTTTAACTTATGGAGAATTTAACCTGCCTGTGGAAATTAACATTTGCTCAGTCTCAGAAGATGTGAAGTCTGGGGACTCCCAGTGCAGAGATGTGAGTCAGCCGCTGCCCCCAGCTGCCTGCTCCTCCAGAGCAGCCCCAGCTCCCCCATGGCATGCCTTCTGGCCTGACTGGGAAGATGAATTGGCACCAGAAGTAATAAATAGAGAAAAGAGTTAGTTGTCTGGAAGGGGAATGGGGAACCCTTGTAATCACTGTTGGAGTCTTGCATGCCTGCTGAAATGCTATTCGTGCCTTCATCTCAGCACTATTAAGACACTGTTTAAGGGCTTTCAATGTTTCTCCCAAAATTTCTGACTTGCCAAAATCTAGGTTTTCAGTGCAAAAACGTCATATTTGGTAATGGAAAACACTGCAGTAATGATTCAGAAATGGATTAAGTTTTCCTGCCAAACGAAATCCACCCCAGAGCAGGTCCATCTTCAAGGTCACACTTGAACTGGTGCAACCTTGAAATTTCAAGTTCTGTTGCAAAGTCCTACCCTTGGTCTTTCCTTAAGTGGAGCTGTCTGAAGCTGTTTACACACCCTGGCATGATGCTGATCTCCAGCTGTGAACATCAGCCCCGTGTGGCTCCTGCACCCTTGTGCTTCACATGGAGTCTGGCTGTGCTTCCATGGGGCAGCCACACTCAGCAAAGATCAAACTATCCCATCTGGCAACCCAAATAATACAGGTTGTGTGGCTGACATGAGTCATGTGAGTGGAAGATGTTCTGTCCATGCTAGGTTATAAGGCTAAACTTAGCTCCTGTGTCAGAACATAGTCTTGCAGGGACCAAACCATGAAGTCCTTGCCCCTTGTTGAAGAATAAAGGGCCAGGGTAAACCTCACATCCTGCTTTCTTGGATAAAATAGCATCCTAAAGTATCGAGATCCTGTACTCCACGACTGACCTGCCTGACCCAGGATGTCTGTTGTAGAAACCATGGGCTTTTTGGTGGGGTTTTCCTAACAATAGGAGAACTTCAAATAAAGCTCCTGCTCATAGATATGTGTAGCTGAGATTTCTCCCAACTGTTCAAGGAAGGAAGCTGGGCTGTAAGAGGAAAAGTCTGTCTTTGAGTCATGTTTCTTCTACTTCCTATAGCTATTTTGGAAATATACAGAAAGAAAGCGGGGGGAGAGGAAAGCAAGACTTGAGGTTTTAATCCAGCATCGCTAATGTCACCAGGAGCTTTGCCATTCACTTCAGCGGAAGCCCTTATCAATGCATTTCACTTCTTCAGTTTGCTTCTAGCACTGCAAAGCAAACTGCTGTGTGCTTTAGCTTTACTGGGAGGTGTGTCGAACTCCACATCCAGAAGCTGAACCGGGACTTTCCACTTATGAGTTAGCTATAAGCTGACTTCATACTTCATTAGTGAGCCGGGCCATTCTGTGCGGCCCCTGGACTGGAGCAGCCTGTGTATCCCTGATCTCATATAGTCACATGTGTTCACGCAGGGACAAAAAGTCACTGTCTAAATGTAAAAGATTCTCTGCATTGGACGTAAAGTGCCTCAAGATACAACACGCTGTAGCGTCATGCCTGTGGTGGTGTGAGTGTTTTGCAGCAGTAACCCAAAAATCTGTAAGAGTGTCACTAGTATAGGAAACTTGTAGTGGGATGTACAAGGTCTGTGTTTGAAAAGAAGCAAATTCGCACTTGTGAGTCTTAAGGTTGTTGTTCTTGCATGCCAAATGCTTCCTTGTCTTCCTCCGAAAACAAACCCCGTCTGCCCTGCATTGGTGGATGACTCCAGTCAACAGTGAGGACCGTCTCTAGGGTTGAGGTTACCAGAGCTGGAAATCTGCAGTGGTTTTATCCTGACCATTGAGATATTTAGCGTGATCCGGCTCCTGGAGTTTGTATGATATGCAAAGAATGCCATCTCCTTAAAAAATTCAGGAAAGGAAAGGATGTTTTGAACTGTGGATGAGGAGGAAAGCTTGCAACTGTGTACTGAGGACTCTAAAGGAACAAATGCAGAAGTTGGTAATTACTCTTAAATACTAGGCTGCTAAGAACTGGGGGGGGGGGGGGGAAATATAATCCAAACCAAACATTCCTGCCTCTGCAAATCAGGCCCATATAAACCCCTTTTTGTGCATATCACAAATCACTCTTCAGAGCAGTGCTCGCTGGAGGGAGAGGGGCTCCCTCCTGCTGTGGCACCAGCACCCATCTCCCACACCTTGCCTGCAAGGGGAACTGCCCGGCAGAGAGTCATCACCGTCTGCAACCTGTCAGAAAGGCAGGACGGATACAGTCGGTGCCCCGATCACATCCATTCAAGGACGGCGGGGCCAGTTTTCCCTGTTTAACTCTGGGTAACTTCTCTCCCCCTTGATAATTTGCTGACTGCTAAGGACATGTAGAGAAACCTGCAGGAACCAGCTCATCCCCATGTATCACCCAGTGCTTGCTTCACCCTGCTGTAATATTTCTCACCTGTCCCATGCAGCAGATTCAGGGAAGTCATATGGGGGCCAGGTCTGCAATTCCATTTATCATGTCAGACAACACAGAAAATTGCGTTGCAACAGAGCAAACTACTAAATCACACATAATTGCTCTGATAACGATTTAGGGAAGGTGACAACAACTAGGGATCTCCTTCATCTCCCAAGGTTAAACATCTTAGAGGTATTTGATCGCTTTCACTTCATGTGAGAATATATATTTTCTTCCCAGCTCTTTTCTGCACAAAGCAACTCACGGGGAAAAAAAAAATGCTTCAAAAGAGGTTTGCTTATTTTCCTGCATGTAACTAAGGGAGGACTGGCTGTCTCATGGTGTGCAGGACACGGAGGTCACCTCTTATTGTGCTAGTCTTGCAGGAAGAGATGGTCCCGCAAAGCGCATCCCGCTGCATTGCAGAAGGCAGGTGGAAAACGGAGACTGTCCCTCTGCCACAAGCGACACAGTGCGGCACACTGAGATGAAGACTGCAAGAAATCCTTGGCAGATGTCAGGGTTGGGTTCAGGCTGATCCCGAACCCCTGCTCTTAAACACACCCTTGTCCCTAAGGCTGGCTTCCTCCCACTTTGGTTTCACTGATTTCAAAGCCAACGCTTTTGGTAATTGAAATCCATTTGTTTCTTCTTGTGTGGAAAGCTACAAGCATTTTGTCTGTGCAGAACTGGAAGAAAAGGCTGCTCAAGCTGTTGGCTGCTGCCCCCCTACCATCCTCCAAAATAGCCTTTTTATTGCCCTGCAATATTTAAACTTCAGCAGTTAAAAACTGTCAACAAAATGCTAAGAACACCAGAAGAATCTCATTGCTGGAGCTTTAATGAGTCTCTTGGGTTTTGTTGGGTTTTTTGGTTGGGTTTTTTTTGGGGTTTTTTTGTTTTGTTGTTTTTTTTAATCTATGGCGCTTGCTTTGGCTTGCAGCAGCCAAAATTAGAGCTGGCAAGTCAGAAGAGTTGCAAGTAACTCATCTGAGTGCTCGCTCCCCTTTGCCCCGGGCAGAGGGTGGCAGGGTGCCGGGCAGCCACCCGTTTCCAAAACCACCTCACTGCAGTGACTTCTCTCCCCCCGCACACCTGAAAGTCTTGCACAACGTCCTCTGACCGAGCGTGTGCAGTTGCATTGAAGGAGGTGGTGGCATTTGGGCGCTCCGTGTGCCAGTGGCTGGCTGGGCTCCAGGATAACACGCTCTCTGCCGCGCTGGGGGTATTTTCTGAGCCCACAGAAGTGGGGCAGTGGAGCCAGCCCAGGGGCTCATAGCCTTTGGAAATGCCGTTCCCAAAGGTTGGAGCCTGTGGGGGGGAAGAGGCGGAAACCCCACCCAGGCTGTTTTTCTTCATTGTCTCTGGGTTTATGTCCAGCAGTGGAGCTTATCTCGGAGGAAAGGGTGGAGGTTTTCCAAACAGCTGATTCACTTCTGATTTTTCTCACTATTGGGAAGATGCCATGCCTCCTTGCTGCCCCCTCCTCACAGCTCTGACTGCTCCAGGTATTTCCTAATTGCTTGTGAGAAAGTCTGCAGGAGGTCGACTGTGGGGGGGGAGCAAGGCTCCCAGGCAGACAGGGGGATCTGCCCCCCCCCCCCTTTCTCCCAGAGAGGCAAGGCCCAGAAGTCATTTGACGGATATAAAAAAAATAATAATATTCAAGTAAAATGAAAACAGAGGTTGTTTAAGAAAGTAAAAAGTCTGCAAGGAAGAGATGGGAAGGGAGAGCATTAAAAAAAAAAAAAGTTATAAATCATGTCACAGGGTGTAATTCAATCTAGCTAATTAATCAGCTGTGTTAATTAGAGAGTTAATGGGTAAGGTTGGAGGAGGGTGCAAGTGCAGCCCTCTGCCCCGATGCTGCTGCGTGTATGGCTGGTGGGCCTCAAGCAGGTGCAGGATGGAAGGCAGGGTGCTCAGCACCCAGCATCTTGACGTGGGACAGGGAAGGTTGATTTAGAAATAACAAGGGATGGATGCCTGGATGCCTCTAAGGAGATCACAACTAGCACAGAAATCTTTACTTTTTGTTTACTACTCTGCTGCCAGCTCCTTTGCCCCTGGCTTTTTGGGAAGTTTGGTGCTTTGGAGGTTGGGGCAGGGCGAACGCCATCATCCGCTGGCAGGCTGAGCGGTGTGACAATGGGCGACTCTCGGAGCCAGTTCCCCACCCACACAGCACCAGCTGCCTCCTTCCCTCCTCGGCAAGCACACCATGAGCCAGGCTGCCCGCCAGCACCCAAATGTGTCACTAAACCTAGGGACGAGGGGGCTCCCCCCTACACCCCGGTGGGTTTGGAAGGATGCTTTGCTTTGGAAAGATGCTGCGTTAGCAAGGATGATTCTTCCTCCCCATCACAAAGGAGGAGCAAGATTCACACCATGACAGCTTCCAAGAAGATGACTAACTTCACACCTGGGCCACCACTGAGTGCTTCACCTCTGTCATGGGAAGGTCAAGTGAGTGATGTGTCCTTGGAGCCATGTCTTTGGGTTTTGACTGGTTCTTCATGCCAAAAATGTGTGTCTGTGCAGAGGGTGTGAGCCCCTGGGCCTCTTCTGGCTTCCACAGGGAAACATGCCCTCTCTTTCTGTCCCATTTCCAGGTAGCTGAGACAGCCAGCACAGCCTACTGGCCCATCACGGTGTACTGGTAGCAAGCCTGGGGTCTGTAAAGGGCCATGAAGAATAACAAAGAGCACAAGGTGGTAGCGGGATGAACAGAAGTTGGCCTTGCTTAGAAAGACCTCTCCCTGGCGTAGATTGCCCAGTTTTAGGGAGCGAGGATGTCAGTCTAAATGCAGCCTCAGCATTGATGGGACTGTCAGTGCTGATGAACTTGTTTTGGAGCCATCTCAGCCGCACAGGTCCTTAGAGGACATCTCCTCCCCCAAGGAGATCCTTACCTCTGCATCACTATCGCTACATCCATCCCTTACTGGAGACTTACAACCAGCAAACACCAGTCAGTTTTGCATAACACCAGACCGGATCCACAACCCTCAGCCAGGCTGCTGGCCCTCAGGGCACCTTCTCTGGGCTCAGTTTCCCAATATACAAAATGACAATAATAATACTTCCTTCTCAAGATGCTGCAAGTTTTCATTTTTGTTTGAAAGGTGCTCTGGGCCCTTTAGATGAAATTCACAGTTCAGCTACAATATCCTTCTTTGAGTTATTATGTCATTCTATTTTATGTTATTATGATATTTGCAGTTCTTTTGTACAGTAAGATTCTTCCTTGGGCCCTACTGAAAAATAGGTGCGTCTGATAAAAGAATTTCCAGCGGTTATTTATCTGACCCTCTAAACTTTCATGGTTTATGTATGGGTGGGGATTATTTCTCTGCCACCTCTTGCTCTAGGCTTCAAAGACGGGAACTGTCTATTTTCCAAGGCTTTGCTAAGAATTAGTCTCAAGTCCTACTTCAGCCCTCGAGGTAGGGCATAGCAGGTTACTGCAATGTGGAATATTTTATGGATAGTTTACAAAAAAGACTGTGTGGATTTGTTTCACGCTTAAACTTAGAATTTCACTAAAGCAATGAAAATAGTCTTAAAAATGACGTTAGGTTTGCAAGACTGAATGGGATCTTCCAAGTCATCAAATCAGATGTGGCATTTCATAAACCCATTAATCAAATTCTTTGATATATACATATATTGAGAGGGTGGTTTTTTCCTTTGATTAGTGGTTTTTTCTGTGTGTGAGAGATACTAATATTTTTTTTAACCCTTTTCACTACCTGAGTTTCATTTAGGAGGTGGTCTAGTGAGGGTCCAAGAGCTGACAACTGCTTCTACTTCTGCACCATGTATGAGCTCAGTGGGGCAGAGAGGTGTGAAACGGGAGAGTCACCTTCTCTTCCTAGAGCTCTTTAGAAAAGCAGCACAAATTTATACTAATAACGGTGCGGCGTTTTAAATCCTATGCAATTTGTAAATGTACATTTCCATGGAAACACGTAGGTAGTGAAGTAATCCTCAGTTCATCATCTTCCATGAAATTCCAGCAACTATTCCTAAACATTCATCCTTTTCTAATCCCAGAGCTGTTGCCATGGAAATGATCAGATAAGATACAGGCCTTTAGGCAGATGGGTCTATAAAGGATGCTAAATCTTGGCCTATTGAAATCTACAGAACTACTTAGTATTTCTTATTTAAAAGCAACAGAGCTGGCAGTGATTTTTATTTTTTTTTTCCCTTTGATTGTTTCAAGATTAATTAAATTAACTCCACTTTACAAAAGGCTTCTTTTTGAGTGACCCCTGGGAACTAAGAGTGCTTCTGGTCACAGATGTGTCACTCGGGTCTCTCTTCTTCTCCCCCCGGCGAGCTCTTGTGTGGCAGCAGGGGCTTCTGCTGCTCGTGTTCCCTGCTCCAGTGTTTCTGCTCCTCTCTCCACACGTGCATAACTCAAATTCTCACCGGCATTGCTTGTGGTCTGGGTTTTAGGCTTGCTTTTCAGATATCTTGTTCTGCAAAGGAGCTTATTTTTATTTTTTACCATTTGTCAGAGCAGAGGGCAGCATCCGGGAGATTACATCCAACACCAAGAGGATCGCTGCTTTCCAGTGCATTAAACTTTCAATTCCAAAAGCTGTGCAGGATGAGAGGTTTACGTGTGCAGAGGCGCCTTCTGAGCACTTTTCCAAGCTGGGCCTGGAGGTGTGTAGATGACTGTTAAAATGGGATTTGGTTTCTAAGTTTTTAAGTTGAACGTTCCTAAGTCACAAAGGTGTATTGAAAGCTGTACATCTTCTGTCTTCACCAAGAAATTTCAATGCAGGAGGAGCCATTCATTTTTGCCTTCTCCTGAAATCAAAAGGAGAGCGTTTCAAAGACACGAACCACTCTTAGACACCAATTTTGCTGATTTTTAATAAGGGCTGGGGATCCAATTCCCATATATACCTTAGGCATTTTTCTGCGATGTTTCTTTATCTCTCTGCACACAAAAATACCCGTAAATTAATTTGAACAGAGAACACCTGAATGCAAAGCCTTTTTCTTTTCTTTTTTTTTTTTTTTGTATTAGCTTTTAGGGACGAGAGTCTGATGGTAAGAGGCACCCCACTTGGACAACTGCTATGAAAATAGCAGTGGCGGTTAAAGAGGCCCCTCTCAAACAGCCTGCATGTTATCAGTCTCTTGGTGGACGTTATCACTTTGAAAGGTTGTGAGCTTGAATGGTGAAGGGTTACCTGGTGTAGTGTGCGAGTGTTCCTCATCTGCTCCAGTGTAAAGTCCACCAGTGTAGGCTCAATTTTGCTAAGGAAGGGCAAGTGGATGTTGTCTGTCTTAAAGGACTAACGAGAAGCAGAGACAGGATGTATGCACAGAGTGAGAAAGTGGATGGCTGTAAACATCACGCCAACGGGGATGGTTTAACTTGAGGGCAGGAAGAAAGCGAGAAGGCAGGAAAGGAGGAGAGTGCTGGGGCTGGAAAGCAGGCAGGAGAGGAGGAAGGGCTCTGCCAGAAGCTGTTCAGCACATGAAACTCCAGGGAGAAGGGCAGAAAATATTACCAACATCCATCAGTGCCTGCACAGTCCGTTCCTGCAACCCCTCTGCAGGCTTCACTCTGATCTTCCCAGCGCGGCGCCAGTTTTGTCTTCATTGTAAGGGTGGAAATTACAGAAATTATATCCCTGGAGCCAGTGCCTTGTCCCTACCAGCGCTGCTGGCAGTGGCAGCCCAGGGCACGCGTCCCCGAAAGAGCCTCTGCGAATCAAAAGCTTCACTATTTGCATTCTCGCAGAGTCTTATTTTGAAGATTCCCCGTGGATGACCTGGGTTGTCCTAGTAATGCCCATTAAAAAAACTCCATGCAATTCTTTACAGAGCTTAAAAAATCAATACCGGCAGCTCTGCCTGGGTTTTAATCATTCACTGGTACTGTTTATTGCCTAATAATAATAATACTGCATGGATTGCAGCTCCTGCGTGAAGCACGCCACAGCCTGGGAGGGAAAAGGGGGAAAATAAATTCAGTAAAATCTCACAGAATGGCAAATGTGGCAGCCAAGAAGGGCAGCCAGTGGCCTCCACCAGAAAATCTGGCCAGTCCAACTTCTCCTCACAGAAGAGGTTAATGGCAATCATAACCCGCTTTTATATGGTGCCTTGAACCAAAGGGACACAAGGTCCTTGTTTATCTTTTTTCCAGCTTTAGCTTATAGATGGGGAAGGAGTTTCAGGAAGAGGCTGAGTCTCAAAAACTGACAAACGCTTGCGGGAATCAGACCCAGGTGTCCTGGGCTCCCTTCTGCAGCCATAACTCAGTGCATGATCTTCTCTAGAGACAACCGAGAGATTTTTAGAAGGGGAGGGCTAATGAAGACAGAGGAAGGCAAAACCCACGGAAAGGTGGGTGATGATGCGCACAGTGGGAAGGAAAGAGAAAGAAGCAGCAGAGGAGTGTGCAAAATAGGAAGGAAAATTTCTGATGTCCCTAAATTACTAGGAGTCAGGGGAAGAAAGGAGCTTGGACTGACAGGCAAGAGAGATGGGCTAGAAGACAGAGAAGAGGTATTGAGATGACGCTTAGCTGTGGTGCTATAGAGCAGACACAGCAAAGACTTCATACCGTGGTAGCCAACGGAGAGCTACAGTCCCTGCGTGTCCATATCTGCTCCTGGAGCTCACTAAGATGTGAGCTGGGCACCATCAGAGCCTCCCACGTTACTGCGGGAACACTGAGTCTCCTCCAGGGAAGGAGACATCCATCTCCAGGGAGACAGTTTGGCTAAAGCCTCAGACAACATCTCAGTCTCTGCCATTATGCTTTAAGTAGCAAACTGCTGTGATTTCAGCAAGGCTTAATAAGTTCCCTAAAATATCCCCTTGGCTAGGCCTGGCCATAATTGCCTTGATTTGCAGATGTGCAAAAAATAGATGAAAAGACAAGTGTGAAACAGGTGGTCTCATGCAAATGAAAGGATGGGGAAACAGTGAGATTTTTGTCTGGCTTCTCTCCCTTCCTTTCCCTTTAAAGACACTTACCTGTTCGCAGCAGTCCTGCCCAAATGCCGCTTGGTGGTCTGCTAGGACTTTCGAAGTGGCTGGAAGTGCTGCAGACTGAAATATGCTTTTGTCCCTGCAGCGCCTGACCCCTTCCTTTCTTTCCAGGGGCTTGGAGAAAAGGGCACAGCATTTCTGATTCTCACCTTTCTCAACCTGCGGGCATGGAAGTTTATCATCGGCTTTCAGAAAGGTTCGTGGCTTTGTCTCTAACCGTTGCCAGCGAGCATCTGTTGCCCTTTCCCTCCTTCTCTGCATGTTTCGGGGACAAACAGGAAAAGCTGCCGCTCCCTTAAAATCTCTGATACAGAGATGGAGGTGTCACGTCATGTTGAATTAAGGTTTGGGAGAAGCGGCACCTCTCCCCACGAGGTGAAAAGTGTTGAGCCACAAATGCCACGGCTGACCACGGACTGACAGGTACTTGCCTCCCACCGGCCACCGTGACATTTGGTTCTTCTACCATATACTTGATGTCAAACTTTGTTCAGAAGTAAGGATGCTCAGTCAGATAAACATTAATAACAAGGGTTGATGTCTCCCCATGAGCCATGAGGGATCTCCGGGGGTCCTGATTTCCCCTCTAACCCACAAGACAGAGGAGATGTTGCAAGTGCGACCATTCCCGTGGAAAATAGAGGATCTCACTGCTACAGACTCAGTTTCTGCTGGGAAGACACTGAAGTAGTTATGATTTTGCTGTTCTTTTTCCTCAGGGCTTGGTGCTAGTGAGAGTAATGAAGAAATCCCTGGAAATAGTGTCCTAGTTGTAACAGATGCATACCTGTCTCATAGGTGCTGCTTGGCTGGCAGTGATGGCACCGTCACCACGCAACCTGCCTCCTACAGCGAGGCATCATCCGGACACAGAAGAACCTGCGCTGGGAGGGACAGGGAAGTCTCCCTCCCTCATCTGTGCCCCAGTGCTATTAGCAAAGGCCAGGGGAGCTTTGCAGGGCATATTTTCGCTTGGAAACTTGCAGGTCACTTGGTTTGAGGGACACAGGATTCCTTACCAGGGTCAAAGATGCAAAAGCACTTTTTTTTTATAGAAGGGTTTTTGTGAAGTATTTCCCCAGGTATTTTGTTTTCTAGTCGTCATTCAAAAGCAGGGCACGCCAGGAGCTTGTGGTGTTCCTGGTGGCACAAAGGCTGGTTGGGAATACGGCAGCAACTGGCATCACCAACAGGGTCTGAACGCAGAGCCTTTGGCACTGTCTCTCCCGCCTGAGCTCAGGGAACAGCCTCTCATCTGATAGCTGCTGGAAATTATTTACTGCATTTAAAAAATAACCAAAAGTCCCACTTTCTCTGGAAGTAAAACACTTGGAGAGTTTGATAACAGGGGGCTCATCATGTTATCGCTGTGTTTTAAAGCAGACGCATCTGTGTGTGCTCACAGTCAAGTACATGATGAGCTGCCCGGAGTATTTTACAAGCTGGGTCTGCGAGCTGAAAACTCTGGAACAAGTAGCTTATCACTTAAGCTGCTTCGAGGATTTAGGGTGGTTTAAATTACTTAAAGTGCTCCAGGGACCCAATCCTGCACCCATTGAAAACGCTGGCGATTTTGCTGGGAGACTTACAAGGGACCAGGATTTGGCACTAAAGGCTTAGAGAGCTGAAGTGGATAAAACCTCTACAGTCCTTTAGAGATGGCTAAACCATTCCGAAGCCCGAGACCCGTCTACAGCCCGCAGAGGTTGGCCGGTGATGGGAACACTGCAGGAGTACGCCAAACGTCTTGCTGCTGTTTACATCAAGCTACTCTTCCTGCCCCTGCAGTTGCAGCAACTCGTCTCTTTTTCATTTCGTATTGACAGCCGTGGCCCAATCCTGCTCGTAGCAGGGTCAGCAGCAGAACTGGACTAAGTGACACAAAATGAAATGAGGTGCCTTGTACTGTAGTATTGTAGAACCACTTTCTGGGAGTTTGGCTGGTGGTAACTAGGCAGGAGCAGAACAGATACCCGAGATGGCAGTTCAAGTGTTTCCTGCTTTTGGTTTTTGCATAAGGACTCTTCTTCAGTCATTTTGATACATTACATTAAAGTACTGTCATTTCCTAAGTTCCTGTCTTCCTTCCACATACCTCTTGGATTATTTAAAGCCATATTTAATACTGATCTTTCCCTTCTCATCTAAGAAATAGCAGCATGAATCCTGGCTTTTAAGTTATTGATTAAAGTACCAGACGTTTTTTTTTTTTCTGTGAGGTCTCACGTGCAGAGGGGGGAAAAAAAAGTGAAACCCTTCCATTTTTTTGAGAATAAAAAAATCAAGAAGAAAAATGAAGAGAGGGTATTTATACCCAATGCAGACCGCGGAGGGATATTGTTCTCCAGAGATCCAACCTTCCATTTGTGCACAGGACTATTGTGCTTTTCATGCAGAAGTGGAACATGATCCCAGCTACAGTGACAGGCAGCAGTGTGTCGAGGGACCTCAGGCAATGTCGGCACGGCCTTGCAGGCACAGGAAAAATTATCGTCTGCCGAAGACACGTGAGATTGAGGGGCTGAGCTAGAACTCCTCCATGTCAGCACATGCAGCACGCAGGGACCCTCAGCAGTGCTCCAAAACCATGGCATTTTCCCTCTCTTTCTAGCTTTTCTCCCACATCCCATCCTCATGGGCAATAAAAGAGGAAAACTCGTAATGCTTAAGAGAAATTTAGCCATCCAAAATACAATATACCAGGGGATGAATCCCTGAGCTATCCCTTTTTGTAGAAGACCTAAGAGGATCTGGTGTTGTGGGTAACAGCATGGAAATAAGAAAGTTTTAACAAACCTTCTTGCTTCTGCAGCCGTTGCCTGCTAAGCTGTTCTTCCTTTTCTAGATGGCCTCACCCGCTCAGCAACCGCTCGGGATTTGGACTCTCATGTCAAAAAAGAGAGAAGAGCTGCAGCAAGACCCGAAGGAGAGGATTCTGCTCCCAGGGGACTTCAGCAAATTTTTTTCCCAGCAGCTTCCAGAACATAGTGAAATCCTGTCAGGGAAGTAAAAGCCAAAAGGGCCGGAGAGAAGCATCTCAGAACCATCATACCAATAGAAATGCTCTTGTGATATTGGAAAGAATGGGTAGTTTAAACATTTTTCTGCTCAGTATAAGTCCCTTTATAGAACACAGTAATCTGTACAGACTGACAAGAAACCTAAGTCAAAGAGACTAATCTATTTTCATATATATACCAACCTAGATTTATATATTTTAGATTTATAGTGGATAGCTCAACAGTGTCCCCTGAAGGATGTACTGTAAATAAGAGAGGTTAAGAAAGAGGTAAAAGATTACCAAAAGAAACAGGAAAAGAAAGAAGAATAGGGAGAAACTTGTGAAAATCATTGGGACAAATACTTCCAGCTGCTTTTCTTGTAATGATAATGCAGTTCTGCAGTAGATCAATTAGTTGCCGCAGTGATGTCCAATTAGCTGGACTTCATGCTGGACTTTAGCTAGTTGTGCCCAGGAAACCTCTCCTCATTTGCAGAGGGCATCGCTGTAACAGAAAGACGAGTCTGGTGGAACTCCCTCTTCAGCTGATCAAGGAAGCCGTCTTTCTTTGTAGGGTGATCTCGTTGAAAACGACCATCCCGCTGCGCAGAGGATGCCCTCAGTGACTACCCAGTGGATGCCAGGATGTCAAAGATTTTGCCAGGCTGATGTTGAAGTCATCCGGGCAGACCGAAACGGGCCAGGCGTCGAGAGCCGCGCCAGCCTCCCCAGCGATGTCCCTCGGTGCCACCAAGCACATCTCGGTCTGTGGGCTCGTTCGGGAACAGATGTTTCTGCAGCATCTTCCCTGGAGCACTGAGACGTCTCTGCAGAGCCAGGATTGCTCTCGTGCAGCCGTGTTCAGCTCCAGGCCGTGATCCTTCAGCGAGCTTTCTGTGCATGCTGCGCATTCGTTGTGGGAATGTAGCTATCAATAAGAGCCACAGCAGGATTAGGAAGTTCCTTCTATTCATTTAGCATCCTTGTGGTTTTTTAAACATCAATGAAGCTTTCATTTTTTTTTTTTTTTTTTTTTTTTTTTGCAAAGGAAAAACAATCTGACCACGATGAGCTCAACTCCGGTAGAGTTTTCTGTAGGGAACCTATTTGCTGAGCCACTGAGTCCACTGGCGCTTTGCAGTAATGCCAGCACTCGGTAAATATTGGCCAATGTGCCTCTAAGTACTATTAATGAAGTTAATTAGCAACAAAAGTTTTCGAATGTAAAAAAGCTACAGGCGTAGCCATGGTTCATTAATTTTCTCAAGAGCTTCAAATGAACCTTAACTGCATTTCTCAGGGGGAAAAAAACCCCAACTTTTTCTAAATAGTCGAAACATTTTCGCAGCTCTGCTCTACTTCATGAAAACCGCATCTAATATTGGTATCCTTCTGCAGGTGAACGTCACTGAAGGAGAGAAGGAAGAACGAATATAGAAAAAGAAAAATGCACTTGTCCAGCATTGTGGGTTGAACATGAGGTTGATTTCCCTCTCCTTCCAGATCTCCAACATCTAGGAGGATCCAGAGGTGACAGAAACAGCTCTGGATAATCCCTGTGGTCCCGCAGCCTCTGCCCTCTCTGGCCAGCTTTGGGACCGGGGTGGTAGCAAACCTCCTTTGGGTCAAATTACCTCCTGGGAGCCTCCATCAGTGGAGAGAGACACCAGCACTACTGAACATGGGCAAACACAGCTTCTTTTCTTGAACACCAAATTTCTACGTGCTCAGCAGGCTCCCAGAAGGATTCTTGCTCCGCTGCAGGCAGAAGTCCAACACCAGCTGAGCCATGGAGGAGATAACATGCGGTCAAGGTGAGGTTGCCACTTGGGTCCACTGATTCCTTTTTTCTCAACCACCAGCTTTTCTGGCTGGTACAAGCAGAATTACCCATGGTCCTGGGGAGCTCCTTTATGGCAGTGTTCCTCACCTCTGTCTTTGATACTCTTCATCTCTCCATCATAAAGCAAAAGGATTTACTGCTGGAGAGAGATCAGCAAAAGCCAAAAGAAAAGCAGATGCTTGGGACTGTTCTGCAAGGCATCTCCTGACCCTCACCCTGTCTTGCAAAAACCAGCAGAGTGGGTGTCTGCTCCTCGCCTTACAAAACAGGTGTAATTTAAGAAGATAAAGTATTGCTTGGTGGAAAGGGAATGCCTTTTGCTTTGCGACGCCCGTGGGTATAAGGAAGATTGGTCCTGCTTTCCTTGCACGGCCAGCGGTAGAGGAAAGCCTGCAGACTGTCCTGGGGGAATACTCACCTGCAGGTGACCTCGGACATGTACCCTCTTTCCATTCGGATGGAGCTGATGGAGCATTTAAGAGGTATTTAGGAAGGAAAAGAGCATAACCTTTTTAGTAAGCAATTTGCCTACGACGGCGCTGGTCAGTCCAGCCTATCCCTCTCACATAATCAATCAAGACCAAGCGGTAGATTTTCTATCGTCCTATTTAATAGCATTATGGCAATCCAAGATCTAAGCCACTGCCTTAATGTCCCTGCCTTGTTTAATACCATTACTGCATTATAAATTTAAGGTAGCACTTAGGTGGTAAATTTTCAAAGCAATGTCTGGGATTTAATGTCAACAGAAGTGCCGCTGCTAAATTATCTGCTCTGCTTTGAAAATGTTCCTCTTAACCTCTCGCCTGCTGCTTAACATCTGAGCTAAAAAGGATGCATTTAGGGTACTCCGCGTGTCAACTCAGTCCCTGGTGAATCATAGAGAGATTTCGCCCTGATGGAGGCTTTCCCATGGTGCAGATTTGGGGGTGACAACTGGCAAGCAAAGGCAGTATGCTCACCTCTTAAAGCTTCATTTGCATTTCAATTCAATGGCTTTTATCTCAACCAGCAGAGAACAAGGTTTGTGGCAGGCTGTGGGAAACGGGGGAGAGGGAAGTGCCAGGTACTTCCCCATCCAGGCGATGCAGTTCTGCACGGAATTGGTGCTGTTGCCGCTTCTTCGCACCAATATTTGAAGTCTTTCTGACACAGGTAGTGAGATCGCACTGGCAGCCACAGGAAAAGATGTTTTCTCTTTACTGCTTCCCAATTAAAACCAAAATGAGATTTCCTTTGCCGTGCCCTGAGTGTCTGATTCTCTCCATTTTGAAGTCTAAGCCGGATGTAGCAATTATTCCTTTAAAATCAGGGGTCATTGTACTACTGGCAGCTGTTTAGTTGAAATGTTACCTAAAGCTCTCCTCAGCTGATAAGCTTGTATCACAGTCTCTAATTAGGAGTGAGACTCGATTTCCCAAAGAATATCCGTCCTTAAATAGAAACCTAATCAAATGCAGTCAGCATCCTCATTGGTTGCAGCAGCCTATTTTCCAATAATCTATCTTTCTGTGCCAGAATATTAAGTCCAGTAAACTGAAAAAAGAAATTGTGTAGGAAATTAAAGTTAGTTCATTGCGGCAGCCATCACTTTGAAGCTCAGTCGGCTGCATCGCTCCTCGTCGCTGTGAAAATTATTTTGGAAGTGAAATTCTGTTATTGTACCTTGATATTTCTCCAACAGCTCCCTGAAATATCTAAGACTTCAGAGCTGTGACATGGGTGGCGAGGTCAGACTAAAGAGAGTCCAGGAAAAGTTAATATGAGCAGAAGCTGTGCCATTTCATGGTCTATGTCCCTGGAGCGCTACGTACACATCAAGCTTCCCAGCAAGTAGATTTTGACACAGCTGGAAATATTTGCACCTGAAGGTCAAAAATTATACTTTACTCTCAGCCGATCCGGAGACACAGCCAATATCATGTTGTCTACATATTTGGTAAGATTTAACCCCTGCTAATCTCCTTGCAGATGAAACACAAATAGTTTTCTCATCACGTATAACAAGAACGACGTGAATCCTTCACCAGAATTATTTACTGAATTACGTTCCACGACCAGTCATCAAAGGAGAAAGCAAAGTAGTAATGAATTGAGAAAGAGGTGATGGGAAGCTAACAAACTATTCACGTGGTTTTATTCCTTTGGGCAAAGCCCTTATTCCACCAAAATCAATAAGAATGGAATAGGACGAGTTATGATTTATTGCTACAGTCAGATCTCATTGTGGGGCATTAAAGAGGTCGTGATGATTACAGGTTTTCTCTCAAAATGCTACAAACACCACGACGTATTTAGAAAGCATCAGATGTCAAACACCAAACTGTTTCCAAGAGAACTTATAAAACGCCACATCACAAACCAAATCAAAATAGTGCCTTTCCCAGTTTTTATCTTTTTTCCTTTTGGCGAGCACACGCTAATCCAAATTCTTCCTTGATGTAGAGCCACTGTAGCCAGTTCTGAGGACAACATAGTCACAGCAGCCTGAATTTGGCAGTGTGTGTTGCGTTTGGAGCATAAATCAACTTGGCTTTGCTTGTTTCCTTCCTCGATCATGCACCAGATAATCTGTGATGGCTCAGAGTTACTCAAAGAGTAGATATTGCTAGTTCATTTTTGTTACCCTCGATGTTGTCTTGTCTGTGTTGGCACTAATCATGCTCCAGGGTAGCTGGATTTAATGATGGTGTCATCAGAAAGTGGTAGTGTCTTTTTTGAATTCTTTGTGACAATATAAGTCATCTGATGTATCGTTCATGATATTTTTCTGCTTTATATCCTTGGCACAGATGGTACAAGGATGAACGCAACACTGTCAAGCCTTTTTGACTACAGCTAAAACTCCTATTTTCTATCAGAAGAGATTATGTTAAACTAGCCATACTTGGGCCGGAGGTATCTTAAAGACATACTGCAATGACAAAAAGCATTACCAACACGAAGACGCAATTGTCTTTCATGGGAGCTTAGCTTCCAGGTATGACTGATTGTTTTAGGGCAGCAGCGCTGACAGGCTGCGCCAATTTTATCAGTTGGAAATTTCCCTCTATTTTTATTTGATTTATTTTATTGGAAAAATGTTCTCAAAATGCTGGTGCAGGGGTTTTGTATATGAAGCATTTTTCTTTGCAGGAAGGGATGTGTCAGGACACTGAAGTCCATCTGATGGTAAGAACTAGGCAGTGACTTTCACAGGGAGAAGGAGGGTTGCAGCTCGGAGGACCTGAGCACTGCTCTCGCATCAGTTTTTGCCCGTCACTATGAAGCGCGAGACTCTGCAGGGTGCTCATGGTGAGGGGACCCAGGGGACCTTCAGGCTCCTTCAGGCTGGGAAGCTCAAACCCTCGCTGCTGCCGGTCACCTGAGGTGTCTGCGGGGACCCAGGCTGGTCCCCCAGACCTGCCTCCACAGCACTTCAGCTCAGGCTGGCTCCTGGCGTCCATGGATGCTCTGGTACCTCTGGAGAAGAAATTTGAACACAGCAGCAGGAGGAATGGAAAATGATCAGGAGCTGATGACTGGCAGAAGTACTGGATGCGGGTGGAGAGTGTGGTGTAAGATCAGCTGTGGTTTGCGAATGCTTTGGTGCAGCTGGGAGGGGTTTTCCAGCACCAGCAGAAACGTGTCTCCTGTTAAATGAGAACTGACGATGCTTGAAAAGATTCTGAGAGGCAAAATAAGTGCATAAGCTTGTATAAAGGTTCAACCGAAAATAAATTAATAAACAATCTTATTCCCTTAGGTAGCTATTTTATTCGAAGGGCTGAGTTCCCTCCTCCTTTTGCCTATGAACTGTTTACAGGGTCTTTTCAAGCATCTTCATTATCTAAGGTTCACTCAGTAATACCTGAGGAAGATCCTTGGTGTGGACATGGTTGGTGGGGAGCAAGATAGAAGGATCTTGCAGAGCAATGGGCTGCCTGTTGTGTTGGCAGTAGACACGGGCAGCTTCCCTCAGCCACTCTCTTCAGAGTCTGCTGCAAACCAATGGGCAAAATTTCTGTGGTGCCTTGTAAGGAAACAAGTAGCTCTTGGCAGAGGGATGTACCCAAACCCCACAGGCACACTGCTACGCTCACTAGCGCTTTGGAGAGAGGTTGAGGGTGGAATAGTTCTCCTCTTCCCGGAGGAAATAGTTCCAGCTCTGGACTGCGACTCTGTGCAGACTGGACACAGTCCTGAGGATGCCACCCCAGCAATGTTCACAGCTGCTTGCTGGGGCTGAGGCTATTTCCCTCTCGATTCACCATCTTTAAAATTAAGGTAGCAACTGTTCCTAGGGTGGAAAGAGGACTGCTAAATAGAGAAGCAATGAGGTCATGTGTTATTTCCCTGATGTTACAGGCAGGTGTTCAGGCTGTGTTCCTCAAAGCAAGAACTAATCTGCCCAAAGCATTGGGCATAGACTTGCTGGCTGTCCTCTTCAGATCAAATACTTTGACCCTTTGATCTGCTTACGCAACATCTTCTCTATGTGGCGGAGCATTTTCCACCATTGTTAGGGAATATCTACTGGTATTTTGAAGGACGCATCTCCTTTGTGATCTTTGGAAAAGACCAAATATTCAGTTGACTTAATTTCATGCTTCCTAAGTGAAGAAAATAGGTAATTCTTGAACAACACAATGCAAGAAAAGTTGAGAGATCTGCAGTCGCATGAGGAAAGAATAGAGGCTGAGTGAGGAGCATTTTACTCATGCATTTAATTATCTGAGTCAGCCTAAATAAATTGGTCGCCGTAGAAGACTGCTGGGACCCAGGATCACAACCATCTTCAGAGGTCCAACAGCAAACATTTGTCATCTCCCAATTAGCGCTGCTGTGCTGGCGAAGAGTCTCTGTCTCGGCCTGAAAAGGGGCCCTCCCTGGAGCTCCAGGGAAATATTGAATAGAGGGTTATAGGTGATAGAAAAAGCAACGTACTCCGATACAGTAATAACGCTGCGTGTCTATGCAGTAATGGCAGCTCATATCTGGTGCTTCACAAAGGTACCATAGCGTTTTATTTGGAGAACAATGATGTTCTCATTACCGGCAGAATTAGAGGTGGCGTTCATGGCGAAGCTGCTGAATGCTTTTCCTCACAAGACCCCCTTCAGATCAGATCCTGTAGTGGGGGGAAAATGTGGTTTTTACTTATTCAAAACTCACATGTCTAAGGGGACTGAATTAAGATTGGTTAGGCAAACTGAACTCAGGGCATAGCTTACATGTGGAGCACTTAACTGTACAATCTTAATGTCCTCTTAATGCTGTTTTTTTAAGGCAATTTCACAGATGAAGAATGAGGAGTATGAAGGGCTGTGTTGATGGAAGAACAGAGAACAAGTCAGCACCAGGTGGAAAGCAAGGGAGACAGCCAGAGGCAAACATCCCTGGTGAGAGGAGTCTCGGGTTAAAGCCTGACGTGGCTCAGCCGCAAAAGATATGCCCCACTGTACTTTCATCTGGGAAGAGAGGGTAAACCTTTATAAAAAATGAGCTGTTTCTACTCCGTATTGAGCTTCATCTATTAAACACAGAGCTAAGTTGAGGTCAGACTATGAAGAAATACCCTTAGATCCTTTTAAAAGAAAAATTTTGCTTTTTAGAGGCAGATTAATTTTGAGAAGTTAAACACAGGCACTGGCACAACGTTTTAAGGAAAGAGATGGAGTTTGCTTTTCCTAAAAGCAGTATCTTCCCAAGTCCTTCCTTTTTCCATTAAGAATAACAACCAAGAAGGCTGATGGTTACCTGTGGTTTGTCGCTCTCAAACACCAGACAGCAAGGAAAGATTGACTTTGCTGCAGGATGATAGTTCCGAGACTTGGTTACATGTCAGTGAATTATAGATCTGATCCTAAATTAAACGAACCATTACATGTTCAATATTGTGCACTTAGAGAGCTGTAAAGCTCTGAAATAAAATTAACAATAAAAAAGAGAAATTGTCTAATGAATATGGGAATGTAACAGGGGTGCCGAACTTCCCTGTCCTTGCTGGTTTGTTTTATGAGTAATTACTTTATTCTTCCTTCTATCGTGCTTAGTTATCTCAGGCTCTGATGACAGCGTGATTGCCACATTACAGCCTTCAGCAAACCCATGCAGGGTCCCGTATAAGAATTCAGATGGCGATTGCCAGCTGAATTTCCTGCTGCTGTCATTATAATCATCTAAACAGAAACTGCTGGGGGGTGATGGCTCCTGCTGAGCTGTAATGTAGACATAGTCTCTTTGCAAGGTACCTTCTGCTGGTGAGATGTTTTGGATCAACACGGTGTCAAAACCCTTCTTTGCAGTTAGAGATCAAATACGGCTGTTTATCTCAAGATTAACACTGGCTTCCTACAGATGTCTGGATGGAGAGAGGTATTTTGGCTTACCTCTGTTAGCAGCAGACTAACCACAAACAAGGACTTGCCAGTGGCCAGTGAACTAATCCATGGCGTGGTGATTAAAACCGTCCACAATACTGTGTGTGTGTGTGTACATGTGTGAGACTAGGGGCGTATCACTTAATTTCTCAGTATCTTAGGTCTCCATCGCTACGGAACAGTTAATATTCCCTTTGGCACTCTGATAGAAATGCCATTCATTTTTAGGCTGACATCCTAAAGGCACCCATACCTTCACTTTAGAATTACGTGTGTCTAAAGGCACCATCAAATTCCCATGTTCTCTCTTCACTTCTTGCAAGCTCTTCTGCAGGGGAAAGCTTTTAAGAAAAAAAAAAAATGTCATTCAGCTTGTCTCTTTTTGTCTTTTTTTACAGACACTTCCAACAATGGGAAGTTTCACAAGAGGTACACCCACAGGAGAGCAAGAAGGAAGGAGAATGCTCTAAATACATCTTTTGGCAGCAAAAAGAGAGAATGAAGTAAGTATATCTTAAAAAAACCTTGTATTACAAGTTTTCTTCTTGATCAGGCTGTAAAAATCTTATTCATTTCAATGGAATTACCCAAGTGTGACTTCAAGGAGAATTTGGCCGAGGTGGGATCGGAGCAGGAGGCTGGCAGGGTGCCAGAGGTGCTTCACTCCCTGTGGCTTCTTTCTCTGGGAAGGAGACTGAAAGGGAGAAAACCCCACGGCATATGTACTCCAAACATTTCATCAAACGGAGCACTCATCCAAACCGTAGTCAAAAAAGGTCTCTTCTCCAGCTCCAGTGATAAAATACACAGAGCTCTGACCTAACAGATGCTCTCTGCACTGGAAATCTGGGGCGCCACTTTTATGCGGTACAAAATTAAGTCTAGTAGACAGAGGCAAGAAGCGACTTTTCAAGGAGGGGGATTTCTGTTTGAATACTGGGGGGGGGGTGTCACTGTGCTGCCTAATGACACATGAAGCATCAAACCAAGGCCACTCTCCGGCTCCCAGTGCCAACCACAGCCTGTGCTGCTGAACCAGCTCTGCCCAAGCGCGACCACAATAAACTCCTGACCTCTGCACTGTATATCAACCAGTGGATTAAATATTCACCACCAGTACCTAATCTATACCTAGAGGTTATCACGGCTTAGTTACACGTCTGGTTGACTAAATCTCTCGGGTGGTTTTGTCCAAAACTCCCACCGACAACAGCCAGACACGGTCTGGGTATGGGGTCATCTGAATCCCTCTGAGGGTGAAAGATTACAGCAACTCAAAGGATTAAAGCGAAACCAGCGGTGCTTACGGCACCGGCTCCATGGAAAGATTTATGAAGATTTGGCAACCACAGCCTGCCAGGGAAAATAAGTGTTTTAACAGTACGGTGACTAAAACTAATGTTGTATTTCTGCTAGCTGCTGCCCGTGCATTTGCTGATGTATTTAGTTTCTAGGTTCAGGGCTAGAAGACCTTACTCATCACAGCTCTTAATGCTCTTATCCTACTGCAAAGCCTGGCACCTGACTTGATGAATAGTTACTGGTATTAATCATTGGAGGGGACCAGTTTCTTCTTTGTACATTTGTCTGAAAAATTGCGCTCTTTGTGGAAGCTTTTAATGGATTTCTCAAGTCTTTCTCAACCGTGACACATAATGCCTGAGATTCAATGTCAGCGACAAATGAAAGGGAAAAAAACCCCAGATGGAAGCGTAATTACCGTGTATCAAAATATAGTGCTTTGGTAAGTGAAACTCACAGGTGATGGAGCAATGGTTTAACATTGCCAGGCACGGGGGTTGACAGTCCCCTTCCTCACAGCCACCCATGCTGCCACCCGGCTCTCCCCTCCCCAAACTTAATTGCCTTGCAATTATTGGGTAGGAAAAAAACCCCAAAACTTTAATCACTAGAGATTAATTGCATCTCTCTGAAACGCTCATCCCTGGAACTGACAGGGAGAATGGTCTCAGCTCTTCTGTCTGTAACATTTAGCCATGAAAATACAGCGATTTTTTTTTTTTTTTTTTTTTTCTTTTTGGAAATGTCAGGGGGGAGTCGCCGGCTCTGCTCTGGGGCTTGGACGGATGCTGGGGCACCCTGAGCGCTTTGCTATTTGTTATTTCCATTACAACGCAGCACAAATCATCCGATTTTCACAGGCAACAACAAGAAACCGTCTCTGGGCCTGCAAGAGATGCTGTATTGCATATAGCCCCTGCGGAGAAGCAGGAGCAGGTCTTATCTTGCCAGAAGGAATAGAAGGGAGAAACGACGCAGAGCGTTGACCTGGGCTGGGACTTCTCCCTTTTTCTGGAGAAGGCAGGGATGGGATCTTACTGAACCTCTCTCAGATCTTCTTCCTTCTGGCTTTACTCCACCAAAACCCACGTGTCCCTCATGATCACAACTCACAGATGAACTTTTCTGTTTAAAACTTGCTTTGGTCCAAACTCAGAATTCAGCGTCTCTCTGACCTCCCTCCTGAATGACAGGTTGTCACCACAAGCTCAGTTTGGCAGGAGAAAAGCTTTGAGTCTTTCCCAGCCACTTTGTAGAATACCATAGACACCACCAGTATTTCATCCGTCATCCAGAAATATGGGGGACACGCTTCCTTTCAGGTCATCACACTCAGGTTATTTCTAATTCCAGCGTAGAGGCGCAGACCGTATCTCTTTTCTGTATTTCCATACCCACTCAATACAACACGTATTTTCAATTTCACCCCTTCCAAGCTTTTCTGTCTTGCTGCATGTGGAGCAGTATCCAGCATATTGCCAGCTATAATCAAGCAATTAGTATTACAAGAAACGATGCAGGAAAATCATGTGGCTGATTCTGAAATCTCCAAGTGATTGGGGAAAATCTTTACAAAGAATTTTACCAGCCACGCGTACAAGGATCACGTTATGGGATTTATGGAAACACAGCCACCACATCAGTGCAGTACCGTAATTTAGAGGCTGAAATTCTCATTCCGAGGTATGTGCCATAATTTTTAATAAAAGCAATTCTAAAATAGAGCTGTTGCCAAGCAAAGCATTACCGGGGCTGCCAGAAGGCTTTCTGAGGTGCCAGCCCAGCAGAAAACCAGGCAGTGTTTAAGCATGGCTGGTAAGGAAGGTGTCTTTGGATACCTGGTGGACTTGCAGAGGAATTCCAGCAGATTGAGGAGCTTCTTTTTGATTGAATTGGCAATTTTCTGATGGGCGGAAAAAAGTTCTGTCTGAAAATTTTGAGCCTGCACTACTAAGTTTTACAGAGCAGCTGAGAACAACTTTTCCAGGTGGCTTGAGGCAGGAGAGGAAAAGCACATTTGCTCTATGATACTGAAAAGTTCACGGAGCCAGATGATAGCGATGAACCTGGTTTGGGGACAGGACTCAGCAACGACACGTGGAAATTGTGGCTTTTCCCACAGCACTTTCTTATTTCTATTCTAATAGCATCTCACTGACGCTCCTGAAACAGCTAAAAATTTCTTATGGGAGCCTTTCGTACCAGAAGATATCCAGACAATTAAAAACAGACTACTACAGCACAGAAAATACATAAGCATCTTTTAAAAATGCAACAAGGGGACTGTAAAGCCCTTAAATCCTGCAGCTTTTGTTGATGCCAAGCCCTCAAGTAACGGCAACTGGATGCCGAACCCACCAAAGCAAAGTCTTGCCAAAAAAATCTTTTGTTTGGTACGCTTGCTGCTTGTGTTACACACAAAGTCTCTTCTGGGGAAGGTCAAGCAGAATTGGTGGCAACAAATCCTGGCATCAGCTTCCAGATATTAGTGGCCCCTCCGGTTGCCCTCTGCGCTGGCTTTTTTGTCTCACTTGCCAGAGCACCGCTGAAGCTGTGCTGTTGAATGACTGATCGAGTCCAAAACATATATGTGATAAGTTACCGAGCCCCTCTTCTGTCTTGATAGTTTATGTTACACGATATGATTTTTCTTTCTGCCCTACATCTTGAAAAGGCAGATCAATGTTGTGGAGAATTTTAAATTAGCCCACACTGCAGAGTAGATTTCATTACCTACGTATCAGTCCTGGAGGTACGTAGTAATTCTCTGCCTTACGTTACTGGAATTTTTTGCATCTTTTCTAGGAACTAGGTATTGATCCCTGGAAAATGAACAACAATTAAAATAAAATATAGACAGCTGCAGTCCCAGTGGTCCCATTAAAGGATGAAATGCTTCATTAACACCTCATAAGAACATTTGGAACATGAGTGGAGGGCAACTTTCCTCCTCCATCACTGGTGCCTGGTATCCAGAAAGGAATGGCTTTTAAACTTCCCAGGATTAGCCTACACGCAAATTGCTCTACTGTAACTAACCCAGCTATAAGTTGAAGTGCTCTTTCCCACCACCTCAAGACATTTTTTCTACTCTGAAATTGTTCTACCATACTCCAGCCTAAAACAGTTACTTGGCAATTTAACCTTAAATGAAGTAAGGGAAATGTAAACCTTCACAGAAACCATAATTGGTTTGATAAACCTGGCTGATAAAACCAGGTCATAATGTAAATTAAACCAACACAGCTTCATACAACCATATGCCCTTAAACCTCTTGACTGTGAAGAACCCATATCAAATTGTTGGACGCGATCTTCCTCAAAACCTCAGCTTTGAGGTTTTGACTGGGAAAAAGCTCTTCAGTCTAACAGAGGTAGAAAATCTGAATGACATTTCAACATTGTAGAAATGCTGAGTTTCTACCCGTGACTATATAGTTTTCTTATATTTATTTAAGAAATTACGGGAAGAGAAAACTGAGCAATATGCTATGCTCCTGCTGATTTCCATGGGGCAAAGGTACCTCTGAAAATTAAGCCCCAAAGCGTTAGGCACGTCGTAGCTTGCACATTCAGTGGTGTCTATACAGAGCGACTGGAAACACACACTAAGTTAGCATGATTCAGGAAAGTGTGATTGGTTGCCAGTGAAGGACTCGAGAGAATAAACCTCCAGTCCTATTTTAGATGCAAAAAAACCCTGTTATCAAGCCCGAGAGGTAACCATTCAGTATGGAGACAGGATCGAACTCAGCTACAGTCTCCCATGTTGCTTCCCATGACCGTTGTAGAGGCTGTCCTAACTCCTCCTTCTCCATCCGCCCAGGGTGTAAATGATGCTTGGATCACATCTGTCCTCCCAAATGGGAGAATGCCTCCCTCGGAAACTCTGTCTCAGCCCAGAGAGACATGAAATGGATCCAGCTATGGCTCTGGCTGCCTAACACCCAGAAAAATCTTATTTTGCATTTTCTGACAATTTTTTACCAACAGTATTTCGTCCAGCTAGAAATCAATGACACCTGAGACATCAGTGGTGTTATGTAAATATCTATCCTATAGAATGAGGGTTATCCACCTAAGGCTTCTGAGGTTTCTAGTTTACTTCTGAGGTCCATGAAGAGTAACTCTGACTAATGCTCCTTGTCAGTTGGCTTAAATTCCTCAGATGGGAAACGCTTAGGGAGGCTGCAAATCCAAACAGGTTGAAAATAGGCAGTCAATAGACAGATAATGTCAGTCAGTCAGATACTGTTAGTGTCTGACAGAAGAAATACCAGTAGCTGGCATGATTGATCGAGAATGAAGGAAATACCACCCACAAACAAAAAAGTAAATAAACAGGATTTGAAAGCGCCGTATTGCATTCATTTTGAGACTTCTTATTTTCCCCTTTTTTAAGCTGATTTGATTTCACTCCTCGGTGTAATTCTCTGAACCAGGCATCCTTTATCATAAATAAATACAAAGCGGCCCTTACCGCAGCACCATTAACAAGGGTGCCGTGCCAGTCACTGTGCCCACCCGCATGGAGATACACCTTCCTACACTGGGCGACCTCCGTGTAATCAAGGGTGTGGTGCTTAATGCCTTGTAACCACGTAAGGAAAAAGTGAATTTTTATGTTGTTTTTTTTTAAACAGGAGCACAGAAGGAAATTATGGGTAATTTACTTGTTTTTTACAAAAAAGAAGAAAGAAGTCATTTTTGTACATGTGCATCTCCTGGTGTTTGCGATTCTGAAGTGTTAAGCCACTTGAAATAGTAGATAACGCAGAGGTTTTGGCTGGAATCTGGGTCTTTGAGTTCTGCCAGGCTATAAATAAACACAGATTGATTTACATATTTATTAAATTCATTTTTACTAGGTTGCAGACATTTCAGGTCTTTCAGATACTGTGGTCAAAATGCCAGCAAGGTCATTCTAAGAAATACTGAAATTCACCAAGATGTTGCCCAGTGCCAGAAATGCACCAGTTTAGGAGCAAAAGGTAAAAAAAGAGAAGGCAACACTTGGGGTCTGTTGTGAGCGCGGGTGGGGAGGATCTGAAGGAACTTCATGGATGTTTTGTGTCATTAATAAGCAAGATATGGATGGATACCTCCCAGTTCCTGTCACTGTAACAGTGTGACCTAGATTAGCTTGTGGAATAGCAGGTCAGATTTTACTGAAGAGCATGCCTGCTGCCTCAAGGAAGCACAAAGAAACTTAAGGCGGAGAAGGAAAGAAAGAGAAGCATGTGAGTCCAAACATACACAACTCTTGTTTAAAATGTGCCCCTTCCAGGCATCTTTGAGAAAATAAACCCACCTGAACCATGAGCTCAGCTCTTGGCAGCAGCTACGTATTAGCTGCACAAAACCGCGCGTTTCAGCGGGAGGTTTTAATCAGGAACTCAAGGTGCTATTTCCAAAGAAGCTGAAGTATAAAAAGGCGCCTCATGGCTTTTTTCCAAGGCCCCGTCTCTCTCCTCATGTGGAATGAAGTGTTCTGATTTTTCCAAAAATCCAACCAGAGACTACCTGCCTCTTTAGCTGCCTTCCATCCAATAAGGATTTTGGGGACTGCAAGCCGCGTCCATTGCACCTAGGGCTTCAGCCCACCTTCAAGCAGGTCTTCAGCAGGTCTGGGTGGCTGCCGTCTGGCTCCAGGCTGGGGCAAACTGGCCGACTGGCTGCGTGAAGACACTTGGGTATCATGAGAGGAGAAGACGACTGGCTCACCCTCGGCAGCACAGCTGCGAGCAGACTGTGCCCCGTGGTGTGACAAACTCAAGCGCGCGCTGGCATGTTTAACAAGGACAATACAAAGAGTGCCAGCACCAGTTATGTCAGGAACAAGTGATGCAACTTTTTGTTGCTACTTTTCTTTCACACCTTCAAGCCTTTTTGACCAAGCTGCGCCACAAAAATGTGAGAAACATGTCATTCGCTGGAGGGACAAGGAAAAACTGCTATTCTGAGCAGGAAAGAACAAAGTCAGTCACCGAGCCAGCATGTAGATCACTGAAGAGTTTACATATTGTCATCAAGTACGGGTGCCAGAATCTGATATCTTTGATGGCACATCAGCAGTCTGATTAGCAACGTGAAGCCATCGCAGAATGGAAATTATTTGTCACACTCTGGAAGACTGACGCTTGACATCTGGTTTGACAGGTTATGAGGCATCATTAAAACACCCTCATAAATGAAGAAATTCAGTTCACCCATCGGAGCCCACAAATGATCCCACTGTGATCCCAGAGGTGCTGGGATTCCCAGGAACACCTGAAGGCTCTGCTGCTGTGGCCAAGGTGAGTTTGTCCAGTCACCCGCCAAGGCCACCCAGCATACTGCCAGCCCAACCTTCACGTCAGGAAACAGAATTTCTAATTTCTTCTCAACTCACACCTCTGAGAAGACCCCGAAGACAAAGAATCAATGGGCATGAGGAAATAGAAGAGCAGGCAGAAAATTGACCAAAACGTACTGTGATTAAACTACCAAACACGATGTTAATGTGTTCCTGCAGTGGGACGTAAGTCAATCAGTTGTTAGTACAACATTCACTGCAGGAGACTTTTAAATACTAACCCCTGTAGAAGCAAATGCCCTTTCAGTACCAGTCTTGGTGCGACTCAGTTTCGCGGGGATGTAGGGAGGGAGATATGGTTTAGTATCGCGTGGTCCTGAGAAACACAATAACATGCAAAGCAGCGAAGCACCTTGCAACAGTTATAAAAAGAGAAGGCACTCTGCTTAGCAGCCGAAAGAGAGCAATAAGGCCATGCCAGCAAGCACCAGTTCACCCTAATTGGGCTATCCTTGTCTTTGAAAGAATGAAAGAATGCTGGTCTCCTGGTTGTGCCTGCAGGTGGTTTCACAGCACTGCAGTAATACAGAAAAGGCTCCATCCTCAAGGTTCCCTTCTGATTTTGTGCCCAGTGATGTTCAGCAGGGTTTTGATGGGGCAAAGACCTCAGAATTTTGCCTCGAATCAATTGCCCTGATAAGAACTTGCACAAGTGGTGCATGGGATGAGAGCAGAGGTCTGTCTAATCCTGCGTGCCCTTCCTCATCACAGCCAAAATCAAAAGATGTGCTGGACGCCATGTGATAGACTTCCTGAAGCGGAGTCAAACTCAAATACATTTGCTTTGCACTTGTGCATCAACAGACTCACATTCTGGAAAAATAACAGGGAACACGCAATAAAAGCTGGGGGCTTTCCAGTAATAACTCCCATAAACTAATCACACCCATTGAAATCAACCAGGCATGCCATTTATTTGGTGTTTTGATAAATTATAGCCCTGGGGTGCACCGAGGGCCAGATTTTTAAAGCTATTCAGCTGTTTAACTCTCATTGATTTCAGCATAATTGATTTCAGTGGGAGTTAGGTGCCTGTATTGCTTCACACTTTGGGCCAGTCCCCTCTATGGTAACTGTACCAATTAGGCAGGAGACCTATTTATCAGGAGCCCCATTAAATAGAATCAGTGGTGCCCAATTACGTCTAAATTACCAGTTCAGCCACCCTGATGTCTGAACGGGAGGGGCGGCTGTTGCCGTAACGCCATTGACAGGGAGAATCTCTCCCGTTGTATCCCACTTATAGGAACACTCATCTGGGAAAAACACCCTGCTTCCTCCATCGACCCAATGGTTTGGTTTTTTTTTCTAACCCTCCCACTAGGTCCCTCTGACATCGAAACAGGCTAATGGTGTAATGGATACTAGGAGGAAAAGTAGGCTGAATCCAAACCTAAATGAGCGGGGCTTACATAATTAGAGGGTGAGAGAAAGAGAAACTAGAATCAGAGACACGGTCTTTTCAAGGTTTCCAAGGCAGCAAGTGGCTGCTTCTCACACAGCGTACACCACAATTGTGTTTTCAATTCTACAGCATCGGTTTCCCCTACGATGAGGAGGGGGAAAAAAAAAAAAAAAGAAAAATCCACACTCTTTTGAAATGTGAGTGCTTTTGAAATAATAGAGAGAAGGTCTGGGACATTATGCTCCACATGAGTAGTTGTGGCGATATCTTCATTTATTTGATATCATCTTCTGACATTTCATTCCATTTGCAGGCAAGTCATTTGTAATGTTACGTACAAAGGATTCTGGTGTCGTGATCTTTAACGTTTGCCCTGTATCTAATACTGAAGATCATCCAACCATGAGGAAACCAGCTGGAGGAAATTCCTCTCCTGCAAGACATGAAGGCCAGTGACGGTATGAAAGATGCGGGGCTGCTTTGTCATTTACTGCTCCATATTCCATATGTTTGTCTGATTGGTGTAGGGAAAGGTCCATTTATTAGCACAACAGTTCATGTGAATTGCAGACAGCTGAAAGGAAAAAAAAGAAAGAACCAAACAGCCAGGAAGGCAACGCAATGACTGAGCAGAACAGCCTTAAGGGAACTCTTGGGATGCTGCCGAAAACCACGTGAGGACGGTAAGTCCGGATGGGCAAGCCATCCCTGGCACCACACTTTGGACAACAATCTTGGGAGAAAGGGGTTACAGCAGGGGGAAAAAAAAAAAAAAAAAAAACCAAACCCTTTTGGCAAAATCACAGTGAATTTTTGCAAAGCTGTCAGAACACCAACAGGTAAAGCTTGTGACGAAGCTGACTCTAGGAAGTAAAACAATATTTCCCTGCACAGATGGATCTTTCTATATAGGTCAAACTTTTGTTTTCTGCCAGCCTTCTTTCTCACTCCTAGGATGACACCAGCTGCACCACGCTGTACTGCTGGTTCCTCCTTCTTGAAAGAAATTCTTTCCAGGTGCCAAATCCAATCAGAACAATGTAGGTAGCTCAGGTGATGGCAGGGAACCAGAGCCAATGAGCTGGGAGGAGTGAAATGCTCAGACAGCTTTCCCATCACCTGCACCACCAGCAGACAGACCTCCTGGCCTCCCCAAACCACCAGGTTTCCCAGGACAAGCAAGCTTTGTGTCTTCCCATGAGCGCCTGAAAAAGGTAAATGTTGACTAAAACCGCCTCCTTTTGAGATCGGCCTTTAATGAAAGCTCCTTGTTACCCACAACCTCGCTTCAGTATGAATGAAACCGTTAATGCACTGGTCGTTGTATTACAGCTCAGCATTTCAGGCTTGTTACGGTTCAGGGGAAAAATATGAATAACTCGTTTAGCTAGATTTCATTTCCTTGCTCTCTGCAAGGTCTACAAAATAATTCCTCAGTGGGCATTTGTTCCAGCGCTTACTTAACCTGATCTTTTCAGCTGCGCCAGTGATCACTTCTCAGTTTCTGCCCTATTCTGCAAGAAGACAGCTCCACAACACCCTGCCTTCTGTGACCTACCCTTGGTAGAACTGTCACATGGTTGTGCCGGACAGGTCAGAAAACAATTTCATGCATTTGGGTGGAATTTGTAATACCACAATGGTTGGGTTTTATCAGAAAAAAAAAAAAAAATCCTTGCTTTTCACAGGACCAAGAGCAAGCACCACCACGGGGTTTCCCTCAGCAGGTGTCCAAGCACTCACCTAAGGCCAGGGAAAATAATAAATGTGACTCATTTCTCTTAAAAGAAAGAGAGAAAATAAAGAAACTATTATTTTGCTTTCCTCCACTATCCTACCCCAATCTGTTCTTTACCCAACTGAATTGTTCATTCACTGTTGAGTCCAAGTAACCCTTTTTATAATGCGCTAGTCTTGATAGGTGTGGGAAGGAGGGCAGGGAGACTAATGAAGTAATTACTCCCAGTCTGTTACTTGTAGAATCTGGCACTTAGGAAAAGCTTCAATGGTATTTTTTTTCTTGTGAAGAGGGGAAAAAAAAAAAAAAGTGGTGTGGCTTGGCCAAAAGCTTAGTGACTGAGGAAATTGGCTCCAAACATCCATACCTCAGGGTGAAAGCTGGCTTTCTCCTTCCCGATTAGCTAATGTTTTCACACGTTAGGCTGTAAAATTGCGAAGTGGAGTATTAGGGCTTCTGGTTTCTCACTGTGAATGACACATAAGGGCACCTTCTTGCCATGGTAACAAGCAGAAGTCACAGTGTTATAGCTAGAAAATGTAAAGTTACAGCAGAAGCACTCAAGCTGGATAGGAAATGGTTTGCTCATCAGTGAGCGTTGAGATATCGGGTAGGGGGAATGGGGAAAAAAGACAAAGGCATCAATATTGCCTGCTCTCACTGAAGAAAAGCATATCAGGATCTGGTGCTTCCATAAATGTTGGAGTAGAAGGAAACCAAGGCTGGGCTTGCCAGTGTCTGAGTCCTGCCACCGAGGCTGTCTTAACCAGGGATCTTGCGGTCTTCTTTCTTCAGATGTTTTTTAATATATTATCTTTTACAGTTGTAAATCCTCCCATCTATTATCCTTCCTCGCTTACTGAATTTCTCCATTTCTAAAGAAGTTGCTTCTGACCCATCCTCCTTAAGGTAACGCTCTCTTGAGCCATAAATATCCCTGTCTTGTTCTTTCTGAGAACAAACTCCTATGGCACTTAAGGAGCACTCGGCCCAAAACAGGAGTGACGCCAGGTCCGGGAGCCTTCAGCTAACCTTCAGCCCAGGTTAGCGCTTTTATTTTTACTATGAAGTATGACTAATCTCCAGTGCCTCCAGCAGAGAAGTGAGTGTCCCAGCCAAGAGTTTTAATACTTCCCAAAGGCCTTTTGCAGTTGACCCAGGCTGGCTAATAAGCCTAGAGCTTGTGCACCGGCTTTTAAACATCTGCTCTAAGTGCACCATTTTAGCCCTTTGAGTTTGGCCTTACACGTGCTATTTTTGGCTTGTGCTAGTGACTGACATGTTGTCCTGCTGACTGTGTTATTTCACATCCTGGAAACACTGCGGGCTGTGAGCTACAGGACTCTCTGTTTGGGAAAAAACACGTTTCTTCTGTAAATCTCCGTGTTCTGAGGGTGTCCTAGCAAGAGTCACCTAGCAATGACAAGAGGGGCGAGAAATGAGACGGGTACTGAAAAAGCATTAATACATAATAAATAAAACAGTGGCACAACAGACAGAATTTGATCAGCTGGAATCTCAAATATTGGTGTAGAAGAGGAGTATTTATAGATATGGGCTGCTGCAGCCCTGTTTAAAAATACTGGCAGAAGTTAGAGGGAGAACTCAGATTACTGCGTAGGGTGGAAATGGCCAACCTACAGCGTAACATTTGCAATTCTCTGGAAATCTTTGGGATTTCAAGCAGCTTGGGGCAAAGTATACTTCGCACACATGGCGCCTGCCATGTGTTCAGCCCTCTCTCCTCAGGAGGCCAACTGCCAGGATTTGTGTAGCATGTGTGAGTTATGTGTTTGGATAAAGCGTTTGCTGGAAAGGGAACTTATGCAAACTTCTCTTTGCTGAGGTCGCCTGAAAAATTTCCACGCACAACTCTAACACTGTAGTTGCTTTGTAACTCAAGCCCAAACAATGCCACTATAGAATTTTTAATCTTTGTGACCATCCCTTCATTTCCACAGAGGGAGGGTTGGTTTTTTTCCTGTCCTTTACTAGCTCAAAATTTATGCACCGACAAGTACAAATACCCATTGCATCTATTTCAGGTGCCCATGGAGATGGCTGCAACCTAGAGCATACAACACCTGCAGCAATGGTGTATAGGTTGTGCCTCAGTATGTTGTCCCTAAACAAGGGTTCTTCAGCCGGCGTGCAAAAACCAATCAATGCACTGAGTCAAGATATTTGTCCTTATTTCAATTCTGCAGAATCACGTGCCGGGCATTTAACAGCAGGCAGCACACCCCACATTTCTGACAGCCCAATATTTATAGGGAGAAGATACAGCTGATTGCTGAGCTGATTGGTTCCTTTACCATCCCTCATCATACATATGCATTCCAGTCAATGTTTTAAACATTTTGGGAGATCCCCCTAAGTAGCGTGCTCCTTATTTACAAGAAAGCGTGCGTTTTATTATTATAATCTCCTAAGGCTCTTCTCGGCCACACTCTTATCTAGATTCCCTTCCAAAGACTATACATCTTGTCATCCTACACTTAGATCAGAGACCAGGAGCATACTCCCTCCCTGGGCCTTGTTCCCCTTCAGTAAGCTCTTGATACGGTAATCCTTCAACAATTCCATTTCTTTGATCTAAGTTTCGGTTAATTGTTTCTACATCTAGTCCTGGTGGACGCGCAAGGACACAATTAAGTTTAATTGTTTCTACATCTAGTCCAGGTGCAAAAGGCCCAATTAAGTTTTAATTTCATGAGTTCAGCTGAAGTTCAATCAAAGTTCTGTTACAATTTAATACAAAGTGCTTACGCAACTTTTTAACCATATTCTTTTGACATCAAGTATTTATCACTAAATGGTTCCCATTTCCTCAGACGCATGCAGCAATGAAGTGCTCAGAGTATTGGAAGGACAGTTGAGTTTGACACAGGTTTCATTGATTCAGTGGATAATAATCCTTCCTTTGGCAATGCGAATAGCCTTGGCAGTGCCCAAAATGTCTCTGTGAGTGCTGAGGAGGTGCCAGCTGCTGACATGGTGGGAGATTGAATTCACCCCGGGGAAGGGGGGAGGATCATTTCTGGTTGTGGCTTCAAAACAAGAAGGGCCGAAAGGAGGAGGGCAGCAGCATCCATCCAGTTATGTGGGTTTTCCCTGAGATGACCCCTATGGATACATTTATTTTGATTTCTCTGAATTTAGCATTTGTTTGCTGGCATTTTTTTGACTGTTTGCTTCTTGCTGGACTTCTTAAGGTCTATGAGATCATTCTGTCTGCATATCCACGTATCTACATGTCTACCTCTAACCTACCCCCGAACTATCGAACCTGTGGGTCAAATTCTGCCAGCTTTCAGATGGAGCCAAATTTCATCTGAGGGAAAGGCTGAACCACAGTCTTAATCTTTATTAGACCACTAGGCAATGTGCTCGGAGACACCAATAGATCAGAGCAGAACTCAAACCTCTCAAAACGCTACCAAATCCAACCACTAAGCACCCCATTGTAGAAAGCCAAGCTTCACTTAATCAAGTTTGCCTTTACTTAAAAATGCAAATGGCTGCAGCCCCCCATCCATCTGACCTGCCAGTGAAGATGAGTTTGAGGAGGAACAGCAGACAGCACACAACAGTGCTTTCATTATGTGTCGTTAAATCTATGCTTCAGCGAATAACTTCAAAATAAAGCCTGAAGACTTAGTGTATAGATGGACACTGATTTTTGCCTTTCACCGAAGGTACAGAAGCAGCTATAAACACTTCTGTAAACTCGGAGGAGAGTCCTTGCACGGTTATGTTTGCAGACACCGTCTCCCAAGATGATTAATGAACAGCAGTAATGGGTCTGTATTTGAGCACAACGCTGCTGGAGTTAATATCCAGATCCTTCCCTGTTTGGGAAAGGCATTTTATAGGTGTTTGAAAATGGGTTGGTTAATCATCAAAACTGGAGTCATTCGAGCGAGAGGTACTTCAGAGATGAGCCAGCGGAAAGAAAAAAGGCTGCTATGTTTCCTAAAGGCGACAGATCTGACAACATCTTGTTTCTTCTGGAAGACAGAGATGCTTCTCTTGGGTTGATATCAGGGAGTATGGTCAGGGTGTGGGATTGCGGAGACTATATTTTATTGGTATTTCAAAAGTGATGATTTTTTTAATTACATTTTTTTAACAGTCACATTTTGCAAGACGTCATCTATGGAGAATAAGAAACATGGCATAAGGAACAGCGGCCCACATCTTTAAATACTAACCACAGGTCTTGCACCAACAGCGTGAGCGAAGATGATCTTTACCTCTCATTATAGCCAGTTTGGATCTTCCACACTTGATTTGGCTTTCGGCCAGCGAGAGCATTGCGCCAACACCTTTTCCTTTCAACCTTTTGTACTAAAGCTACAAGAAACAAATTTATGTCAAAGAGCATTGACTTGCTGGCGAGCTGATGTTAGTTGATGTTTGCGGAATGCTGTGAAGATGTAGAACGCTTCAGAAACGCTGCTTGTTGTGAACGGTGATCAGAGCAGGTGAGGGATACACATACAGCGTTCCTCCTGGGAAGGAGGACACGTCTATGAGGATCACATGTGAGACAGCAAGCAGTGCTGAGGGTACGGTGAGCTGAAGTGAGGAGCTCAAGGGCAGCGTGGTTAGACGTTTGGGAGAGCAGAGTTGCCGTCAGCCCCCACTCCACATTTGAATGCTATTTGGAGGCTAAAACCTTCTCTTTTGTGCTAACTTTGGTTCATTGCAGTGCACATCTTCCCTCTCCTTCCCCGGTGTCTGCTGAGGTCACATCTTCTCCTCTGCTCCCCCAGCCTTTGTGTTTTGTGGATGAACACACGTTGTTCCTCACCCATACAGCGCCCAGTGCGCACCCAGCCTCTCCTCTGGGTTACACAGAACTGTTGTAATGGAGGGGGACTTACCTTGGGGACAACGTCATCACCAGTTTTGGCACTGGAAGATGCCTAAAAGACCGTCCACACTGTGCATGCAGAGAAGGTTAAGCCATGCCCGGGCAGTAAGGCCACTTCAGGGAACCACAGCCCTGTGCTGCTGTGGCCTGGCGGGGGACAGCCTGTTTGCTCGGGTGCTGCAGCGCCTTAACGTGGCTCTGCTGCCACTGGGCCCATCCCAGTATCTCCATAAGGGGATGGAGACGTGGCATCAAGAACTTCCCACAGCTGCTGGGCTACACTGTATTTCGTCTTCCAAATTCAGGATGAAGGGACAGAAATTGAGAGGCAGGAGACGCTGCATCTCCAGTATAACACTTAATTAGCAGTACTTTTTCTCTGCTGCAGGTTCTGGTCTGGTGGAAACTGGGACCCCAGCCTTTCCCTGCTGCCTCATATCGGATGCCATGTATATGCCATTCAAATTCCTTCCAGTACCTGCTCTGGCACCCGTGCTACAGGTTTTCTCTGTTGGTGTAGGCACCACAGCTTTAGTTTGGTGATAACAGTGGGATTTCTGTCCTGCACATCATTGCCTGGCTTGTCCTTGTCATGGTCTATATGTACGGACAGGGTTGGAGGGCTGACATGAGGATGAATCCTGCTTTAAGAGCAAAGATTCAAAGACAGCAGGCGAGATCTCCTAACCAAAAAAACTCTCACTGGAGTAAATCTAAATGAAACCCTTCTTGGCCCTTCCTAAGGGCTGAGTAGACCTTAATGAACCTTTTCTTTTTCAGCTTAACTCTTAAGATGTTTTACATATTCTCTACCCAGGGAATATCTACTAATAAGGTCTGAGCACACTCTTGCAATTTCTTTTAAAGCTAACTAACACTAACCTATCCCTAAAGGGTTGCTTTCGCGTCAGGACTCCACCTTAATTACTAGAACTTTACCCGTGCTCCTGGCTTTACGTATCACCGGCCTGCCTTCCAGCTTGACTCCTTATTTGCAGATGTGGCAGGATCAGGGGGAGTGGAGATCATCCGTGGGAGAGGGGGAGAAGAGAAAGAGCAAGAAATGGTCAAACGAGTCTGCAAATTTCAGTCCATCAGCCCCCAAATTTCCAAAGAAAGGAATAAAAAAGAAGACAAAACAGAATTAGAACCTAAGGATTTGGTGGCTCCAAGAAAGCGTCCAGCTGAAGTATTTTCAGCAAGAAAATTTCCCTTTAAACAGAAATTTGGATGGACTGAGACGATGCAGTTGAGCTGACTTAGGCTAACAGGGAAGGATGGAAAAAATGAGGGGAGCAGGTTTTATGTCCTAACTTTCACGTTCACATTTTCAAATCAGAATGTGCCAGTTCAGGTGTGCCAGTTGCAGGGGCATGTTTTGTAGCTGAAAAGATTTGCCTCTTTGTGCTGAGACAGGAACTTTTACTGAAAAATTGACCTAGAACTGATTTTTTAAAAGGGAGAAAAGTTTATAATGGTAAATAATCCAAAGCTGAAGAAAACTATTTTTTTGAAATATCCATTTCTACTTGCCCTAAACTGATTTTCTCCAATTCTCTTATTTTCTATTTCTGCCATTAAATCCAAAAGTCAGGTTTTTACTGTGCTTCAGCCCTTCAGGCTGCTCCGTTCTGACTCCTCAGCACTCCAAGGGCCTTCGCAGGAATTAAGTGTATCTCACAAAAGGACACATTTCTAGGGTGAAGGTTTAATTTGATTTTGGACTGTGTGACTGTGAGTGAATGAAAAAGCAAACAAGAACTTGCTCATGCCTCTATATCAGTTCTGCTAATCGGAGCTCTAGGAGTAAATGAGTTGATTTCTCTCGGTTATGGGTGGGAAATGAACTGAAGCAATCCTCCACCCACCAAGTGTCCAGCCAACAGTAACTTAGCCAGCTAGGAAACAAGGAAAACAGTGATGTCCTGCTGGTCCGGGCCAGCCATACGTTGTTATCCTCCCCGGGTAGGAAGGCAATGACATGGAAGTTCAGATCAGCAGGGACTCCACGGCACCACACTTTTGTTAGAAGAGCTCAACAGCGAGCACAAGAGTGTTTCTGGGTTTAGACAGAAGGGTTGGTCACGGCTTTCTGGTGTAGCGTATTCAGCTTATAGTTTGTTGAACATATACACAGCTGCAGTGAGCTACTTGGGCAACTCGAACATCCCACAGCCTTTCCCTTCTTCCGAGGAATCCTTCAGGGGTCCTTCCATACTGGACCTGTCCAGTGGTAGCCCCACAATTTGTTTTCTTGGACCACAGCAACAGATCCCCAGAGCCCACATTGTGCTGGCAGCTCTGCGGTCCCATGTATAGGTGAGGGGACACCCCGAGGCAATCTTTCCCAAAATGGGGAGACAGGGCTGCCATCCCAACCAGCTCCCTCATTACATCCATCTGATGTAGGTTAATGCTTTTTTATTTTTTTCAATACAGACAGGTAAACGGGGTTGAGGTGGTCGTGTCCGGGGCACCCCCAGAGTGAGGTGTCCCACTGCAGAGAATGCACGGCACTGCGGAGCAGAGGGGTGACTCCCGACGCCGTGCAGTCACATCGACGTATGCCATGCCCCAGCCCACCCCAGGAACTGGCTCAGCCAGCGCTTCCCTGGGGATCCCCGCCAGTCACTGCTGTCTGGTGCACGCGCGCCTTTAGAGTGTCAGCAAGGCAGACGGACGCGCTGCCCACGTCTCCTGATATCTTTTAGTCATCTTCGTCAGCCAAACTGTACTCCTGTCCTGGGAATACCCCAGTGATGCACAGCTTCAGCTGATGAGCTAGGATTAAGAGGACTTTTATATAAGGCTTGTTTGATTAAGTGGCTATTATCAACTAAAAACTTGGTGCTTCCCATTAAGTACTCACAAGCGCGTGTCCTCATTTTACTTGTTCTGTGCTTGCGTTATGCTTTGGAAGAGGCAGCCTGGCCTTTTTGCCTCATCCAGGTCTGCTTTGCCAACGCTAATAAGATGCTCTGTCTGGTTGAGCGCTAGGGTAAGAAATGCAATGCCCTGATGGAGCATTTTCCTCAGAGGTGTTTCTATAAGATCACCGCATCCCCTTGTGCTTTACCGTGTAAATTAGCCAGCCCCTGTGAGCTTTCTGCTCCCAACCTGATCCTTCGGCGCCTCTCGCCCAAGGCAGCTCTCTCCTTCCAGCAGATCAAATCCCGTACCACTCACAAAAGACTAAAACAATAACACTCTCACCTTTTGTCTTTGTTTCTATTACTGTGCCAGCCCAGTTTGATTTGCTGTCTTTTGCAGCATCTGTGCTCAGGCTTCAGTGATTT
This sequence comes from Larus michahellis, assembly GCF_964199755.1. Classification (NCBI taxonomy): domain Eukaryota; kingdom Metazoa; phylum Chordata; class Aves; order Charadriiformes; family Laridae; genus Larus; species Larus michahellis. Next base: position 7,575,326 of record NC_133904.1, on the reverse strand, counting down.
CCCATAATAGCCCCATATACTTTTGGTGATCCATGTTCATTTTACACGCACACCCCACTTTAATCCTTCTGTCCAGATCAGTTATTTCATACTTTTGTACATCAAATTGCATTCACCATCTGTTGGCCCAGTTGCCCTACATAAGCCAAACCCTCTGAAGGTATAATTGCAATATTGTCCATTGTTTGCTCGCTCCTTTTCCTCCCAACACACATAACGACAGCAAAATTGAAGAAATAATTTAAATCTAATTTAAATTCCCTTCGGGTTTTTACACTGCGCTGATCAAAATAGTAGCTAGGGTCTTCAAAAGAAGGATCCATCCATCTCAGAAGAGCCTTGGTGCCCTCAGATAGCTGTCTGTGAAAATGAGTGAATTTTTGTAGGACGGGAGCATGGTGGCCCAGCGTTAAGCTGACGGTAAATGCTACCAGCACATAAGCCTGCTGTTAAATCATTGCACAGAAGAATTCCAATCTGGTTAATCAAGATCTGATTTTATACCGCCCCTTCCATGAAATAAACGTACCCAAGCCATTATTTTCTTTTTGTCTTATCTATTCTGATCTCTGCTTCGGCCAAAGCTCGTTGTTCTGGGACTGTGCGCTATATATCGCGCTCGGGCGGTTTTTCGAGCATCTACAGGGAAAGCTCGTAAGCGCCAACCCTCTTCCCCAGGGATAACTACTCCTTGAGCTTTGATTTAATTTTTCCTGCGGTCAGGAGGCCACCCACAGATCTCAAGTTCTGCCTGACCTGCTTCATTTCTGCCTCAATATTAAAACCAAGAGCAGGGCGGGGGGGTTAAGTCTCTGGTGAGACTCATAGGTTGGTCCAGGCCTGGGTTTGCATTTACCTTTAGGACTTGCGGTGGGGTGGAACCTGCTGCAGAGCCAGGGGAAGTACCTCCAGCAAACATCAGAGGCACACGCTCCAAAGCAATGCATTTCACCGGCGCGCACCTCCTGGAGGGGCAACTTCGGGGGAGATAAATAAGACATGTAATTTCTTGTCAGGCTGTTGCATTTCCCACCGCTCGTTTTAACAATTACGCTCTGTGACTTTTTTTGTTAAACAGCTGAAAAGAGTAGATTCTTGTAACCTAGGAAGAAAAATTGCCTGGAGAGATGAAACGTACCCAGACTTAATTTTCTCTCTTGCGCTTTTTGAGGTGTTTGCAATGACTGTTTCAGTGCAGCAGCCAGTAACAAGACCTGTGGTTTTGGCACTTCGTTGCCACACTCTCCCTTTCAGCAGCCAATTTCCTTACAACTAAACGCAGGCGGAATAAAAGGGCCCACCTAAGCTGTGGCTTTTTTTTTTATTTTGCTGTTTTCTCCCCCTGAAGACAGTGGAAACACCGCTACAGATTACAACAGGAATCGTTAGAATCCCATAATTATTTCATATGCAGCTTTCTCTAAAACTTATTTTTAAAGCAATTAATGCAAGAAGTGATTGCCCTTTAGTGAGCGGTGTCCCAATGTGAATTGTAATCAATGCCTCTTCCGAGTGCTTCTTTGCACTGATACCTGTACCTATTACAGGCTTCTTCTATAGAAAGGTTACGCGAGCACAATTTTGTTTCTTATTATTATTTTATTTCTTTATTATTATTTTATTTCTTACCGTTTTTCAGACGGGGCGAAGTTTTAAGAGCGTGGCTGGACTTACAGCTTCAGGATTGGTGTTGCTCTTGTAAGAGGCTGCCTTTAAGACTGACCTGGAAAATATGTATTCAAGGAGCACACATCCTAAATGCTCCAGCACTTCTTTTTTGCTTTCAAGACCAGAAGGTTGTACATTAAACGCACTCCAGTATTCATGACTACAACTTCAATGCTTTTTTAAACAGCGATGATTCTGAACTCAAGATCAACCTGTTGTAAATAGATAATAAGATCAATCTGAAATCCTGTTTGTTTGCTCAACTGAGGCACCTTTGAAACCAAAATCAAATGCAGAAGAAAAAAATTGAACTGTCTTTGAAGACGACATAGAGAAGGATACAACTGAAAAATAAATACCGAGACAGACATCAACCCGCCCTCTATAAACTTCTGCGTTTAACTGCGATTCAAGAAGATGTAACGTGGTACCACGGTGACAGAGATTATTGAAATTGCCAGTGATAGATTTGTCTGTCGTGGTGCAGAGCGCAAAAACGGGGAAGACTGGGAAGGGAGAAAGGATGGGAGGAATAAAGGCTTTCGTTCCACACGACATGCATGTGAGTCATTAAAAATGCATCCAGCTATACCTGGAATATTTCTCTTGTGAGGAATAGAAATACAATCCCATTGAAACAGCTACAACAGTTTTGTTAGGGGTATTTTTTTCCAGGCAGAGCGACCCGAATCTTCCCCAATTCAGCTATTCCTGCCGGGGTCGATGCCTGGGCAGAGCAGGTCCCTCACGGCAGGGGCAGGATGGCTCAGGACCCAGGAGGAGGAGGAGGAGGCGGCTGGCACTCGATAAATCAAGTACATTGATAAACTCGAAGAAAGACTTGCGGGAGTAAGCACTCAGCGTTGCCGCTGCTACTGAGCTTCAGGGTGATATTTTAAGGCAACATCTAGGTTATGAACATGAAAATATGGCACTCCAGACTCTCAGCCATCTGAACGTGGCCGACGGTGAATGCTCATTTCTAACATTTCTCACCAGGGTGAGTATTGATTTCACTTCTCACACTACACTAGTCACTTGACCAAGCTGCAATCCGATGTCTAATGTGTTAGTCACACTGGCTTGTGGGGACTTGTGGTCTGTAGTCTATCATACGGTGACCTTTATGACTGGCATAGTCTTAATCATGACAGAAAAGACTGATATAGAGGTATTCGCATCGTTATTTTTAGCACTAGGCAATGGGATAGTTGAAGGAGTAGTAAGGTACGAGTAGAGTGGCATTTACTGTCCCCTGTGGATGAATGTAATGATTTGTTGTACAGTTTAATTATTTTTTTTAAGGATAAGGACAAAAAGTTGGCTGGATAGGCAGCTGAGAGGAGGTAAATGCTCCATTTTAGGTGAAGGAGCGCTCAGATTAGAAGCATCAAGGCTGAAATTCCTCACATTAACTGCTCCTATAGCTTTTCCCAGCATCCCCATTCCCCTCCAACAGCACTGAGCAGAGAGTTTGTACCTCAAAATGAAAGATGAGCCAGTGACATCCTGAAGTCTTGTAAAAGCTTCATGTTTGTTAAGCTCGGCATGGGAGTTGCTCAAATACTCTAGCAGCCTGGAGCCATGAGAAGCGACCAGGAGAGTCCAGCCCACAGCCCGCTGGCAATACAAGATGCTGACCTATGAGCTGGAAGGTCTTTGCTCCCATGAGGATCCTTAATAGCACAAACTGTATTTTTCATCGCGACCTGTCTCGCCGCTCAATGTCCTCCCAACCCCCCATGAGAAAGAAATGAAAGGGATCAATATTTCTTCATTCTAATGTTGCCATTTGCTAGCTTTCCTTGTAATTGTTGACCTCTTTCCACCTTCCAAACGGTCCCTCCTTTCTAGAAACACTATCACCTGTCCAAAACATTTTCCAGTTATTACATGAGCTGTATCAACATCCCCCACAAGAGTAAGAAACCGTGATTTATGGTGAGATCCTCCCCACTGTGAAGGGTTAACCTGAACCATATGTGCTACTCAAGCTCCCAGGCTGACCCTCAGTGAAAATTAATAGCTTGTATTTGTTTAATATTCTTTATCAGTACTTGTCAAATCGTTTCATCTGTGTATAAATGGATCAGTGGTTTTCCTCCTCAGCGTTTCCTCATTCCTATTTTGTTTTTTACTAACCTTTCGCTGTTTGCAGGTGTTTTTAAAATCATATAAGAAAGTCCTTTCGTTCATTGCTTTTTTATTTTTTTATTTCATAAGATTATCTTATAAAGTCAGAGGTAAAGGACAGGCACCACATCAACGCATCTATGTTGTCTTGCTCCAACTAAAAAGTGGACCACATCTATACATTTTATGAGTTACGTTACAGACGTGGCAGTGTCGCCATTTGCAGCTGATCGAAACGTGCCAGTTGGGTACAGATTTCCCAAACACCTGTATCAGTGTTATTTGTCCTGCAAGGCATTAATTTAAAACTGATGCATCTGTTAGAATCATTGGTGCTCGAGATGGGGAAGATCCACAGGGAGGCTTTCGGCTTTCCATTTAGTGCTAAAGCGGAACTGAACTCTATCAGATGTATTATTACTGTCATTATTATTTAATATCCCCCTCTGCCTCCCTCGCGTGCTAGCTACTTAACAGAAAACGTGAGTACAGACCCCGTCTCAGATGGCTCACCATCTGAGTGATGGACTAGACGTCCAAGTGACAATAAAGCAAATACTACAAAGAGAAAGGTCCAGGATCCTCTCGGCATGGCCCAGGAGAGGCAGGGCAGCTCGCTGGTGGACACAGAGGGACTTGGGGTTTGGGTTTGCTCTTGAAGGGTAAATACAATGGTACAGCTGTGAGTTTTTAAGAATGGCATAAGGTGAATGAATCCAAGGAGTGTGCTTGAGCACTGATACTTTATTAGCACAGACACCAAAGCATGCTAGAAAGGACAGTGCAATATACTGCAGATGCTAAACAGCAAAGAGGTTTTGCTGTTAGACTAATAGACTAACCAAACTGCCGCTGTAAATTCCCTCTTTTGGGTGGGTTCAGATGCTCCACCAACACTGGACAGTATCGAAGTTCTACATGCCCTCAGGCCTGTATTAGCCATGCTTCCAAGCTCAGAGGCTTCTTTATTTCAGCAGTGCTCACGACTGCTCCAGCTTCCATCTGGAGTAGTGTGCTCTTTCTGCAGGACTCAAGTGCCTGACTTCCAAAAACACGAGCCTGGCAGCCAAGGCTGGGACCTACGTATCTTTAGAAATGCACTTTCTTCATTACGCCTCGCAGGTTACAGAACTGCAGAGATACTGAGTTTCCCAGAAAACCTTAGGTGCATTAACCTTGGGCAAAGGCAGGGGACATTCTTTGTGCTTCCAGGTGACCCTTGGAGCTCAGTGATGGTCACATTCATCACCCAGATAAGCTTTCCTCAGAAGAGCGCATTTTGAACTTGTTCAGATCTTAACGAGTCATCTACGAACTATCAAATATTTCACATTCTATATGGAGCATCTGAGTTTCTTAAACGACACTATCAGCTGGGGTGACTGCAAACATCGTAAATAATCTCCTCTGTTTAATGAGTTACCATACGAGGAAAGGCTCGTCTACCAGGTAATGAGTCACAGCTTCACTTTCTTGTAGACCAGCTGAGACACTTGATTTACTGTGAGGGCTACCTGTATTAAAACTCATCAGTTGCTATCGAGGAAACCCAAACAGATCCAACCCACCACAATTTAATCTCCCACAAGTAAAATGTACTCATAAATCAGGACAAGCATGTAAATGTGCCCCTCTAATGCTTCTATTAGGAAAACTAAAACCACAAAAAGCTCAGCAGGATGTGAAAACCATGGTAATGTCAGCAGTATTAGACTAACTCATAAGACACAAAGAGCTGTAAGATACTTTCTGCCCTTACAGCTGGCTAATTAGTTGAGATAGAGAAAGCAATTTAGCAAAAATGTTGATGTCTCAGTTTCCATTTTGAAACTTAAAATGGACATATTTTTACATTTTTATGGTACTTCCCAGATAAACACAGAGAAAAAGATACATAGAAGGTATTAAAGTCATCATCCTAATTTTTACTTACTGAAAGAAGAATTCTGATAGAAAATCAAGTAAACAAAATATACCGCTTCTAGTAAAAATTTATAGAGAAAGCTGAGTTTCACAGAAATATGCATATTTATTATGGGGAAAGCCTCTCTCTTACTAAAGACAATAGTAAGAAAAATATGATAGAAATACTTTGATCAGATCTGGTAACAAGCTATTCTCAAGCAAAGGACAGCATTAGTTCATAGACGGCCTATTCAGCTTAATCAAGAAGAGGTATGTTGATACAACTGAACGACTGTGGTGAAAATAACCCCCCCGAATGATCATTATCACATCATGTTGTCCAGGTGGTAAATGAATATCCACGTAGGGGAGAGCGGAGGCTCAGACTTTGTACTCGTGAGAGTGGTACCTCTGGAACTTCAGCCCACGATGGATCAGTTCAGCACTGCTGCAATTTATGTAAGTCAACAAAGTTGAACATTATCAAAGCCAAATTTTTTTTTAAAGACCTTGATTCTCATTCCCTTAGCAGATGTACAACTTCACTGCTGTGCTCCAAAACTGCATTTTTTTCTTTGGGGCTAACAAAGGAAAGAATCAAGTTCCTTCTCCTTGTCAAAAGATTAATGATATATGTCCACGTGGAGGAAGTTATGCAAGAAAGTTTTGTATAAGTACACTGGTTATCTTAACAAGTACTCCGTTTTGCTTCAATGTGATGTGCACAGACTATTAATAGTAGTAAATGATTGCATTTAGGACAAAAATTCAAGGAAATAATTTATAACAAAATCTGCATTCAAAGCCAGCTCTCAGTTTCCCCATACTGGTCATAAATCACTGAAGAGACATTTATGATTGATTTACACGGAGATTTTTATATTATCACAGGTCTATAAAAATAACAGTCGCCTTCTGAACAACTGTCCTTCATCCTAATTATGCAGCAAGCCCATATCCTTGGTAAGGGGTAGTTAGGATGTTTTCGGAAAAGAGACTTTGAAAGTCAGAAAGGAAGCTGAGGGGTAGGTGCAAAAGTTGATACTGGATGACATTTACAAGTGGTTGTTGTTACTCACATATCTTCTGAGCAAACCAGAAGAAGAAATTACGTTGCAGGACAATATGAGAGCAAGAGTAGGCAATGGGACATATTTGCCATCCTCGTGGTGACAATATTGGTTGTGGTGGCTTTATGGCATCAAAGCCTGCTGAGCTCAGGGGAATATCTCTACGAACAATGTCTCAAGGTAATTTCTTTCACTTGGTGCTGTCTGTAACTTTCTTTTGTAAGTAAGTGCATATGGTCTCCTCTTGGAAAATGGAGAATTTTAGTCGGGGACTGAATCCCATCTCTTGATGTCCCATCATACGTATAAGAAGCTGGGACCAGTTTCTTAATCTAGAGGGGAGGGAAATTTAAATGAATTGTGAGAGATTAGTTATGTTTTAATCCATTTGAACTAACCATGCCGTTCTCTGCCGTGAGATAACGATTAACATCCAAACCTTCACTGCTGCCCCCTGAACATTAGCAGAATGTCACTCTTGGCTTGTGGACAACTCTTCACACTTTGAAAATGTAGGAGATAGAAACTGTGGCTCTTTCTCAATGAAAAATAACTGCTGAGTGCTCACCTGTGGGTCACTACCTTAACAGCAAACATTCACGTGAGAGCTTTCAGCATATTTCCTGTAACCCAATTATTTTCTTTTTAAAATAGCAATGAAAAGTGGAGCAGGAATATAACTTCGATAAGAACCTGTCAGGCTTTTCCTCTCCCTGCTGCTGCTCTTGATTTTGCTCCATTTTCTCCATGCTCAATAAATGCTCTAGAATTAGCCTCAGATGAGGCCGTGTTTGAGAAGCATCAAGATAATAAGCTCACAAATGCCCTTTAATAACACCTTCCTCTCCCACACCCTGCCTTTTCTAGGGGGGGGTCATGAGAGAGTTGTTCTGTTACAGCACCCAAAATTGTGGGCTTTGTTAGCTTTACAGTAAGTAAAAGAATTTGGGCCCTGATGGCCTTGCTTACTTCATGGTCAAGCAGAGCAACTCTTTGCTGCCTTATTAAGGCACTATCAAATGACTTGTTTTTATTCTTTGACCTTTCATTGCGTTGCCCTGTTTTCATATTGGAGGTCAGTCCAAGAGCGAATAAATTCTCTTTATCTTCTACTGACTTATCTGAGTTCCAGCGAGGTCACCAACTCCCCTCTCCCCTGCATTCCTCTGTCCTGCATTTTTATCATTACTTCAGAGATATTAGACTCCTTCGTAGCAAACACTGTAAGGATCCTTCACAGGAGGAACTTCTGGCCACCAAGACCTTAAGGATGAAAAAGATGCGGCAAGACTCGGGTGCTCTTCAGGTACAGCTTGTCTATAGATCCTGCAGCAAGGTCTTCGGCCAGACTATTGCAGTGACTTCACTAAAGGTTCCCCTCCCACTTAAGTGTTTATACCAGATGATGATTGCCTTAGGTGCCATTAGTATACTCAGACATTATGTATTACAACAGGGTGTTATTTATTACAAGAAGGTGTTATCAGTTTCACATACTTTCACAGACCTGGAGTAATTTAGGGATCCTGTTAATTCTAAAAGCTGAACCTATAAAGAGTTAATTGGTGTTCTCCAGAATAAGTTAAAAAATCCAACTCCTTTCTTGGGGTTCCCACTTCCTTCCCTTAGCCTGCGTGCAAACCTTTTGAGGACCAAAGGCTGTCAAGACTGCTTAAAGTCAATTACTACAGGCTCTCAGAGTACAAGACAGAAGAAAACCATCTAATTTTGGCAAAAAATGCTCACTATAGACTCATACTGCTGCCGGTTTTCAAAGGCACATTGCTGCTTATTAATAAGAACCCAAAAGATTACTATTCAACTCAGGGATGTGCCTCCAGTCAAAAAGATTGTGACTGACCTTACGGTGCCTGAAGGCATTGGTGTAGCTAAGGTGACAAAAGGGTGTTCTTTTACGTCAAGCTAGCTCAACTGAAATTACATAAGTATATAAGGTAACACCCAACAATACTGTTACCTGCTGCTAAGACGAAGCTGTTGAATTGAACTGGCATCGTGCGTCAGTTGAAGGGGTGAGAGAATTTGGTTCTAGCCAAAAAAGAGGCAATACAAAGGCTGGTTTATGGGAGCTGGTTTTGTTTTGAGACGCTGTTGCGCAACCTCACAACACTGTCAATGCAGTTCCTCCCTTTTCTGTCTGTACCGGTCCTACTTAGCGTTTGCTAATTGTCTTGGTTCTTTCATTTTACTATTTTAATTGTCATCTGCTTAGTATTTACCTCTGAACTGTCCTATGAACACCCTTTCCTTCGCTTGACAGAAGTAACATCCTCCACAGGGGCATATGGCAGGTCTTTCATCTATGACTGTGACAGGTGTTACAGAGACTCTGGTGCTACAAATTCACCAGAAAATCACGCAGGATAGTCACTCCCATTGGGAAGATCCAGCTAATCCAGCAAAGCCCTAAGCCAGGTTTTTACCAGTTAATAAAATCTATTCTGCAAAGAGATACACAAATAATTTCAACAGACTCAGGAATTATTACCATGAGATAGATACATGCTGCACATAACATCCAGAGAAAAAGACAGGACTGCGTTGAAGAAAGCCAGCGCAAATGGCAGATTGAAAGCATTCACGCAAAAGGGCAAGATCCACCGAGAATAGAGTCAGGGACAGTAAATAAAAGGCTCGACGGGAAGTCAGTCTGTGCACACACAGCTAGATTTCAAGATGCCATTGCGTATCTCTGTAAACAATTTCTTTATTAAGGAGACAGTTTGATTTACAAGTATCAGGTCCGTCAAGTTATTATCTAGCAAGAAGCATCAGGACACAACTGTTCAGCGTCTGGCTGGAACTCTGCTGGCTTACAAAGCAAGTGCTTACAACTCCCACGGTCCAAAGCCCTTTACAAACTTTCATATAAAAGCTCTGCTGCATTTTGCTATTAAAGGAAGCTACTTACAAGGTGGAAGCACATAGAAGGAACCAAATTGTGTCCAGATAATGCCAAAAAAAACCAAAGTAAGGGTTCAAAATTAAATTCCAGGAATGAACTTTGGGCTGACCCACTAAGACTAATGCTCAGAGTTGGACAGACGTGTCCATGTGTCACCAGGAACTGCGGCTGTGTGAGAGCTTGCTGTGATTTCCCACACAAAAGGCTTCCTACACATCACTCCTTGTACTACCCCAGCACCCGGGAGATGAATTCTCCCTGATTCCAGGGAACATTGCCTTCTGCTGCATCATCAGCCACGGGTGAGTCTGGCCAAGAATATTTTCCAGAGTGTGACAGTGGCAGGGAAGCAGAACATTTGTAATGAGGTGTTCTTACCACGGGCATCTTAGTTGTTTCATAAATGCACATCAATACATAAAATACAAACAGATGACATTCCCTTTTGTATTTTTTGATTGACTGAATAGAATTATCTTCCAGAATTACGGCTTCAAGGTCTTATCCTTACAAGGAAGAAATGAAATATTTTACTGTATATTGACTTATATTTTGGACAATCATTGCTTTATGAAATGCTGATTAACAGTCAGGACAGTGGTAGTCTATTGTCCAGTAATTTGCTTTTCATTTTCTTATTCTGCAAATTAACTTTCCTACTAAATGAGGCGTTAGGCTGATGTCAATATTTGCAGGTACTCCGCAATTATACTGTGTTTGCTAAATCACATTGCTTTAATTCAAAAGTCATTCTGATTTCCATTTAGACCATGATCCTGCTGGGTGCTTAGCTCTCCTGTAAAAGTGTCGCATGCCCTCGGGTCTCATGGAGTCAATGGCATTAGAGATTATTCAGCTGCCTTCAGATCTGAGTCTCATTTATTTGGGAAAACCATAATTAGAGGTTGGGAGCCAGGTTTGTGCAATGTAGATTGTAGACATCCAATTCTTGCATTTTAGAATCTCTTCTCTTTTTCAACTGTTTTCATAGTGGGAGATTTCAAGGTGAACCTGTACCTCTTGTTAAACTAATGTGTCTTAATTTTCTGCACTTTTTAGCTTCAGTGAGGTGTTCTCCAGCCTTTCATCATCTGGGGGAAGGAACAGCTATCTAATCAGCTCGTCTGAAGGAAATGCCTTTTTAATGAGTCCAAGTCTCCAGCAGGACTCAAAATAGCAAAGCAGTAAAGTCAGAAGTGTTTATAGAAAGAAATTGCATTAAAACTGTTAGCATTGTGGTATCTTGGAAGTGACAGCTGCTGATATATCCACAAGCTGTCCCAATCTCAGCCTTCCTTACTGCTGTACACCTGTGGCTGATGTGCATACTTACACCCCTGTTCTACACCGGTAGATTATTAAAATCCTTTCCTGTCACCTCCCTCCTGTACCAGCTGCTCCGTAGGGTTTTGCACCAGAGAATCACAAAACAGAATTTCAAAGCCATCCCAAGGAAAAGCCTCTTGGCTAGAGTCCTGGGATTTCTTATTTATTTATGTGTTCTTCCTTGCTCTTTGAACATATCTGAAGTTATTCCTCATTTTCTTAAGACGTAACCTTTCCCTCAGACAATGCACCAAGCAGGACCAGCCAGGGGTGCAGATCTGGTGCCAAGGGGACATGATTTATGCTCCATGCAAATCCATTTTGGAAGCACATGAGCTTTCCTTTCATCCAAATGGCTTAAAGCAAATGAAAACTGGCCTCAACGTGGCTGCACTGTCCTGGAAAGAAACTAAAATGGGTGTAGTCCGAGGGTGATATCTGAGACAGCTGTGCCTGGTTTTTAACTTCACTGGAGTAATTTGGAATGCAAACCTCACAGGAACGTTATTTTCCAGCACCTGATGCAGCGCCGAGACAGCCTCGCAGCCAGATCAAGGGGCAGAACAAGTGTCAACCCGGCCGACCGAAGCAAGCATGCCCCGAAGGTGGCTCTCAAGATGATGTTCCTCAGTCACTCTTGCAATTACGGCAGATTAACAGTGATTTGCAGCTAGGCTGGCACCCAGGGCCACAGGGCAGGAGAGAAACCCTAACGCTGCACTGCACAAACACCTGCCGTAAACCCACGGCCACGGGGAAGGGTGAGGATGAACCCTTGGGTGAGTATCGAACTCTGATAGCTCCTCCTGACCTATAGCAGCGTAAAGGAGAGCAATGAAACACACAATCACCCTTCAGAAAATATCCAGAGCGGTTTTGGTGAGAGAAGATCATAGTTACGGTTGCAGCACTGCTTTTGTTGGGGTTTTTTTTAGCATCACGGGACCGCTATGTCTCCTGTGAGACCATTGTCTTCTCTTAGCACCTGTCCTTGTTTTTGTCTGCTGCATCCTCAGCAAGAATAGGTACGCTGGATGCCCACCGCTGCTCCACTGAGGCGGTACTGGATGAGGCACACATTAGCCCCCTGGACTGTAAAATATGTCCGGAAGGTTTGGGAATACAATTCCAATGGCAATTGTAGAGATGCCTAACGATACAGATCAGCTGCTTGCCTTGGCGCATTTCACAGCAGAGGTTTCCATCAGCTCTGTTTAAGGAAAATCATCCTCTCCCGTTCCTCCTCCTGTTACCAACACTGCTGATGGTTCAGCTTAGATTTTCTTTTTAAGTCTGCACTTTTGCCCCTTGAGGTGTAAGATATCAGTCGAGCGCTTCATTAAGGTCCTCACCCTTCTTAGCTCTCCCTCAGTTCTTCTTCTGTGGTAGCCATAACCCCATACACCACAGGCACTGATTCTAGACACGGATGAAAAGAGTTATGCCTGTCTAGTATCAAAACACATGATCATGCAGTTCATTTTCAATAAGATTAACCACAAACAGGAGGGCAAAAAATGAACTAAAGCAAAAATTGGTTTAGGATGGTGACAGATGAAGAAAACTCCAGCTGCTAAGGTGACCCAAAGGTGAAGGTGGGCACAAGCCCACAGGTTCTTAGCAAGGAGATGTCCAGCAGAGGAGATGTAATAAGACTGTCTCATAGAATCATAGAATCATTTAGGTTGGAAAAGACCCTTGGGATCATCGAGTCCAACCATCAACCCCACTCTACAAAGTTCTCCCCTACACCATATCCCTTAACACCACATCTAAACAAGTCTTAAACACATCCAGGGATGGTGACTCCACCACCTCCCTGGGCAGCCTGTTCCAGTGTCTGACCACTCTTTCTGTGAAGAATTTTTTCCTAATGTCCAGTCTAAACCGACCCTGTTGCAGCTTGAAGCCATTCTCTCTTGTTCTATCACTAATTACCTGTGAGAAGAGACCAGCACCAACCTCTCTACAATGTCCTTTCAAGTAGTTGTAGAGAGTGATGAGGTCTCCCCTCAGCCTCCTCTTCCTCAAACTAAACAGTCCCAGCTCCTTCAATCGCTCCTCATAAGATTTATTCTCCAGGCCCTTCACCAGCTTCGTTGCCCTCCTCTGCACTCGCTCCAGCACCTCGATATGTCTCTTGTGTTGAGGTGCTCAGAACTGGACACAATATTCAAGGTGTGGCCTCACCAGTGCTGAGTACAGGGGGACAATCACCTCCCTCCTTCTGCTGGTCACACTATTTCTAACACAAGTCAGGATGCCATTGGCTTTCTTGGCCACCTGGGCACGCTGCTGGCTCATGTTCAGCCGCGTGTCAATTAGAACCCCCAGGTCCTTTTCTGCCAGGCAGCTCTCCAGCCACACTGCCCCAAGCCTGTAGCGATGCATGGGGTTGTTGTGGCCCAAGTGCAGGACCCGGCACTTGGCCTTGTTGAAGCTCATACCGTTAGCATTGGCCCATCGGTCCAATCTATCCAAGTCTCTCTGTAGAGCCTCCCTATCCTCATGCAGATCAACACTCCCGCTTAGCTTCGTGTCATCTGCAAACTTGCTGATGATACACTCTATGTCCTTATCAAGGTCATCAATAAAGATGTTAAACAGAAATGGTCCCAACACCGAGCCCTGAGGGACACCACTTGTGACCGGCCACCAGCAGGATTTAACTCCATCAACCACCACTCTTTGGGACCGCCCATCCAGCCAGTGCTTGATCCAGCAGATCGTATGCTCATCCAGGCCATGAGCCACCAGTTTTTCCCACGAGAATTCTATGGGGAACAGTGTCAAATGCTTTTTGAAAGTCTAGGTAGACAATGTTCACAGCCTTTCCCTCATCCAATAATCAGGTCATCTTGTCATAGAAGGAGATCAGGTTCGTCAGGCAGGACCTGCCTTTCATAAACCCATGCTGACTAGGCCTGGTCCCCTGCTTGTCCATTATATGACTTGTAATGGCACTCGAGATGATTTGCTCCATGACCTTCCCTGCTACCGAGGTCAGGCTGACAGGCCTATAGTTTCCTGGATCCTCCTTTCTGCCTTTTTTGTAGGTGGGTCTATGGCAGCACGTTGCCTCCCAGCTACGAATGTTCAAGTGTTTATAAAAACCTGACAAGGTATCGGAAAGAAATTTATTGCAAATTATTGCGGGGGGGAAAAGTTGCTAATGCTTGCTTTGGTTGAGGAAATAGCTGAGAATTGCGTCGGCAAAACTACTGAGCCCTGAGGAAAAGAGACTACTCTAGCTATAAAGTCCCTTTTCATTCTAGGCTAATGATAATCCAAGAACATTAGTATTCTGCACGTTAGTAGGTAAAGCTGGGTCAATTTAGACCAGAAAAACTGTTTGGGTATAACAATAATTAACTATTAAATCCAAACAGGTCACTTGTCCATCCCTGAAGCACTCCACTGAGATCTCTCAGGAATGTGGTATGTTGAAAGGTGGCAGAAAGCAAACTCAGGTGTCTACTGACGTACTTGAGTGGAGATGCAAGACCCTCACTCTTTCCTTCAGAAGAGCAAGCCAGGAGGAATTTTTCTAAAGGAAGTAACTGCAAGTATACAACATAAAGAAGAGGGGAAAAAAAATAAAATCCAGGCATTCTGTCTCTTCTGGACAGAAAATTAACTGATAATTGTAGTCTGCTGCAATAAACTAACCAACCAGATGTTTCAGATAATTAGTATAAGAGTAAAATTTTTCTAGCAGCTGTTTTCCTTGTGACAGACGAGCAGTACATCTCCTTCCTCAGCCTGGACAAACTCGTCCAATGGGACGTCCAAGGCATGATCAAGACCCGCGATGGCACTTGCATATATTATATACATATTCAAGAGCTTTAAAGCATCGACTTGCACATTGGTAACTGTGGTAGCGTGTGCAGACGTTTACTTGGGTATCCAGCTACACACGTGGTGAGTTATATGAGTTTTCAGAGCTTTGCTGCCTTCAGCATCTAGCCTAGAGCAGACAAAGGCTGACTGGAAGGAACAGCATGCCCCAAAAATGATTTATTTTTTTTTTCAGGGCATTTTAAGACTTTCCCGGCCATAATTCTACATGCTCAAGTGTTTTAAGGGACACCGCTCTATTTTCACTTCTTGAAAAGTCTGTTAGATTGTCCATCCTGTTTATAACGCACCACAGCATCCATCTGGAGCAAAGCATCTGTCTAGCCTCGCTAATTGAATTAGTCTGCGAATCCACCCATCTAGAGGCAGAGACCTTTCTAGCTTTCTAACCTCAGCATTTTTATAGCAGAGGTCCCTAAATAAACATGTTAGGAAGGAGATGAGCACTTTTCTAGTCTAAAGAGATTTCAAGAAAATTAGCTTTTTTTTGTTTGTTTTCTTTTAGTGGAAGAACCAGTTTTCCCTGGATAGAAAACAAATATTTTATGAACCGGCCGAACCCTGTATGGATGAGCCAGTTTTTCACGATTTCATGCAAAACCCGTGGCATTTAAGGCCTCAGGTAGCTTCTAACGTGCATCTTGTGAGGCACACAATGTCTGAAAGACTGATACGTATCTCATCAAAATTGAGACGACTCAGCTACAAGGACCAGACTGTTCTCCCCGTTAATTGTTTGATAATGCTGCCTGAGGCCATCAAATGTTGGAGACCATGTCCCTGGGGTAGATGGGACTATTGACACCTGTTGATATGGCCCAGACCTGCTGGAAAAGCTGTGGCGAGCCAAAGTTCATCACGGGAAGGAGCTGTTGGCAGCCGATGGGCAAAGGGCAACAGCTGAGCGTGCCAGGCCTCTCCCATTTCTTTCCGGCAATGGTCTGCAGTTCTGCTGGGGGAATGTGCATCAGCTGGGCTTGGTAAAGACTCATCAACCTGGGTGGAGACCCTGCTCAAGAGTCATTTTCATTAAAGGTACTCAGAGAAAAGAAGGCCAGAAAAAAAAAAAAGCCCCCCAAACCCAATGATGTTTTGGGAGAAAAAGCTCAAAGAGGCTGCTGGGAGAAAAAAGGGCTTATTTAAAATGTTGGTTCTCTTGATGTCCTGGTGTGACTGGTGATGGCTAGCTTATGACTTGGAAAACCAGGGTGTTCTGAACTTCCATTTTCAAAGGTGTCTTCCTAGGTACTCAAGAGTTTCAAAGCCACTTTTGAAAATAAAATTTAGGATCCAAATCACATAGTTATTTTTGAAAAATGCAACCTGTTTCCACAGAAAACTGTTCTTCTCAAAGGCCACAGACATCCCAAGTACTAAATGGGCCAAATAATACCTGAACTTCCACTTAACTGGAAGTTTAATAACTAGAAGTAAGGCAGCAGCCCCCAGCGTGGGCCCAGAAATGAACTGGAAAAGTGCACTTGAGGAGCGAAGCAGATCAGGTTTTGCTATTAGGCCAACAAGGAACGTGAGCTGTAATAGTAGAAGTGACAATTAGTGGCTTTTAAAAGAGGATATCTCTTCAAATTAGAACTCCAGGTAGGGGTGACAACAGATGGCACCATCGGAAGGGCACGTGGCTGGGGACACGAAGCTTGCCCGTGTGGCAGCGGCACTGGGATGCTCAACACCAATTTATTCCAAACATACAATTTTTGTAGGGCCTCCCTTCACCCGGCGTTTGCAGGATTATGAGATCAGGGCCGGGGGATGCCAGGAAGGGGATGGGGGGGGCAGGCCGATTTGGGGGCCCCTCGCCCAGCGTGACAAACTTCCATCCCGGTGCGGGAGCCGGCTCCGCTGCCGGGCTCCTCTGCCTTCCCCGCACCGGGCCCGCTGCTGCGGGGGGGTGTTGCGGTTCCCCCCCGCTCCCGCGCCGCCAGGAGCCGGCCGCCCCGCCCGCGCGTATCCCGGGACGGGGCCGCCCCCCCGCTCCCCGCCCGCCGCGGAGCCTCCGCCGGCGCCAGCCCCAGCCCCGCGCTTTCCCCCGCCCCTCGCCGGCGGGGGCGCGGATCCGGCCTGCGCGGGGCCGGCGGAGAGAGGGAGCGCGGCAGGGCGAGGGGAGGAGAGACGGCAGCAGGAGGAGGAGGCGGCGGCGGCGGCGAGCTGGCCATGGCAGCAGCCCGCGGGCGGAGAGGCAGCCGCCGCGGGCTGCCGCTGTGATTGGCACCCCCAGGAGGAGGAGGAGGAGGAGGAAGGCGCGGAGCAGCCGCGGGGCCCGCCATCCCGCGGCGGCGGTGCCCGGGAGGATGCCGGGGAAGCGGGGCTCGGCGGGCGGCGGCGGCGGGGAGCTGCCAGGGGCCGGCGCGCCGCGGCAGCGGAGGCGGCGGAGGAAGGTCTCCTGCTTCTCCAGCATCCAGCTTTTCCTGGTGTCCGAGTGCGCCCTGATGCTGGCCCAGGGCACGGTGGGAGCCTACCTGGTGAGTGGGGGCCGGTCGGCCGAGCACCCCCCCCCGGTACCTGCCGGGGCGGGGGGCGCGGAGCGGGGCGGGGGATGCGCCGGCAGAAGTGGAGGGGAAGTTTTCCTCGCCGCCGGGGCAGACCCCCCGCCCGCCCAACCTCCCCGGGTGGGTTTGACACCAGCCCGGCGTTTCACGGCTTAAATGACTCAGCAGAGCCGAGGGGGGGATTTTTTTACCCTTCTGGCGTCCCTCGCCCCTCTGCGGCGACAGCCCCCGCGGCCGGTGCCCTGCGCGCCCGGTGCGCGGCCGCGCTGGCGGGGTGGCTGCTAGTTTCTGAGCTGGCCACCAACGCGGGTCAAATGCCAGCCTTTTTCAGCTTACGCTGAATAAACAGCAAGGAAATCTCGTGGGGCATTTACTTCGTGCCTCCCGCCTCACTAATTTTCCTCGTCCTCTTCAAGCGCTGCAGCGGTGCTGGGCGCAGCGGCCCCCCGAGCCTTGGCGTTAGGTAGAGAACAGGCAAAATTTAGACTTTGCGCTGAATCTGCATAGTGAGATGTGGTGTCAGTGGCAGAACTGTAGTAGAAGAGTTGGAAGGGTTGTCCATACGGCTCCGCTTCTGCCTTTGAGTGTGCACGGAGAGAGGCAGCCGGTGGAAATGAAGTGTTCTTCTTCCAGCAGCTGTAAGTGTAGAGTTGATTTAAATTTCTCAAAATAGCTTGCTGGATTTGAGAATTATAGTTTCCATGGAAAAGAAGTGTATTCCTAATCTCTGAGGCTTTTTGAGGCCATACACATAATATGTTATACAGTAAGTGTAAGATCTCCGCATTCTGTACTTGTATTTGGTATTTAGCTGCTCCTCTCTCACATGCTCAAACTACTTATGCAAATTTGTACTGAACGCAGTCTATAATTTTTCAAGGTAAGTGGCTAAACTAACCATTGTTAATATTCCTGATTAACACGAAATGGAAATTAGCAGTCATCTCCATATAATAAAACGCGTTAAGTTTAGTTTGGAACGTATTTGTAATTCCAAAGGAAACTACATCACATCTGTTGAGATAAATTCAGTAATTCTGTATGAGGATAGGTGGATATATTTTAATTTGTAGGAGCCAGACACGGACAGGCCTCTTTTATGTGAGTAACACCTTAGCGAGTAAATATACTGTTTCTGATGAGCAACTTGTAAAATGAGCTGCCAGCATGGGTGAGCGTGGGATAATCCTTCATCGAGGAAGAGCCCACTAAGGTGATGTCACCCAGCGGGCACCAGTGTGCTGGAAACGTACAGATCTGCTCGAGGATGTATATATACACACTGTATATTGGCACACTGCTACAGTCCCTGAGCATACGAGATCAGCAGGAGTAGCCCCTAGCATGGCATTTTCCTCAGACTCCTTTGCATTGCTTTCCCCTCACCAGTTTTGCGTTTCTTTTCCTGTTTGCCCCAACTCTCGTGGCTGAGGACCGCGCTCGCTCCCTCTCCTGCGCCCCAGCCCCACTGGCTGGAGAACCCTGCAGTTCCCGCAGTCCCTCCTCCGAGGGGTTAACTCGGTGAGGTCCTGCTGTCCCTTCCCGCTGCCATTCTCCAGGACTGTCCCCTGACCAGCATGACAGCATGCCCCCATGGCCAGCCCGATCCACAAACAGTAACCGGACAACTGGTCAGTGGTGGCGGGGGGTGGTAAAAACCTAAACTCAAAACAATCCCCAGCATGCATAAGCAGTGGCCCAGCTGCACTGGGCAAGTGTTCCTCCGTTCCCTGTATAATTTATCTTCCGTCATTGCAAATACCACGCAGCTCTTCGTACAATGAACAGATGCAAATCTTTGGAGGGGTAAATCTGCGTTTAAAGCGAGTCTGGACGATCTCCACGCTTACAGGTGTGGTGGGGGAGCGAGAGCAGGCGCAGGAGAGATGCTGGGTGGAAGGTGTGCAGGACCTAAATCATTTTTACAGACCGAGCGTCCCGCGGGGCCGAGAGCTGTTCTCAGGTGCCGTCTTGGGGGTGAAATCAGCGGAGGCGCCGCGGAGTTGCCCAGGTGGAACTGCGAGTGGATATTCATTTACTGGGGCTCCTGGGACGAGCTGGGCTCGGCGGTGGCCTGCCGGGCTGCTCCCCGAGGGACAAATTAGCAGGCGAGACAAAGCGGGGAGCAAACAGAAAGACAGACAAATAGGGAGATGCTGCGGAGGACAGACACGGCGTGTAGTTCTGGACAGTTGAATAAACTGCTAATTTTAGCCTGCCAGCAGTGAGCAAGTACTGCATTCATACTTCTGCTTTGCTTGGCCACATGTGTGACTTTCCCTGGTTATTTGTAACTCAGGAAGAGAAACCTTTTTTTCGCCTTATACGGTGACAAGTTGGTTTCCTCGGTTTTTGCCTGCCTCGCTCTGCACGGGGAGACCACGAGGGCAAAAACTCAGCTTCTTAAGAAAACAAGGCAGGGGCTTGGCTTCTCAGGGGTGATTGAAAAGCTCAGTTTTCATTGGGCTTGGCTTCCATGTCGGTACATTTCGAAGCGGATATTGTTATTTCTGTTTAGAGATGTAAAAACTTCTTTTTTTTCCATGTTTTCTGCACAATAAACTAGCAGCGCCCACTTGAATGTATGTACAAAGTAGACATTCATTCATTATGTGGTTTTGAAGCAACGATCATTCACTTTTATTTGTTCATAAAACATTGCGCTTGCCAACAGGGCTTTATAAATAATAAATGCTGATAAAAATCTATGAAGTCCAATCCTTTTCCCACAGAACTCAGCAGTGAAAATACCCCAGGATGCCAACAGTGGATGTCTATGGTTAATTAGTACGGTGTCGCTGGGGTTCTTCATGGGAAGTTTTAGGGAGTATTTGATCGATGTCACGTTCCAAAATATTTGTCAATTACTGCGCTTGCTGTTTGCAGAATGCACATGTTCCAAAATGACTCGGTGCCATATCCTGCATAGTTTATGCAAATGCAAGCCTGCGCTGCTGCCTTAATTTCTGGGGCTGCTGAATACACCCTGTTATTTGCATGTTCTTGTAAGGTTTTGTGTATGCGTTTATTTGGCTTCATCTAATTACTCCTGCGTGCTTTTGGAAACTTGAATTTCCCAGCAACTGCAGTGGCAAGCGGGGAAAATGCCGCTTGCTGTCTGCAGGCATTCCTGCTGCAAGAAGTTACTCGGGGTTTTCGCAGCAACTTTTGAAAGCCCAGCTGATTTCCACCCCCGGTTGCTCTCCTGCGGCGTAGGTCTGTGGATTAAAGAGCCGAGCGTTACTGGCGCAGATGGCAGCGGGAGGGAAAGGCTGGAACCTCCCTTTTCCAGCCCTTTTCCGTGTGCCTTTCGGGCGAATGCAGCAGTGTGATCAGTCATGCCAGCCGTGCAGCGATGAGGAGTTCGATAAGGCTGATTCACATACCTTGGCAACACCTCCCTCCCTTGTACCCCCTCGCCACTGAATTCCCACGTGCTTTATATTTTGGAGTATTTTAACTGGTAATAACCTTCCAAGCGCTCCTGACAGTTTAGTGCTGAGGCATTTCGTCACCCTGCCAGTCGAATCTTCTGCCTCGCCAGTGGCGAAATCAGTGCTTTAGCAGAAGAGCTCTCGGTTTGACAGCCACAATTTGTGGAGCAGGAGCGCAATTTAATTTTCTCTCCCCAGCCTTTAGCCTCGGCTCGCTCCGGTTCAAACTGACCTAGTTGCGAGCACCCGACATCTGCCAAAGTCACGGGCTTCTTTAGATAAAGGGCATGCATATGGGAAGCGCGTTGGGAAGCAGTTATTTGGTGTGCTCCGGATAGCTGTTTTTACAGAGCTTTACTGAGATGTCTCTGTTTGCTGCAGCTTTGAATGCAGCCATTCATGTGTTTTATCAAGTGATGGAGGATGACCGGCCCCAACATGAGATGGAAAGGAAAATAATTGGTCCCTCCCAAGGAGGGTGCATTGGTGTTTGCGTGGGAATGAATGCCAAATTGTTTCTTGTTTTGCTGAATGAAAACTTTTGAGCCGCGCTTAACTTCCCGTCTAGAGCTTTGTCTGTGCGGCAGTGTTTGACTGCAGCTGGAAAAGCCCCCCTTAACACACCTGCAGTAAAAACAGTGCCATGCGGGACCAGGTGAGATCCTGCGTGTGTATGTGGTCTCTCAGACAGGCTCCTTCTGTGCCATTTTATTGCCACCGGGGTTCAGGATATTAAAGAAAATTTTAAAATACCGTATTCAGGAAAAAAAAAAAAGTATCAAAGATAAATACAGAAGTCAATCATCAAAGGGTTCCTGCTGGAACAAAGAGAAATAGGGGTCCTGTGAGATGGACACCAGGGAACTGAGGGATTAAGAGTGGAATTTGGCTCTTGGATTTTTAAGTTGCTTTGGTGCGCAACCTCTTTTCCTCCCAGGTTAAACGAAGCAAACAGAATACTGTTTTCCTCTTACAGTACAGAAAGCAGTCGTCTCTCCTGTTGCAGAAACCTGGTCAAACTCTCCTTGAAGTCAGCGGAGAGTTCTGCACGGCGGATGTTATTAAAGACAATTCTAATATCGCAGAGCAACGCTTCCGAGCTTTCTGTTGTGCTTGGTGCGGCGCAGCAGGGTTTGTCCCTGAGTAATTGCAGTCTGAATAGACTGGGTGGGAGAAACGTTGCAGGTGGGGAAACTGAGGCAGAGATTAAGAGCTTGGTTCTGTTGCTGAAGCTATTGCTAAAGCTTTTGCTTGGTTAACAGTGGCAGAGCCTGAGTAGCTTAGGCATTGGCAGAGGAAAAGTCTGGCAAAGCAAGGAATTCCAGTTTCAGGTGCTTCAGTCCAATGACTTAACTGCAAGAGCAGTTTTTCCCATTGAATTTATTATTGTTTTTATTAAAGTATTTATTTTCCTAGAATAAGAATCGGCTTTAAAATATTGCTGTGCCTTTTTTTTTTTTTTTTTTTGCCTTTCCATCATCAGCAGTGCTGAGTAATAAATTAGCTGTAATGCTCATAATTTATTTGTCACTGGGGTATTTAAGGGGAAAAAAAAACAAAACCATGGAGTGAAAATAAACGTTTTAGTGGGGATGAAGATTGCCAAGCATTGGCTGGTTATTGCTTACAGTTCATTTTCGCTTAATATATCTTTGCTGGCAATGTTATTTCTGGAAAGTTGTTTCTAGTATGCCTTTCCCATTAGAGAATATTGTCTGTTTTGCAGCTGAGTTGCGCAGAAAGTTATTCTAAACTAGCTCTCTTGACTGCATTCATATTTGTTCTCTAAGAAGCCTTTTGATGTTTTTCGGGTCTCTGACTGCAGGGTGGAGGAGAAACCGGACCCAGCTCTGGGTTCTGACACCTTCGGGCTCCTGTGGGGCTTGGGTCGGGAGTGTGACATTGAGTCATTACCACAAAAACTTTATATCAATTAGTAGAAACAAATTCTGAGCCAAGTGTAGGTTGCATTTTTGAGTACCAGGAAGGCTTGTGAGTAACTGGCATTTATACTTTGGTTTAAAGTTTTCTTTTATTTATTACTAACAGATGAAATGGTGTAGAGATAATGACAAGTTTATCTCTTAAGTTATATACTGTGTGCCGTTTGCGGAGTAAATCCAAACTTTCAGTCTGATGCCTTCTTGGTTAAATGCATTTAAAGGCGAAAAGCAGTTGATGTGTAAGTGTGTGGACTAATTGATTGTAGTGTTTAATTTTTTTATTATTTTTAGCGGAAAGTTTGGCAGTTCTTTTTCTCTGTAAGGGCCGAGTGATATTTGTAAGCCCTGAAAGAAAGAGCAGCCTGTTGGAAATGTTATGATCCATCGTGAAACCAATGTCTCATTTCTTTTGGCCAGCCTTCGCTTCCTAAATCTCTCTAGCGTTTGCTGTGTGCCTGTGTGACAACTAGCGCCTGGGCTTTAATGGCCTGTGGTATTAATGCAGCTGAGGTTTAGAGGGGTCTTGAATTAGACCAGAGAATACTGAAGGTCTGTGGTGTTCTTCCTTAGTAACTTTATGGCTCTTTACATCGTAATGTAGCGCCTGTCCCGGAGAAGGCTCAGTCGAACCGCGATCCCTCTCCTGCTCTGTAAGGGAGAGCAGATATTCCCTGGTTCCCAGAAAAGGCTTTCTCTCAGGTTGCATGGGCTTTCTTTTCCCTTACTTTGAGGATATTGTGAAGGACCAAAAGCCAGCTTCTGTTCTGCTACAGCAGTGTAAATTTATTGCTGCAAAAGAGTTACTCTGCAATTCATCAAGAAGAATTTGTCCTCTGTGTATAATAATCTAAAATGTTTCCTTACTTCTACGCTCCTTGGTCTCTAGTTATTCCTTCACGGTAGCAAGATTAAACAATGGCATACTATTTAGTGGGTGAGGTTGCAGCTTGGATGAATTAGTGTAGCTTTGTCTTCTGATCAACACCAGATGAAGCTGCAAAGTGATATATTTTAAGCATCATCCAAGGAAGTTTCAATAAACACATGATAATACTTGGCGTAGTAACTCCTTTAAGTGCTCCAGTGAAGTTCAGAAGAATTAATTTTTCCTATTGCATAGAAAAATGGGCCACTGATTTTGATTTACAAGGTTTCATTACAACTCTGCGGCAAAACCAGGACTGGAACCCCAAGAGTCCCGTCTCCAGGTCACCTTGGAGCAACCACTAGACTCTCTGTCTCTTTGGAGATACATATTGTAATGCAAATCGAGCTTTCACGCTGCCACGTTTCATACTCTATCGATACAATCAATAGTGATAGCAAGCTGTTCAGGGAGTTCCTGGATGGCTCTGCCCCGTTATGGGGAGCATTCTGTAATGTTTAGGGGAGATGCTCCCTGCATCCAAGATATTTCAATTTGAGTGGATGGATTGAAGAATGGAGTAAAGGAACCGTTCCTTTTTCCCAGATTTTAAGCGGGGAAGCAGCTGTAATCATGTAGGGATGAAGACTGACAGCACAGGTACGGCTGGATCTGCCTCTCCTCGCTTAGCAAATCTAGGAAAGACCTCAGAGCTAAAATCAGATTTCTTAAGCTCCCTGGTTAGCAACTTTCTCTTTTCCAGCCTTCTTCTGAACATGATGTGCTGCTGCATTTTGATACCTAAATATGTCTTCCTGAAGGGAGGGAGGGAGGGAGGGAGGGAGGCTGCCGCCTCCTGCTGTTGCACGGTCTCCCTTGGATTGAAGTTGCCGATCTTTTACTGGGGCTCGTATTGCAGCAGCGCCTGAACGCGCGCCATAATTTTAGGTGACTGCTTGCAGCATAAAAGCAAAAATCTTTATTTGAAGTTTGTTTGAATATTTATCATCATTGTTATTTATTTTCTATGGTTCAAGACGAAGAGAAGCAATTTGCTGTAGTTTGGTTTTTGGTTTTCCTCTCTGTTTCCTCTCCCTTCGTAGTATCCTTTCTCCTCACCAAAGCAGCCACCTGATTTCACTGTATTTTTTGAACATCTGTATCTTTTTGGTGTCTGCAGCTATCACATGGATGATTTCTGCATGTTTGCAGGCCCAGTGACTTTTAGATATGTGGCTGAGGGCAGGTGAGGGAGCACAGAAGTTGTTACATGCTACATAATGATCTGTTTTCTGGGAAAGAATTGCTGGAATTGTCTTATTTTTAATATTTAAATGGCCTTTTAAAATACTTACCATGCTGTTCACCTGTATAATTCGTAATGCCGTAGTTTACTGCAAGTGGAAAAAGACTTAAAATTCAGTTTTATGGTGATCCATAAAATGACAGTGAAGTTTTTGGAGGAACCTGGGTAATTCAGTTGTATTGAGGTCTTCGTGACTCACCCAGCATTATGGTTTCTGAAGCAACTATGTCAGATTTGCTTTCAGGTTTTTTTTTTGGTGCTTTGATGTTTGCATTTGAATCCAACATTTTCTCTAGGTTTTTTTTTTTCTTTTTTTCCTAATAAAAAGGCAACTACAAACTCTACCGCAAACTGAAAGAAAGCTTGGCTGTTTGGGAAGAGTTGTGGGGTGTGGGTGTGGAAAAAAATGTGGAAACACTTCACTTTTTATTTTTAAAAACATATAGTGGTGTATTTTATTTTTTTTTTCCCCCCACTAAAAGCCAGATTTTTGTCTGAATTGAAATCAGCATTGGTTTGGGGTCAATATATAAGAAACAACCTTGAAGTGTATGTTGTAGATGTGTATTTTAAGGTGATACTTAGCATTTTAATGCCTGAAGAATCAAATGAAATGACGTGGAATTGCTTTGCAGTCGAGGTGCCAGGTAGTGGTGCCTTCTATGTTCCTTGAACAGGCGAATTATTTCATACATTTATGTAAGGTGAAAAGTCTGCCTGGAAGCTGTACCAGACGGAGCTTTGCGTGCTCTCAGCTGGTGGGGAGCACCACAGTCAAACGCAGGATGGCCAGAGGATAGCAGTGATGGGTATGTCTGCCATACCAAGACAAAATTCTGAGTATTCTGCAGTTTCAAATGTGTTTTGTCCCTTTAATTCTCCAAAGGGGTAACAGGGAATGAGAAAACACCATAACTCCCCAGGATCGCAACCCGTGGTGTTAAACAATGAGTGGTCTTTGTTTTCTCCGGTAGAACTTCAACAGGAAGAGTTGCAGAAAGGTTGTTTTGGGGTTCTTGTTTTTTATTTCTGAAAAGGAGGATGTGAAATAGCTGCTACCCCTTTCCACTTCTCTCCTCAGCTTCGTGCAGACCTAGTTTGGCACATCATTAGCAGTAGGCCAGAGGGTTGCTTGGGAGCGTTAGGATGCTGGAGTGGGGGCCAAACCTCGCGCTTTGGCTTGAAGGCAATCTCTGAAAGGCTGCAGGAGGACCAGCATGCACCTTGCTTGGGGCGGTAGCGGGACAAGCCTCCCGCACCTCTGAATAATACCAGACTTGTATGTACACATACACATCTATACTGAGAAATGTCAAAGGAAGCATCTAGAGCTTCCAAAAGAGAAGCTAAAAATACTGACTAAAAGAAAATGATTTTGAAAAATATGAAGAAGAAATGCCCCCAGTGGTGTCCTGCTGCTTGCTGTGCCGTGCTAATGGCTTTCATCTGCTGGAAACACGCTTGCTTCTCATCCTCACGCGGTTTGAGTGTTGCGTGATGTACTGGGATGCCAAATCAGGGGTTGATCCTTTCTTTCCCCGTAACTGGGAAACAACAGAAAAATAACAATATGTAACTAGGTCTTCATTTTTAAAGAGGAAAAACCTGAGTTTAGATTTCCAGTTTTTCTGTCCTGTGGCTTGCTTCTCATCATTCCTCTGAGCTGCAGGAAGAGCTGTAATTGTAAATGCATTAGTAAAGCTATTTTCACAAGGTTGTTCTTAGAACTTTAACTTTTCTCTTCTAAAGAATATCCACCGTGCTTGGTGAGGTATTGTGGTGGGTTAACCTTGGACTGCAGCCAGCCGCCCACCCAGCCGCTCTCTCACTCGCCTCCTCAACAGGGCAGGGGCAGAAAATGAGGTGAAAAAGCTCGTGGGTTGAGATAAAGACTAGCAATTACTGTCAGGGGCGAAACAGACTTGTCCTGAGGAAAATTAATTTTTATTGCCAATTAAAGTAGACTTGAATGTTTAAAACAAAGGCAAAAATTAAAACACCACCTTCCCCCCATCCCACCTCTTCTTCCCAGGCTCACTGGGAGCATGTCTCCATCGGATGCTCGCTGCGCTCTGCTGGGAGAGCATCCACCCTCACCCATGAGCTGAAGTAAACCGTTAGTCGTGTTTGAGCACCGACATGCTCTTTGCAGAAATGTTGGCTGGCATTGGGTAAATGGTTTTCCCTGTTCTTGGATCCCATGTGCACTTGGTGGTCAGTCACCGTTTTTTGTGGTGTGCCACTGGGCAGCAAGCAGGTTCAGCCCAAGGAGAAACACGTGTCTGTGTGACTAAAACATGGTGATATTCTTTCTGTCCTGCAGGCATTGTCTGTAAAATTTGATTATTGTGGGAATTAACCTTCCCCATAGCCTATGCTAAGTGCTTCTGTTTGTGTGATGGGCAGAGAAAAAGCGTTGGGCGTATAGGCCCTTTACAAGAAATAGCGGGCAGCGTTTTTAGGGCTTACCAGCAAAAGAAAACTGGTTTTTGTTTTTGTCTTGTTCAACGTACAGGGCCGAGAGCAGTTAATTACAATGGGCCTTTCAGCCTCTGGATGAGATGCACACTTTGTTTCCTGCTGCCTATGGCTAGTTATAATGCAGGTCCTTATGTCTGAAGTCAGCACAGCTGCTGGCTGAGGGACAGGAGCTTTAGCTGAAGGGATGCCTTGTCTAGGGGTGCTTGTTTGTGAAGGGTGGTGATGTTAGTTTTGTAATATCAGCCGGTTTGGGTGATCCTGTAGCTGGTCTCATCCGAGGTGCTCAGCACAATGAGCTCAGTTGTGTTCCTGCAGGAAGCTGCTGCGTCTTGTGTTCTCCAGCTTTGGTCCAAAGAGGGGTGCTTTGGCCCCAGCTTTGTGTTTTGTCATCAGAAGTTGGTATCAAAACCCACATGGGTACCTTGAGCCCTTGGGTTGCAGTGCTGCGATGCTAGTCTAGGTTGCGTTTTGTTTTCTGTTTCTTCTTGTGCTATGATCTGTGGTATTTAATACTATTAAAAAAATAGTGTATCAAGGGAGCTGGCTTGGGGTTACTGAAAAGCTTTCCCATAGTCTTTAGGATTCAAACCTACCAACTTTAAAGAACTTGAGAGCAAAGGCTGAAAAGGGAGGATTTCAGTGTTCCAAGGAGCTAGATAAAGTGTTCCCTTCCAAGAGTTTATTTGCTCAATTGAGGCCACTTCTGCATTGACAAATCTCTCTGTGAATGAACAGATTCCAAAACCAGCTTGGGAGTTGTTCGATGGCTATTGAAGTTAAGCCGCACTAGCAAACCATGTGCTGGAGGCACAGCTTTGTGGGTTTGCTGTGTCATTTGGCGCGACTGTACAAGCTTTTTCAAATGCTGGCCCTATACAGAAGTCCAGTGTTTTCTGTGGATTAGGATGCATCAAGGCTGCTGTGTTGCTCTTAATCTCAGTGCTAGCTCTTACCAGGAAGGCAGAAGTTTCGAATTTCTTCTCTCCGTGTCTTGTGGAAGCATTTGGGGCTTATGGTGTAGCCTCTCGTAGCTGAGATGGCATTTATTGATTTCAGACATTCAGCTTAATTCAATGCTGGACAAGCTTTTTTCCAGAATTTTTATTTTGCCTTTTAATTTAAATAGATCCCTAATGAATTCTTGTAGTTGTGTGTAATGACTCTTGGGAAATACTGGATGCAGCCTCTAGAATCAGCTCTGTGCCATTTTCAAATTGCAAACTCTTGAAGTATATCTCTGAACAGTTCCCAGGGTCCCTTGCCGTTATCTGAGTTTTCAAGATGCTCCCGCATTAATAAACTGCATCTTTGGTATTCAGTGGGCAGGTATCCAGTGAGCAATTGCTTAGCAGGGTAACAACTTGGAGGTAAATCTGGATGCAAAGTTCTCTCTGCTTTCACTGCATTGCTGGGCCCAGAGCGTTGCTGGCAGGAGAAACTGGCTTGTTTTCATCCAGAACACAAGATTTTTATTTCTTCAGGGTCAGGGCTTGAAACCAGTTGAGGACTCTGCATAGTTGGGATTTTGAGTCAAGGGAGAGAGAGTGGGAGGGTCAGGGATGGAGGTAGGAAGGCGCAATTTGTCTTCCTGAAGAGTTTTTTCCCAGGCTGTCCTGTAATGTCCCAGCTCAATACTTTTGTGTCCCCATCTTCAAAATTGCTTGCTCTGAGACGGGGTTACTGTTTGGGGGGGTGGTTGGCCAAAATGAACAAAAATGTTCTGCAAATGGCCTGTGGCAAAGTAGAGTCTTCTGCTTGAGTTAATGGTGCCTTTTGGCATGAATGAAGTGTGTCTGGTTACTCCAATGTTGAATATGATTACTCCAATGTCAAATTTGATCAAAACATTATGCATTTCTGTTAGGCATGGCACTGAGGCTTCAAGGTATGGGGTCTTTAAGAGATGCACAGAACTTTGCTACACTGGAAATGCAGGTTGAAATTAAAATGACCTTTGCTTTCTCCTTTATTTACCCCCTATGGTGCCTAGTGTATAGGTTCAGACACTTTCAATTTGATTCTCAGCATCCTGATTACGCTCAGAACTCTTGGTATCCAGACAGCGTCACAAAAAATTAAGTTCATGGAGTGTTTCCAGGAGTCCGTGTCACAGTGTTTTTCCCTGCCCTCTCCCTCGCCCCCGCTGCTCGCGCAAGCGAGAGATTAAATGATGGAGCAACAGCAACTTGTTTCCTCTGAGCCAATACTGGCTAGGCAGATTCTCTTGATGGTGGCATCTTGGCAGGGACAGAGGAACATTCCTGCCACACGTGGGTAATGTTTTCAAGCCAGGCTTTTACTTTGCAGCTGGCTGTCCAGAGCTGTCATGTCCAAACTGACTCCCTTCATCAGTCAAGACTAATGTTTGTGCCCAGAGAAGTCTGTTTTCATTCACATTTGGACAATGTGACACGTGGCAGACTTGGGAGAGGACAGCTTTGCCCATGGGGTAATGCCTGTTGGCTGAGGAGCAACTACTATTTGTATTTTCTGGTGAAGGTGCAGACCAGGGATGTTTGGGCTTGTTTCCTGGCTTTGTCATGGACTTCCCTGGGCCTTCTTTGGGCTTTTTCTCTTCATCAGCAAATGTGCCAGCTATGGTATTGCCTGGCTTCATGGGCATCTTGTGAGCTGGGATGATGGCTGCTCAGCTGCTACAATGATGGTAACTGGAATGAAAGAGGCACCTTGGGTAGGACCCTGAAGCAGGTCTCTGTCAGCTACCATAATAAGTTGAATTAAATGAATTAATGGGCTGGTAATTTTGTGTTATCCAACCTGTGGTTGGTCTGTGAGGCTTCTCCCTTCACCCTGGGCTGATGCAGCCTTGTTGCCAGCTGAATGGTATCCCTTCTTCCTTCTTACCTGCCTGAAACCACAGGGTTGAAGCATCTAGCCCTTTGCTTTTTGAGCCTTCACAGGAAAAAGACTAATCGGGGTTGCTTTACTTGCTCTTTGGTAGTGATGGATTTTAAAAGAGCCCGAGGGTGTTATTTTTCAAAGATGCTTTCTGAGCCATACTCTCATTGACAAGTGACTTGTCTCTTTGAAAACGGGACTCTTGTTCCAAAGCCACTTAAGTGCTTTTGAAAAATCTCCTTCCCTGTTATTGACTGCAGTGGACTGCTTCAGTGGTGTCTGGCTTCATTTAAAGCAGGCCAAATTTAGAGTCTAAATGTTATGTGCCGGGCTAATAAACTGTATTGTAATTAGTACCTTGGGGAGCCAGGAACCAGAGAGAAGCTGAATATAAAGAGAATGAACTTCATGTAGAATCTGTCTGCGAGGGATGAGTGAAGAACTGTGGAAGGAGATGAAAACACGGGATTTGAAGTTACTGTGGAGGATATAAGCAATGGGAAGAAAATGGGCATGGAGCTGCGAGGAAGGCTTTATTAGGGTTGGGTCAAAGAAAACAAAAGATCTAGCATAGCGGGTAGCGAGACTGGATGAAGAATGAGCCTTCCACCAGCAGATCCTCTCAGTTCACGTAACCTGCAGACAGGCTAATGCAGTGCCAATTTTCCAGCTTCCCCCATGCAAGCTGGACTGGACTAATCCCTGTTCTCCATCACAGGTCGACTAGTGTCATCTCCCAGTTTGAGAAACCCATGCTCAGGGGCTGCGTGGGACACTTTGCTGAGATATCCGGGACTTTGCCTTCCTTGGTTTCACACATATGGCGTTCATTTCCCTTTGCTTGCTGTGTATCTCCCAGTGAAGCTTAGCATGGCTTTGAGCAATGCACCTGGAGGTGACATGTGACAGATTCCCGCTGGTGGTGGGAATACTGCAGCCATGTGTGCAGCTCTTGTCCTGGCTGGCCTGTCACGCACCTGCAAAATCAGGGTTAAGAGAAACCAGAAATTGGGGAAGTACAAAGAGAAAAGAGATAGCTCTCACGTTGGCTGCACTAACCAATTGATTAGTGAATATCTCTGGCTTGGTGTTGAACATTGAATGAAAAAACATTCCCGCTCTGCAGTGCCTGAATTCTGGATTCCACCCAGAATTTGGTGCGTCCCTGCTATAGGAGCAGTGGTCCTCCATGGGAACCTCTTTCATATTGTACTTTTGCTCATGTCAGACTACGGTGGATAAGTAGAAGAGATGGTGACTTGTTTTTCTTGCATGTGCTCACTGAATTTTTGCAGGGTCTGGTGATTCTACAATGAGGGGACCCCATCAGCTGCTGTTTGGTGCCTGTCTCTGACACTGTTTATTGTTAATCCTGCGGACACAGGGGTGAAATTCAGCCATCTGTGTGTACGGCCTCAGCAGATGCATTTGTTCATTGGCTTTTTGATAGCTTGCTTCATAGTGAATCCTAATGAACAGAGCTCCCATCATCTGGTGAGACATCTCATAGCCTGTATCTCCATTTTGCAGGGAACACGTTGAGAAAAGTGAGATTATGACAAGTCTGCAAGTTCTAGCTAGATCTCCCATTTAATTTTTCTTTAACCATAAGAATTTTTTTATTTCTTGTAGGTTATTTTGTATGTGTTATTTTAAAAGACAGTCGTAAATTGCCTTCTGTTCAGGAGGAAAGGGGTTTGCTGCCTTTGAGAAGTGGCAAAATGGGGAGATGATGTGATGGTACGGGATATAAAATAATATTGCTTGTGTTGCCCTCAGGACTACCAAACTTAAACATGCAAATGTCACAAGTATGCCCTCTATGACTTCCATCCCCCATTCTTCACGCAGCAAATGTGCAGATAATAACCAGGTTCTCAGGTGGGAATAGACTGAAGATCACCTTCAAGCCCTGACTTGTCTACACCAGGAACCCCCTGCGCTGGCCTCCCAGCCTGCCCCGTTCTTCAGCGGGAAGTTTGGCAGCAGCTCCTGTTTGTACCCTTGGCTCTGCACGGAGACAACGTGGAAGGAAAAATGAGTCGTTTGTGAACAGCTTTGTAGGAGGGTGTTACTTAGCAAATAAGCAGGATGACACGGACAGCTCTTGTGTGGGCTGCAGGCTGTGAGATGGGAATCAGCAAGTAGCTCATGTGGCTCTGGGACAAGCTCGGGGTGTTGCTAGTTAGGTGGTGGAGAGACCCTAATTCCGTCTTTAGATGCTTACGGTAATTTGGTATTTCTTTTCTGAGTTGTTACAAAGTGCTGTGGATTGACAATACAATGTGGCCATTTTGTTGGTTCCCTTTTTAGTGGCTTCCTTCCTCCCAAGGCTTACTAAATTAAAGCATTTCATGGACTGGTTGATGAGAAATGCCTTCTAACTTCTCCCTAAGCTGAGTTCCCATTTGCTGTAGCCAGGCATCCTTGCTGCTGGGTAGGGAGTGGAGCACCAGAGATATCAGCAGAGCCAGAGCAGATGAGGAGAAAAGTAGTAGGACTTGTCAGAAAACCTCCTCTCTCGGTATATAGCCTTTATTTAATCACCGTTGTCCTCCAACCGTGAAAACTGAATTCGGCTTCCATCAAAGCTTTTATTAATGCTGCTTCAGAGTGTCCTGCCTGTGCCACTTCTGCCCTGGTTCGTGCCTGGCAGCTGGGAACGCTTGTGCAACCAGCTCTGCGGGCCCCTCGGTCTGCACCGTGGCGTTAACTCGGATGTAACCCTTAGCCCTGAAATCAGCTCTTGATCGTACCCTGAGATAACGTGACGTCCTTTGTATGACAGGTTTTCTTGTCAGGCTTGCATTATGGTTTCTGCTGTGGTGAGTAGCCCTGTTTATAGTAGAAAGCCTTCTCTGCAGGCATAGAAGTGTTGTGTTAGGAAGTGTTTTATTAACTAAACAAGCAAACTTGCAGTGATTTGGGGAGGTGGAGAAGTGAGGGTGTTGCAGCGTGACAGCTTAGGATTCTGCTCCTCCAGTGCTTTGATAGTACATAGGAACTGACATTTTTCGTGTTAAAGAGTCTTCCAGAGACATGAGTTTCATCTCTTCTTCTCCGCTGGAAGTGAACCCAGGGCGACGATGCCTTGTTTGCAGAGTCCTGGGCCCGTGAATCTTGTTGCCAGTCCTGTATATGGCCAAGAGTGGTTTTGGTGCTGTAGCTGCCTAAATTCAAGTGGTATACAGTTTATATTCCTCTTTATCTGGCTTTGTGCACCTACTTGCTGTCCACAGGAAAAAAGGGAGGTCGATCTCAGAACGCGTCAAAGATGCTCCGGCTGCTTTCCCTGGGCTGTTTGCTCTGACAGAGCTGAGTGGCTGCTCCCGCTCGCCAGCTCCTGCTGCTGCACGCTTATTCCACGTGGAATTCTTCATGCTCTGGGTTTGAAATGTGCTGGCAGCGCTGTCTGTGCTACGGTTTTTAAAGCACTCAAAAATGCAGTTACAGGGTTGAGGTTTGTGCTCTTTTTTTGCATGCTTATGATGCATTATTTTCCTGCCAGGGAAAATGCCATAACATTTAAAAATAAATAACGATTCAAATATCCACTACCTTTGTTGTATGTGTGCTACTAAAGAGCGGTGTAGGCTACAAATGGATTCTGGCACTGGATGTATTTATGTAGGTGCCTCGTCAGAGACTAAAATATCACCTGCCTTCACACTGCGAGGTGAATCTTGAACAGCAGGCTTGGAGGTACAAAACTTGCGTGGACGCTCAGCCTGCGGTTGTGATAGTATCACCATAGATTGGGACTTCAAAGGGTTAAAAAAAAAGAAATGCAGATCATCGCCGCCGCAATGCACATCTGTTTCAGAGCAACAGAAAAAGCCTTTCAAGTTTTGGTAGGAGGTTCGGTGTGGCCTGGTGCTCTCTACCTGGGTCTATTTCAAGCGGTCGATGACTCACGCTAACTTTCCGTGATGGGTGAGAGGGGGTTGGCTGCAAATAGCACCCCTGATGGTCTTCTCGTTCGCACCTCTCTTAAATGGGGCAGAGCTCCTTCTCCGGGGAGGCTGGGAAAGAGGGTCAGTGCCTTGTGTCCCGTCGCGGGATCTTTAGGAAGCAAGTGCAGAAGATAACGGCAGCCCGGCTGCATTGCTGTTTGCTGCAATGATCGCCTGGATCGGAGGTTGGGTTTTTATCTTGTATATTTGATCAGCGTGGATCCCAGTTTCGCTAGAGTAGTGGAAAATACACTTGTTGAACTTCAAGAGGCACATGACCTTTTTTTTTTTTGTTTTAAGCTCTTTTGAAACAAACTGTGGCTTTGCACTGGTGTATCAACTCCTGACCAAACAGGATATCTTCTGTGGGTGCCGACTCTTCTCTGCTCTGTTTATGATACGCAGCAGCACGTAGCATCGCTGGGAGCATTTGTGGCACATCTGCGTAACCCCGCAAAGGGTGGCACATGGGCACGCTTGCTTTGTGCCCTGCTTGGCAAGTGGCACAGGATGCTGCGACTAGTGAAATGTGGGGAGGAGATACATGCTGGGGTACAAGAGATGGCATAAAAGTTTTCTGCGTGGTGCCAGAGAAAAGGGGGTTTCCAAAAATGTCTGTCTTGCCTTGACCGGGAGCAGGGTGTGCTGTTTCTCTTGCTGCACGGTGGGATACCCTTTCTACTCAGGCTGCTGAAAATCCTGACCTTGAATGTGTGCTCAATTTGGACCGTGTCAGTAATCTCAGAGCTGGTCACCAAAATATAAAATGAATTTTTCACACCAGTGAGGCATAGATCCGAGCCGCAAACTCCTCGTGGCACCAGTACTGTAACTTGCAGATTTTCCAGTGCTGGCCTAGAAACAGCATAGGCACACACAGCAACAGCCAAGCTAATAACACCCTACTTCTCAGCAGTGGTTCAGCTGCGGCGTCTATTATCGCTGTCATGTGAATGCAAATTTCTATGCAGAGATGATTTCCAGACCTTGAGCAGAGCCAGCTTGGGTGTGTTTGTGTCGCCACCCTTTTTTTGGCTTTCCCTTATGTTCGCACGGGTGTCGGCATCTGCGGTGAGAACATCTTTTAAGTTTCCACTGACTTTACTGGACCAGGAATGGTGTTGACACAAGTGATCAGCAGCCCAAGATGGGAGGTCCCGATGCCCTCACTATTTCCGTGGGGTGGGGAGCAGAAAGGAATGCTGATGGCCTGGGGCTGGGCGCGGGGTATTAAGCTTGTTGCCCTCCTCCCAGCCATCTGATAGGGAAGGAGTGGGCAAGATGCCAAGGGAATTGGCTGTATTTCAAAAAAAAATTGGGTACAACCGCAACTGATCATCTCAATGCTGGAATTGCGGAGCAGAAAAACCTCAAAGCAGATCATCACCATCGTTCCCTTGGGCCTGAAGCCTGAGCCTGGTGGCTGTGGTGTCACTGGGAGGGTGGGCGACGACGGGGACCGAGCCCGTGAGTACCGGTTCTACGGGGAGCAGAGCTTGCCTCCGTCTCTGGGATGCCCTTTGCTCCATCCCACGTGGCTGCCAGAAGAGAGGATGAGGTGGCATCTGAAGAAGCGGGGGGAGGCGTGTGGAAGAGTGGCTTTGTTTCTGGGATGGTTGCTTTGGCGCATCAAGGAATCTTGTCTTTCCCGGCTCTGTAATGGAGACTGTGGGAGACGGTTTGCGTTTGTTTTCCTTTGGGAACATAGTTGCCAGGCAATTATTTTACACCCTGTAGCACTGTAGACATGTCTCTTCAAGTCCAATCTCTTACCACATACCTGAGAAAATGTATTTTACATTAAAAAGAACCCTTTTAAAAAAGCCCTTCAGGCATAAAGTCAATGTTTTCTATATATAACCCTGTATTATTAATACAATGAACTTATCTGTAGACTCTGTGGGTGAATATGACTTGATCATTGGAGATACGAACAATATGATATTCGTTTTCAGTGCACTGTGTCTCTGACTCCATAATGGTGCCCCCAGCCTTCAGTTCGTTTCTTAGCGATAAAGTGGGTCAATAGTGTGAAGCAGGTTTGTGGATTGCGTTTTTGCTGAGCATTAATATAAAATCAACAGTTTATAGAGAGAACAAATTTACCTTGGTTCAGAAATGCTAAGATCTGTAGATCTGGGGCAGACAGGAATGATGAATGTGAGTATGTATTATTGAAATGAGTCCAGAATGGCATGGCAAAAGCTTCCCTGGGTTTAGTTACAGGGGTTGCAATATAAGTTGCTTTGGCTGGAGAATTTTAAGGTGGTGATTGATTTCTTTTCTTTTTATTTGATGTGGGTCATTTATCACTGTGTGCATTATGTGAGATCATTTTCCTTTTTCAATCATTGAAGAGTGTTTTAGGGTGGACTTAAGAGGCCCCTTTAGCCCTGGTCTTTGTGAGCGGTAGTCTTTGAAATCACCAAACGCACGTGTGCGGACTTCTGTGGCTTTGTAAGAAGAGGAGATAGTGCAGGCATAGTTTTAATTACATTTTGTTGTTGTATGTTAGGCGGTGCGTTCACAAAAAGGCAGGAGGCTGCGTTACATGGTCTTTCTAGATCCCCAGGCCTGCTTTCTGCATGAACAAGATGCCCAACCTGATTTAGTTTTCGGTGCTCCAGTTGAGCGATCTGCTGTAGACTTAGTCTGAAGGATCCTGAACTCGTGGAGAAACGCCAGCCACGTGGCCCTGTTGATCTCTGTAATGCCATAGCTAAATCGTAGCGAAGCTGCTCTTAAAAACTGTGTGGGAGATGCCTGGAGTGGGTGAAATGGGAATCCCTCTGGAAACAGAGGATGCAGTTAGAGACAGAAAGGCAGTTCCTGTCAAAGGGGTGGTGGAGGCCTTGCGACATGGAAAAAGGCAACGAGCCTGGCATGCTTGAGGGCTGTGTACAGTGCTGCAGCTAAAGTACTTTGCTGGTGAGAGCCTTAATGACCTGTGGAGAACTGATCTGCAGGACGGACACGAGGACATAAGAATAGCAGGCAAGGTAGAGCTGTCATTAGAACAGGCATGTACCTGTACAAAACTCTAGCTTCAGTGCTGTTCCCAACATCGTGGCCACAAACGCAACGCTGTCTCTGCCTCCGTCCTCTCATGTCTCCTCCAGACTTGTCCGGTCCAGTGGGTGGTTACACACCACTAACTTTTTGGGGTCAAACCACGTGTGTGTCTTATTCCTAGCCACTTGGCCCATGAATCATGTTTGCATGAATTTTACTGATTTGTTGTAATAGCTTCCTGGTAACTGTTTTCATTTTAGGTTAGAAGCCTTTTTAACTGAATATCCTCTTAATCTATTCTTCCCAGCCCTGGCAAAACAGCCGTGCAAATTGACAGGAGCCAGGAAATAGCAGCTTCACAGCTAATAACGTGGGCTCCTGGTGTTTCCCTGCTGTGTTTTAGCAGGAGGTTGTCCATCTGACGCCGACGCCGTGCTGTCGCACCACTCCGTTCCCCGCGTCCCTGCTATTAAACCAGCATCCACGTGGGCTGCGCTCCTGAATGCTCAACCTGGCCTCAGCACACAAGGACTCTTCATAATCCTTGCCGCCTTTTGGCATGACGTCAGTATTTTACAGGGAGCTCTCGTGTCTTTTGCAACATTTTATGTAACTCTCGATAAATAGAGTTAGTGTCTAGGAGCGGTGATGGCTTATCTGCTGGGGAATATGGGCAGTTACCTAAGTTACAAGGGCACCAGGAGCATCCCACGTGCAAACTGCAAGTATTTAGTCAGATTATGCCTTATATGCAGGAAGCCCCGTAAAGGTGAGATACGAAGGAGGGTGGGAGAATGATTCTGGCTGTGGACAGAGGTTTGTTTTGAATAAATGCAGGTGACATCTCTGCTGTGCTAATGCCGATTTTGTAGTCGGCCTGTGTGTTTAAGGTCACAGCCAATGTCAAAGCAAGAATTTGGGCTGTGCTGTCTGGGCTGCAGCCACCCGGGGTGTAATGCAGTTGTGTTCCTGGTGCTCTCTGGCCAAAAATCTGCATGTTGACAGTTTATTTCTCAGCCCTATTTTTATTTTGGGATATTTTTTCTCGCCCCCCCCCCATGACTGTCAGTGTTTCGGAGGCTACTCTGCTGATGGTGGCATCAGCGCTTTGTACTCTGATGATGTTTTCCGCTGGATGCTGAAGGCTGATGTGACAGTTTTGTTCTTTCACTTGCCTCCCCCTGCACCCCGTACCCCACTTAATAAAGACAGGGCGGGTATCGCTGGGTGGCAGTGCTACAGCCAGAAGGAGCAGGCTGGGAAACGCAGGGCGGTCTGGCCAGAGGAATAAGAACTCCTGCCTGCTTTTATCAGGAGGATTGGAGTTTGCTTTCTGTTCTCCTCCTCCTTTTGTTTCAAGTCTCTTCGCCAAAGCAAAGCAAGAAATTGTTAGGGGATGGTGAGACTCTATTTCCCTA
The DNA here is from genome assembly GCF_964199755.1 of Larus michahellis. Lineage (NCBI taxonomy): Eukaryota > Metazoa > Chordata > Aves > Charadriiformes > Laridae > Larus > Larus michahellis. The sequence continues at coordinate 7,536,659 of NC_133904.1, read as the reverse complement.
TTGTGAGCGATTTAGCTTTCTACAAAAAGAAAAGAACAACTGAAGTCCCACTGAAATAAGAGCCGAATGAGGATTGGGACTTCTGGGTTTAATTCCTGCGGTCGTCGTTAATTTACCGTCCCTGTCACTGTGAATTGCGCTTAGAAATGGTGCAGTTTTTTATTTGAAGTCCAGCTGTCCAAAATCTAACCTGTGAAAGGTGAGGCACGCAAGCATTTCCAAATGACATCCTGCTTTCTAGCCACTTGTCTATATGTATGGTAAAAGACTAAAATTTGGCAACCAGGTCGAAATGTGGGAGAGACTTCCAAAGCTAGTTAATACCAGTTGGCCTTGGGAAATCACTTCTGTTGGCTTTCCGTCTTCCAGCCTAAATTATTCCATCACAAATGAATTTTGTTGACTGTACTTTTCTCATTAATTCTTGGCTCTCTATGCCTCAGTTTACACAGCTGTAATGAGTCATTATGAGTTTCCTGTCTAGGTACAGCTCAGAAGTGAGCACCATGGACATGATTTTGTAGGCTCAGAGTTATATGCTCATCTTGGAGAGGTTCCCCATTCTGCCAAAGTCGGTGTTAGTGGGGCCTCAACTATAGCCATGTTCCTCGCGGACGTGCTGGAGGTGGTAGTGTGAAGGAGGGCTCCCGTAGCAAGGGGTTTGCATCACTTAGAGTTTGTTGGTGTTTGCTGTGTGGTCCGTGTCCCTCCACCTTGGCGTACCTTGCTCTGAAAATACCAGCATAGCGTTTTCTAGTACCACCAGTGTCTGTCCCCATCTGCTCAGCTCTGTTGCCCCTGGGAGCTGGGAACAATGACATTGCTCTTAGATGTGTGCTTGAGCACTGCTCACCGAGCAGCGTGGCCGAGGTCGCTGGAGCAGGGACAGGCTGTGCTGTGCCCTTGCACAAGAGGACACCGTTTCCCCTGGTGAATTGCAGAGCCCTTTCATCCCAACAGGTACCCGCACCTAGTGTTTCAGATAAAGTAGTTGTCTCCTCTCCCTCTGACACGGACATCTTCACTTGGCTTCGGCTTGGGGAAGAATTATTGCTCTTACATTGTCTTCAGTCATAGGGTTTGATTTTTAGGGTCATTTGGGTTTTTTTGCCTTGCTCAGTTCTTATCTCTTTAATGGTGGAGAATTGCAGCAGTGGGATGAAATGATAACTGCCTGTATGGGATGAAGGCTGACTTTTCAAAAATTATGAAAACAGTCCAGTTTTGGAGATCTGACGTGGACACTTAGCAGGGTCAGGTTTCAGAGCTTTTGCTTATGCAAAGCAGCAGAAGTGTGTTGTCTCCGTTTTTCCATTTTGTTGCCTATGGAGCTGTCTTTGTCCAGCTATGCCCTGGTGTACCCTAGCAGAGACTAACTGCCCCCGGAGAAGAGCTGCTGTCAGAATACTTTAAAGTCGATCAGACTGGGTCCTGCTTCGTGAGGTTTATCAGCAAAGATTTTCAGCGCCTCCAGTGGGAGGCTATTTTTATTCTATCCAGGGGCTACCTTCTGCTCTGAGGCCTTTATCGCATTTTTTTGAATACAGAAACCTGCCTGGTTTAGGACAACCTTAAATATCTTAATCTTTTGCAATCTGAAAAAGAAGATAGTCTTTTATCCAAGGTAAAAGTTTTTGGCATTTCCGCGACATGTTCAGAATTTCTTTTGTTATTTTTTTTCCCCCCCTGTATGAGGAGGACACTGCTGTAGACATGCGAACGCGCTGAGTTTTCTCCCTTGGGCAGGGATGACAGCGAGTGGGGTACCTAATGATTCATCTTTGTGTTCTGATTGGTGCTATGACTGTTGAAGAAAATCCACATTGTGTTTCATTGCACCACGTAATCAAGACTGGAAGAGCTCTCAACCTGGTTCATTTTCCTGCCCTATGGCAAGATCAGTCATACCTGTGTCTTCCCTGACAGATGCTGGTCTGTGTTTTTTTAAAGACCTCTGCAGCCCCTCCAGACAGCATATTTCAGTGCTTCACAGTCTTCACCAGTAAAAGTCTGGTTTCTCCCCACCTTGTATTTAACCTGAATGGTCTCTGCTGCAGTTTAAACCTGTCAGTTCTTGTCCTGCCCATTTTGAATACAAAGAACAGGGGGTTTTACAGCAATGTTAAATATTTGAAGACTATTCATGTGCTTCTCTCTTTGTGTTAAATAACCACTGTTTGTTAAATCTTTCCTTCGTCGTGGTGGACTTAAATCTTCTATGTAAACTTTAATTGTCCCGTCTTCTCAAAACTGTTCTGTAAGTGACGATCCCAGTCATTAACTAATCCACAAACAGTTTAAACCCCTTGATCAGCATTTTATTTATGTACTTTAATAGAAACCTTCTGTGCTGGCCAAATTGCCTATTTGTGCATCACTGTCTCTGACTAACTTGATGGCTTTGTGCTGATGTACGAGCCAACTATCCACAAGTTTTTTTCCTACTTGCTAACTGCAATTCATTCCAAGAGAAAGACTGGGTCCCCAGCATGATGCGAGGCTTGGTGTGGTTTGTGCCTTGATGTTGCGGGACAGTGTTTGCGGCATGAAGGCTGTGCATTCAAATAGAAAGGGCGCCTGAAGAGAGGATAACCAATTGTGGAGTCATGGGTCTCTGCAGGCACCCAAAATATACGTTGGTGTACGCAAGAATTTGGAAATGAACATGTGCTGAGGCAGGTGGTAGGCTGTGAAATGTCACTTGGTATTAGGACCTTCTGATGTGGCTGTATTTGAATAGTCAGATCATGCTTGGAGGTCAACTATTACAATGCTGCGATTTGGATGTCTTTGATGTGTAGGTGTTTGGCTCCAAGGAAAAGTCAAGGAAACTTATGCTTTAGCAGGACATATGGGGAGGACAGAAGGCAAGTTGTATTCCCTTTCAGTAATTTTCTCTGGATTTCTTTGTTGTAGGTGAGTGTTTTAACCACCTTGGAGCGACGATTCAACCTCCAGAGTGCTGACGTGGGTGTCATTGCCAGCAGCTTCGAGATTGGCAACCTGGCCCTCATCCTCTTCGTGAGCTACTTCGGAGCCCGAGGACATCGGCCACGCTTGATAGGATGTGGAGGGATAGTCATGGCCTTGGGTGCCCTCCTTTCTGCGTTGCCTGAATTTTTGACCCACCAGTATGAATATGAATCAGGAGAAATACGCTGGGGGGCTGAAGGGAGGGATGTGTGTGCTGCCAACGGGTCCACCAGCGATGAGGGACCAGACCCGGACCTTATCTGCAGGAATAGGACTGCTACCAACATGATGTACTTGCTGCTCATTGGAGCACAGGTTCTCCTGGGCATTGGTGCTACCCCTGTCCAGCCCCTGGGAGTTTCCTACATTGACGACCACGTGAGGCGGAAAGATTCCTCCCTGTACATAGGTAAGGCTCTCTGAACTTCTTCTGACTGAAGGCTTTCCTTGTGAGCCGGCATCTCGTTCTTGTTTTATCTGTTTGATGCCAGTGGGAGAGATGCCTTGAGGCCTCTTCTTCATGTGCTGCTGTGCTTGTGAAGGTAACTTGGCATGGGTCTCTACGCCAGGCGGTTGTAAGCAGCAGGAAAACACAGTGATACTTGCTTTTATTGTAGCAACGGTAAAGGTTGACAGCCATGGTGATTGTTACTGAATGGTTAGGAAGATGCTCATTCCTTCTATTGTGTTTGCGGAGATCGCTTTAAATTCTGATATTGGTTGCTTGTGGTTGAGTTTTAGCTGAAGAATTTCCAAGTGGCATACGTGATGATGATTTTATTTTCTTTTCCCCCCAAGATGCCCTAGTTCCCTTCCTGTTCCGGAGCATTTGTCTATGTCTGAGTGATCATGGGAGTATAAGGAGACTGAGAGGAGACGCATGTCTTGTCACTACCAGCATCACATTTTAGCAAGGAAGTGCCTGTTATGAAATAGGTGCTGTGACCCAGCATCTGTGGCAGGACCCCAGATAATGTGATCCCTGTAACGGAATGGGATACGGAAGCTGGTGAGGTCTATTTTGAGATATGAGGAGCCTGAAGTAGAACTCATAATGCTGGTGATCATGTTGCAAAATTCTTCCAGATGGTTAATATATGAAATTTGGCTTCAATTACCCAGTGAAACATCTCTGTTATTGGGGTAAAGCACTCATGGGTTTCAGCAGTAGTTTCCCCTCCAGCAGGTTTAAAGAGGATGTTGTGGGTGAAGTTGTCTTTGGAAAAAACTGACCAGCTTGGCTCATTCTTCTTTCTGCAGGACTTGTCACTAGATGAATGGCTCCAATGCAATATATCAGTGAAGTGTGTGCTGCCATTAATGTGATCCATTAATGTGATAGTGTAGTTTCTAGTAACCAAAACTCTGTGCACTTGTCCTGTCATCCTTTTTTGTCTTGGCTGTCAACTGAATGGATGATCCCATTAGTAGTTATTCTTTTTGCGAAGACATTTTTATCAAGTTCCCAAGCAAAACTGAACGCAGCTGGGGTATGACCGTAGACAGCAAAGCTCAACAGTCCCTGCTGACTTTCTGAATGGTGTTCAGTGTCTTGGGATAGCGCAGAGGCCTGTGGGAAAGACTAACTATATAGCATGCTGTGGCATTTGGGGATGTATTGCTACTTTACGTAAAGACCTTCTTCTGCATGTTCACAGTGTGTCCATGTTTTCCTGTAACTCGCTGTAAAATCATAGTATTTCAGCATTTAGCTTTCTCCTTGGGTCATTATTCATCCTCACTTGGGCCTGTAAGTGCTTGTGAGGGATCCACTGGATAAAACAGGATGATATATAAAATACAAGATACTGTACAACCCGAAGGTGAATAATGAGACTAAATTCACTGGAGCAACTTTGCCAACGCCATAAATGATGAGCTGGAATTAAGAGTGATTCTAAGATTATCTATTATAAATAACTATATAGAGAAGCAGCAACTTCTTTCAGTCTGTTCCATGGGCATTTTTTAAGCAATGCTTCATGTCTGAGAATAGGGTGGAGGAGGGGGCATGAGAGAAGGACTAAGAAGAGTGATTCTTTTTGTTCCTCACATACATTCATCTTGTATGCTAAAATAACTTCTTTAAAGTTGGCAGTTCAACTGTAGCTGGAAGTATACTGCCAGAAAATGATTTCTGCTTACTATATGCAGCTTCATTATTTTTCCTTCAGACATATGCTTCTAAGCATGTTCCTTTCTACATGTAGGGTTTAAAAAAAAAAAAACACAAGCATTTTGGGGTTTTTTGCTTTACTGGCTTTAGCTGTGAAAATCATAATCTGAATTTCTACGTATGAATTCTGGGTTGCAGAAGAGTGCGTGTGTATGCGCACTCAACCGATCAGCCATACCAACAATGAAGTTTAATATCTGCCCTGTCCCGGCCTATCCATCACAAGTAGGTTTTCAGATATGGAATGATTAATTCTTACATCAACTTGCAGTCAATTTGGCTAGTAAAAATGAAAGCTAACAGGAAAAAAAAACAGGGAAAAATGTATTCTGTGAATGAATATAAATGGAGAAGAAGCTAGTGGAAATGTACGTGGCTTCCCAGGTTTGTGAGTACTTGAGAGGAGGTCAGGCTCCGCGTTTTGAAATGTTGCTTGAGAATTATTTGCTCAGATTTGTCTTTAACTGTTTGTTTTTTGTTGATGTCATCAATGCAATTTCCAGTGGCCTTAGCAGAAAGCTGTCTGAGCAGCTTACCGATTCATTCTCCTCTGTTTTGCAGAGGAAATAGCTGCAGAGTGTGTACTGTCACTGTGCTATATTTATATCAGTTTGCTTTCTCATAATAGCATGCTCACTCAGTGGGGGCTACGCTGTGTGTGACCGGATAAAACGTTTTTGGGTAAATTCCCTCAGTTTAAATTAGGAGCAAATCTGGCATAGGTTGCTCCCTCAGGATAGAAACTAATTAATAACAGCGGTAATAGTCTGGCCGAACTTTCCATGATGGCTGGCTGTGGCTGAGAAATGATCAGGTTGACCAGTCCGTGCCGTCATATTCCTGTATATTGTGCCGCCTTCTGTATATTCCTGACATATATGCTGTATTTGGGCTGTTCTGTAGCTGGGGGGAAGAAGGAGTCTCTCACCTGACAGCTAAGTACTAGTAATTGTTCACCTGCTGCAATAAAAACCCTCTTGTGTCCCAAGGCAGTGAATTAGAAATAACACAGTGCACTGAGAGATTTGCTGTCTTCTGAGTTGTACTAGAGTTCAGTGGCGTAACTTCATACAATATCTAATACAGCCTCTTTGCAGTGAAATGACAATACAGGAAGATTCCTCCAACCACAGCCCACCTCCAAACCTTCTTCTGAAAAAAAACATTACTAGTAATACATGTGTGCAGAAGAATGCAGATGTGATACCATATGGAGTTTAAAGTGAAACTTTGGCTTTAACTTTTAGTGCAAGTAATAGCATCTGTGGAATCTAATACACTTCTGGCCATGAAGTCCATCAAACCTGGCTCGTTGTGGTGTCTCTGCCATGCCAGGCCCACAGGAGATGGTGGGCAGAGCACCTCTTTGTGCAGCCTTCGAAGGCAGAGGTTGCTCCGGCTTGTGCTCTGACAAGGATGTGGGGATTCATAGACTTTCATAATGAGAGAGACAGGGGTGAGATATTACAGGAAGATATCTCTGTGGCATGGGCCGCTAACATGTAGTTTCATGTTTCTTGAGCTAATAGCATATTTTTTTTTTGATGCCTGCAGTGTGTTGCTACCCAACTCAAACAGATTCTGTTGCTGTAGTAACCAGCCCTAAGAAAAGGGCTGTGTTGTGGTAACCCAGGGCAAATCAAATAAAAAAGATGCATGCATGGAAGTACGCACCAAAGGATGTTCAAAAGAAAACACGTCTGTGCTGTGACAGCGTTAGAAAGAAAGCGGGACCATGCTTGTTTCTGCTAATGATGGGAAATACATTCTTCTCCCATTTCAGCATCTGAGCGCTTGCTCAACGCAAAGGTCGTAACATTGGCAAGAGCAGCGAAAAGATGAAAAAATAAAGGAATTTCCTTACCTGTTAGAAGTTGGGAAACATCTTTTGTTTTGGTGCTGGTTTGCTTGCTCCTCTTGGTTTGGGTCTGCTCTTGTATTAAAGATCTGAACTCCTATCGAGACATTTCCAAACAAGCAGGTTAATTTTACCTGTGTATTTATTGGCATTTGGCGTAAGTAACCCCTTTGAGTTGAGGAATTCCTTGGTCCTGCAGATTGTCTAGCAGTAACAAGCATTGCTGCAGCTTCACTGATGTCAAAGGATTCCCTCAATTTGTGGCATCGTTTATTTTAAAGGAGGAAAAGTATGTTGAAGACTACTTACTACACAGTTCCTTTCTCTACCCGCTAATGGCTCACTTGACATTTCCCTCGTTTCTTTAGTTCATTTTCTGCTAGGTCTTGCTGAGTCCTGTTGAAATCAATGAAGACTTTGTCATTAGGAGGGGGATCAGAGGTGTCGTGGAGCTAATACAGCGGGAAAAATCCTGATCTGACAGTGGTTGTATGGATTTGCTGCCTCTCGGATGAGCAAGAGCTTGCAAGTGGTTTCTGGTCACTGAAGTACCCACGTTGCTCTCAGCAGCAGTTTGCATGTTCAGTTAGAGCCAGTGCAGTGATGTGGTAGATTACTGTTATTAGCGGTCTCTATACGTGCCTTCTGGGCTTCCTGCAGCGTTTAACATTTGTTGATAAAAGTTGTTGCATCTTGTCTAGAGCATGGTTACCTATAGAGCAGAATTAATAGCTTCTGGGAGCCAGTATTTGATCTGGGAGCATTAAGGGCTGCATTATATAGAGGAAGTTGCTATTATTCTGTCTCCTGTTGATGGAGAAAATTGATACTGATGTTGGAGGGAGCGCTGCCAGATTGTGTGGCTCATTCAGAAGAATGCTGTGTTGATCTTTAATATGTTGGAGAGTCTCTTTAAGTTTGCTGAAGCTGTCTCAGGGTTTAACTTCATGGACACACACCCTACGTGTTCAGGACCTGCCACTTCAGACTCCTCGCTGCCATGCAGAAACTGCTCTAATGGGAAGAAGGACTTCAAGGAAGCCCTAGAAGAGGTAAATCTTGAGTCAAGGGGTAAAGTGATGAGGAATGATGAGCGCTCCTGACTTATTGGTGGTGCAAGAGTGTGCCTGAGTGTAGTGTGCTCAGGGGAACGGAGTTGTTCTTGGCCTCCTTTGTGGCAGGGCGGAGGAACAGAAAGATAGAAAACTCAGCACTGCTGGATGTGTCTGTTGAGCTGCTTTCTTCTGTCTCATCTCCCAGGCGTCTGCCTGGCCTTCTCTGTCTGTATTTTGGTTTAATCATATGGTTGTTTCAGCTGTTACCCTTGGTGTAAGAGGAGAACTCAACAGGATGGCATTTTCCGTCCACAACTGCCCAGATGGGACTGGAGGACTGGGACTTCCCCCAGTAAGGGGGAAGGGACCCCGCATTGTCACTGCTGGCTCCGACCTTTGCAGCAGTGTGGGGTTATTCTGCATGGAGTGTGTGGAGGCACTTTTTGTTTTGCGATGGCAGTCAGAGAGAAATGCTCACTCTCGCTTCTGGTGCTTTTTTGCTTGCTTTAAGCACCAACTCAAGATTTGCTGCAGAGGAAGACAAACACTGCCCTAGTTGGAATCTTGCTGTCTCCAGGGATAAATTTGTCCATTTGAAAAATCACTTATGGTAGCTTACGTCAGTCAAAATGACAGCAGCCATTGTGTTTTGGACAAGCAGAAGCATTTTCTCGACTGACAAGAATTAAATCTGAGAGTTAGTATCTATGGCGGTGAGTTAACCGCAAGTTATCAGCGTAAGATGCTGAAATCATCACGGTTTGAGTCAACATTTTGTATGTGGTAATACAAAGAAATAGTACTTGGATTTCTATTAGGAAGCTCATGTTGGTAGGCTATGCAGTTGCTGTGAATTTTGAAACCATTCCTCTACTGTGTATCTGATGTTACACATATTAAGGTTCATCAATAAATACTAAAAAAAAAAATAACTAAAAAGGAAATGGGCTTTCTGACTTCATAAACAAAAGTAAAAATGTGCTCAATGCCATTAAAGAAAAAGCTGTAGAAATCACAGCGTTGGAAACCCCAACCCTCCGCGGGATGAACCCCCATTGTCTAACCAGTATTCTTATAGATAACTTTCTATATTTGAAGGACTGTAGAACGGGCAGTCAGTGACAGCACCTTTCATAATAGCAAATGTCTCCCTGTTTTTGAAGCTTTCAGAATTCTGTTTCCTGGGGGACACCACATAATTCTGAGAAATGTGAATATTTTGGAGCTGAAAGAACAGATTTTGCAGATGTTTGGCTTTCGGGCTGTAAATCTATTATCTTCTTTACATAGCTTGATATCTACAGCATGATAGGTTCTACGTAAAGACCGTGAGGACGCTGGGTACCCACAGAAATGTGTTGTAATGGGCATTGTTTCTGTCCCTTTCAAATTCTGTAGAATATTTTTTCATTCTGTGATTAATTTTTTTTCTTTTCCATTAAGAAATTCCCTCAGCTTTCCAGCGGCTGCTTGCTAGTTTTGTCTCTGCAGAAAAGTCTCTTGCGTGGAGGATGAATGCATTTTGCTCAGTCTTGTGCTTTCCAAATTTCTGCAAGATTTCTTGAAGTGTACGTTTGAACCTACATTTCTAAACCATAGCAAGTAGAATAATTTTTGTTTATAGCATACAGGCCATATCACTAGCCTCTTGAAGCCCTCCATTGACACATATTGACTGGAATGGCCTTAGGACTCGCTTGAGAGGTCTGTACAGCTCTGCCCGTCCTGGCTGCTTGGCCCTTTCCCTCCTCATTTTCCCTCTTGGCCATACTCCTTCCTTGTGTGCTCACTTGTGGTCTGCAGACGACATCGGTACTTTAAACATTAGCCCTTCTTGCTGGAACATGCTTCTCTGAGCTCACCCACCTAAGGCTCTGCCAGCCTTGTGCTTTCCTTAACCCTTTTCCTTTTAAAGCCGGTTTCTAGTAGGGCGTTTATAGTGGATCTTGGCTGATGTCCGATCTGTTGTACCTCCGCTGTGTGCCCGCTTATTACCCACGAGTTGCTTGTTGAGTTTGTCCACCTCCATGTGGGCGCAGGCACTTGTGGAGCATGAGCATTTTGTCCACAGAATTGCATTTCTCCTTGCTGGTATATGCAATTTTATAGGTATGTAGTATTTTTAGCCTAAAGACTTGACGGAATTTTGTAATCGGTTTGTTCGGTAAATGCATCCTCCTGATGCGTTTGGTGATTTGGAGAGCCTTTTCTTTCTGTCACAGTCTCCGAGGGGTTGAGAAAGACACGGTATTAGCACTAAACTAAAAGGAGTGCTGTTCCCAGCGTGAGTGCTGTGATGCCTGTTCATTAGTGAAAGGTGTCGTTGCATCAGATTCACTAGGTTGTCTTCCCCATGGACTGACTGTGATCAGATTAAATCGCATGGCTTCATGCGGATATACCAGTATTAACTGCATTGGCCTAACCCACTGATCCATTGATAACCTGCAGCCTTTTATAATTATTCCCCTTTGGGGAGAGGTCTGTGTTCTCATTTGCTGTGTGTCAGCAGGGCTGGCTCGGTTACACGTCCCCTTTTACACTGCCAGTGGTAATATCCTGGAAAATTAAATGGAAACATAAACAAGTGCGTAGGGTATATTAAAGCAGTAACAATAATCAATTAATGGGAATAACCTTCCCCACTGCCGGCAGGAAGGCTGAGTTGTGAAAGGCGGTAGCTAAATGGATGTATTTATTCAATTAAACGTATATATGCACAAAGTCGTAACTGCTAAGGGCTCCATTATTTTACAGCAATTGCTCCACTTACCTTAACCTTCTGCTAATAGGTTTTTTTTGTTATTAGCTGAGTAAATAAAGCTTGAGTCCGACACAAATGACACTGTGTGAGAACATATTGAGGATGGGAGCTGTTTCCATGTTACTCTGTGCTCTCTGTGTACTCTGCAGCTGATTTTTGGCTTAATTGGGATTTGCTGACTCTGGAGTCTTGTAAAAACCATTGCACTTTTTGAGATGTTGATTCCCTTCTGTAGTGCATTTAAAACAGTCATCAGCTGGGAGAGGCTACTGAGGTACATCATTCCTGGGACAGCCTCTTTAAAGCTGCGTCCTTGTCATTTAAAGGGCAGACATGCAGAGGACGGTACGTATTAGTACTAAGGTTCATAAAATTAATTACATAGATTGGAAGGTGCTGAGTTGACCATGTCAAGAGCTGAAGGCTGTATTGTACCTCCTTGATGGCGCAAGCGGGAGCGAGCCACGTGGGCCGTCAGTCTTGGCCCTTCTCCTGGGAATTCAACTGAGACTCCCCAACTCATTGCATGTAAGGAGCCTCCAGATGTTTTGGTCCCAGTTTTTGGGCTGGCACTGAGGACTCTTGGAGATGTGTTTGGCATGTTCCTTCCCATGGCGGGACAAGGCACAGGATCTGCCCCTTAGCCAGCACGAGTCAGGGCACTGGTTTCAAAGCAGTGGTTAAAATCTTGTTGCCCAGTACAGAGGTTTGTGTTGTCGTCTTCTCCTACCAAAACAAAGAATTTGGTATGGAGGATATTTTAGGACTTGTCAGAAATTATTATCCCGCTCATCCTCAGCCAAGTGAGCATCTCATGAGTTCTGCTGTACCACTGTAACCTCGCAACAAAGGGCAGTGACCTGAAGTAGTGTTAAAAGATAATCACTGCCTTAAAGTTGCAAATAGTTACTGCTTTATTGTATATCCTGACACACACTTACTGCCCAATGCCAGCAGGGCTTCAGACCCCCGTTGCTGCTGCTCTCGGTGATGTTTGCCGTGTTGTGAGCCTCCAGGAAAGCTATTCGGCCCGGCTTTATGTCTCCTGCCTGCGAGTGGCTGTCACTCGGCTATCTGGAGGACAAGATGCTTATATGAGCGTATAGGGGAACACAGAACTCTTTCACAAAAGCTCCTGCTTTCACTCCTTCACAGCTGCCTCCCCTGTTGCTGGGTGAGGTGCTCAACTGACTTTTTTGGCCCTTTGGAGAGGCTGCTGCAGGTCTGAGCTGGGTGCCGGGCCTGCCGACGTTCACGCCCTTTGGGTGCCCGATAGGTGCTATCTCAGTAACCTCCTAAAAGTGTTTGTTTTTGCCAAGTCCCAGGCAGTGCCATGGCACAGCCGCACAGGTCAGGCCATGGCGTGTTGACACCCGGGGCCTGGCAGCGCTCAGCTGCCAGAGCAGCCGTGGAGTTGTGTTTTTATCACGGCCGCTTTGCCGTGCGTTGTCATCTCTGTGCAGGTCACTCCCTGACATGGCAGCCGAAAGGGCAGAGCTCCTTTGGGGCTGTGGGGAACGGGGCAGGATGAGCTTTTCCTAGCAGCTGTGAGGGACAACAAGGAGTCATGGCGCATCAGGCCCTAGGTGAGACTTTCCTCCAGGCTGGCTGTGTAACTGGCATGAGACATCCCACAAGTGCCCAACCAATGTGACAGGTTCAGTGTGTGAACCTCAGTAATTACAAATTAATGGTGTTAACACCAGAGGAACGGCTGTGACGTGAATCAAAGGTGTGAGATGGCCCAGTAGTACCTGCTTTGTGAGGCCTGGGGCAGAGCTGCTGTGGAGGCATCCGTGCAGTCTCAAGAACTACAAGTGTCTGATTACCCCTGATGGGCTGGTGTGGAGGAATAAGTGTGGCCACAAGTGGTTGGGCACCTTGCAAAACAAACATAATATTCCTTGACGTGCGGCTTGGTCACCTTACAAGCCATTGGAAGAGCCTGTGGAGTGGGGGCCCTTCCCTGGTGTGGTGCGTGGACCTGAGGGGAAGGCAGTCTGTGCACGGGATCAGCAGCAAACTAAAAGCTCTCATCTGGCAGCCTTGTCACCAAGGTCCTGGTGCTGGGATTTAACCCACCGAAGTTCTGCGTTTACTCTGGAGCCCTGCCCCCCCTGCCAGTGGTAAAGCCCCTGCTGTGCAGGCGCCCAAAGTGTTTCCCCACTGACGAACCCATCCCTTCGCAGTTGCCGCTCCGCTGAGCCTTCCAAACCAGCTCTGCTGCCACAAGGAAAATGCTGAGTAAAGGACCTGAACTCAGCTTGAGGAAGGTGAAATTGGCCATCATCTGCGTCTTGGAAGCTCCAGCTGAAAACGGTACAGGGCAAAAAAAAATTATGGTCTTCTTTCATGCATAGGGTTTGGTTCACCCTGGGAGTAAACTTTAGAGGCTTTTTGACCTCTTGTTTTCTCAGGTGGGCAGCGTGCAGTCAATCTGCAGGGCTATGGACTCCGGGAAGGGATGCTCTTTTGCACTGTGGGTAGATCCCCTCCAACTGCTCCTGGAGCGGGTCTGGCAGCCGAACGCATCCAGAGCGTGGCCGGCAGCAGCGCAGGCTGCGGACATGGTGGTCCAGAGCGAGGAAGGGGAGGCTGGGAGCATCCACGCTGCTGGAGAAGGGCTGCAGAAGGACGTTTGCTTGGCTGGCCTGGGCTTCTTCAGCTGGGAGTTTTCCCTGTGGTTTTGGACAAATCGTTTTGGCTTTGCCTTCTCAAAGTTTGAGGTTTGGTCTCTAAATTGCTCCTTTGAACTTTGCTTTTTTGAAAGCACTTGGAAACTCTTTTTGCAGATCTCTTTTTGCCAAGGTACAGCCATTTCATTAACTGTGCTGCTAATGAGGTATTTTGGCTTTTCCTTAGAGGGAGGCCCACTCTCACTAAGTCCCCTTTTGATTTCGATAATAGGGATTTTTGTCTGGAGGAGGTTATCCAAATTTGGCCCTTTATTAACCAATTAAAATGTGAGGATTTAAATACTTTCTCGGATGGACGTTAACAACAGGTCACATTGCTCTTTGACTTAATACCTCAGAGCGCTCACCGCAGCTAAAGAAGCCTGCCACTATTACAAGGTGCAGGATCTGGCCAAAGGCAGCAGATCAAAGCAATAGCAGAAATTCAAGAATTCAAACAGGTAGAAGAGCAAGATGCACTGTGCACCAGTTCCTTCCTCCCCGTCTTCCTCTGCTTACCTTGCTTTTCCCCTGTGTACGTTCCTATCCTCAGTGTTGGACAAGCCATTCCTGCTGTTTGTACGAGACAATATTGCTTATTACAGTTGGAAAGAAATAATATTGGGGGGGGAAAAGACAACTGGGACAACTTTACTGTATTAGTCGTTGCTGCAGAGACCAATTACCCTTGTGATGAAAGACCACCTGTATTTTGTTAGCCATCAGCTAACAACATATGGATGTCCTAATTCAGTCAGACTGATCATCAAAAGAAAAATACTTGTTAGAGAAAGCTTTTCCCTCTGCAGACTTATAAACTCTGTGCTGAGGAGAATGAAAGGGGTGGTGATGTGTGAGAAGTTAGCTACAATGCCAGTGTGTCTTGAGCATTGGTTAATGCTTTACTGTCCTTGTCTGTGGGTTACCACTTAGCTTCCTTTTTATTTTGAGCATATTTTCATTTTGAGCATATATATTGTTCGATATTCCCCTTCCGTGTTTTACATAAAACCTCACTGCAGTGCAAGCGTAAGCATGTTTTACTGCGCTGCTGTTTTATGACAGTGCTTGCCTTCATTTATGTCCTCTGGAAAAGCATGCTGTCTTGTACCGGTGGTAGACAACTACACAGTGTTGTAGACTGTCCAAGAGGCAGCATTGCAGGAAACGAAGCGATTTGCAGTAGCACTGCGTAAATTGTGAAGGGTTATCCCACAGGTGCCAGAAGGTAAGAGGTTTGTAGGGAGAGGTAACACCTATTTGATCAGCTGAGGCAGCTGGAAAACACACATGTTCATGCTTGGTGGATCTTGTTCTGACCAGTGTGACTACTCATACTTAAGGATTTACTTTCTGTTTCCCAGCTGTCACCTGATCTGGTAAAATACACTTCTTGTCACTCCAAACCTTGCTTCTCTTCCTGTGTTGGAGAGAATTATGTATCAAATGGAAACCCAGTCTTTTCTGTAACTGGATACCACACCTCTTTAGGCGCTGCTACTACTCATTTACAAGTAGTAGCAAAACTCAAGCTAAGCAGGGGTTAAACAAATACTCTTACTCCAGCAATGTCTCCAGGGTTATAAAGCAAGTTAGTGGGAGGGTGAATAGACCCCAGGAATTCTGAGTCTAGTGCCCTGCAATTACTCTGAGACCTAAAACATTTCACTGCATTCCTGCAAAGCAGCGTGGCTTCCATGGGTGCAGCCAGCCCTTCCCCTTCACTGTCAGAGGGGTTAATGGCTCTGGCTTCTAGTCTGCTAGCAATACCCCGCTCCAACTCTGCCAACTATTTTTAATATGTCTCCGAGAGTTGAGTGATTAAACTGAGACCAACACTGTCTTTGCCTAGTGGTCAGTGAGGTGCCAAGAAGCAGGCTGAGGACAGTCAGACTCCACGCTGCTCCGTAACGCACTTCCAGGAGCCCCCAGAGCAGGGGACATGTGCCCTGGGCTTGACCTGTCACTTTTGAAGCTCACTTATGCCTATAGCCTGTACAACAGAAATGGCAGTGAATTCCACAGTTCCTCGTGGCTTTTCTCATCTCCTAGTTAGGTTGTGCATTTTTCTTCCCAAGTCGGTTACTTTCTTGCCTGGATGTTTAGGATTTTGGCTTTGAGGCTATGAAGGTGGTGAAGCAGGCAATTAAACTATTCTTCTGGAGTGAAGGTATTTTAGAAGTGGCACCTGCCTGTCAAAAATCTCGTTGCCATCAGAGGTGGCAGTCGTGCCATCACCCTGGCCTTGGCACATCCCACCACTGATAGGAGTGCTCTGGTAATTCCTTGAACTGGTGAGAAAGTGCTTTGGGGTGGGGGGATAAGGCAGAGGTCGGTACAGCTGGCAAAGATCAGGGCAGGCTATCCCATTAGGTGAAAAATGAAGCCTTAAATGGGTTTTACTGATGCATAAAAGACCTGTTGAAGTGAAAATTTCAGATAAACAAGAGGAGTGAGAAGGAAGCTGTGCAGCTCTCCAGTGTTACTGGATAAAATACTCCCATGTGTAGCTCCTTGAGTTCATCTCACATTCTGCACCCCCTCCCAAACCCTAGTAATGTGGAGACTAGAGCAGCTCGAGCGAATCTTTCTGAATAAATTAGTCTCTCTGTCCTGTGGTATTCCACATCTAAGTAAACAGATGAGACTTGCTCTGTGCCTTAAAATCAGCAAGTCTGGGCTTTATTAGCCCCAGAGGAGCAGTAAATTCTAGAGCTGAGCCGGAGGAGCGGAGGGAGGAGGAGGCAAGCAGGGAAGGAGGGGTAGCACTGGGTAAGGATATGCTCGAGAAAGTCTGTGCTGGTTACTGCAGCCCAGGAAGGCAACTTGAAATTGAATCTACAGTGCAGGAGGGAGCTGTTGGAGGTGGCTTAGGATGGGGTAAATATTTGGGAAATCTGCATGAGCGAAGGCTGCATTCAGCACAGGCAAGAATAAGGATGCTGGCAAAAGTAAGGTGAAGTGGGGAGGTGGAGTGTAGAGGTGAGCAGCAGCACGTTAAGGCTCGGTGGGGGACACATGAGTATTGAAGCAACCGGAGTCAACAGAGGAGCTAAGCCGGTACAGGAGAAAGATGGTACGGGCCACCTGCATTAAGTCTACAGAAGCCTGTATCCTCACATCAAAAGGCTCTTTAATTTCTGTTAAAATTCAGGCTCTTTATTTTAATCGATAACCATGGGAATTAGGTATCTAAATAGAATCTGGGCTAAATATTGCCTTTCTGGATCACAATTGTTGGGCGATTCTCAAGGTCATTGCTGTGTCCCTCCTTCTAGACCACGGGACGCACGTGGTCTCTGCCTTCTTGCAAAGCAAGCTTGTTTTTTTGAATAAACAGTGTGTTTTGATGGTGGGTGTGGGTGGTGTCAGGAGGGGAAGCAATTGTGCTAGGAGCCTTGTTCCCAAAGAGTGTTTACTGAAGATGCTAATTTTTGCCTCCAACCATCGTTATTTGTCTTTTGCCCATAGCACACTGATCAAAGGTGCTGATAACACTTGCACTCAGTAAAAAGCTTTTAAGAAAAAAGGACGCTCCTGAATTTCAGGAGCGACACCGACTGCTGTTTTACTTTTTGGCTGGCATTTTTTGGAGGGATTTTTGAGACTGGAGGTGGCAAAAGAAGGAAATGCTTTTGGTTTTTGGTTTTGTTTTTTAATGCCCCATATGGCCGTTTTATTAACTGGAAAACCTCCAGCTGTGAACTGGATGATGTTATACAGCTACAGAGCAAAACTCATGCCCAGCCGTGTGGCTGAGAGTACTTGTGCCTCTCAGCGTGAGCCGTACCTCCCCCATCTAGGGTTAGGGCCTAAAATAAAAGCTGCATTTCCCTTGTTTTGCTGACCCAAGGAAAACATTGTTGCTTTTCACGCTGGGGATGTTGAGCTTTTCAAACAAAATGCAAACCTTCAACGAATTAGCTGTCAGCAGCTCATCAAAAAGCACCTCTCTTTGAGTTGAGGTTCTGGGAGTGACAGGTACAGGAAACCCGCAAGTTTGGGTTTTTTAACACTTTGCAGTGAGTTTATCCACCACGAAATTGGTAGTGGGATGGCTATGCTTTCACATTCCTCCCTGCTTGTACGAGTGAGGTTTTCTACCATAGTATGAAAGCATTGCAAACCAGGCTTTCGTAGCAGTGATGTGCGCTTTGCGTTATCCAGGCACTTCCCAAGCATTGGGTCTTTGATTCCTGCCCAAGGAGCGTTTCTTTGCATTGTCTACCAGGTTTCTGTCCCATCTCCCATGCTGAGACACAGGAATGACTTGCTGTGTGCAGCATCTCAGTTGGCAAATGGGACTGAGGATTTAGAAATAGCCTTTAGTCATGTTCCTACAGTCTTCTGCAAGTGTGTATGTTTAAGTTACTACCTTGGTTTTCTGTCCAGGAGACTTAGCAACAGAGAATTTCTCAGACCTGCCTTCTCACTTATTATCTTCTGTTGTGCAAAGCAGTGGAAAGGAGGATTGGGACCTCAGCCTTTGTTATGAGGGTGTCTTGGTTCTTCCAAAATATCCTGGAGACTTTCTTTCTCTGAGCAGGATGTGATAGAGAGGAATGGGATTTGTTTAAACTGATTCCTTTAGATTTAAGGTCTTGCTTCATTGTCAGCTCTGAGCGTAGAAATGAGATTTGATGTTTAGGAGCGGACTTTTCCCATTTCACACCCCAGAAGCTGTGCATCTAGTCCAGCTCCTCAGCCTTCAGTGCCTGATCCAGCTGCTGCATGGTGGAGTCCACGCTAGTGCTGTCATGAGTTAAGGTTTGGCAGATGATTCATTGTTTTTCCTGCCAACTTCTCTCTGGAGCCATACTAGGTAGCAGGAACTGCCGTCTGCTTGCTAAAGGTGATGTTTAGGATGGAACGGGCTGGTAAAAGTTGCTCAGTGGATAGGCAGAGTTCCCCATACCTGCTGGCAGCAACTCGGGGCTGTTGCTCCCTTTCTCTGGGAGATGCCTCTGGACAGGAGACAACCTGCCAGACAGCTGTGCTCTGGTTGCAGCAGGTTAGTATATCAGCAGGGTTCTCCAGCAGCAGGGAGGGTCTGCTGCCAGCTGGGCCAGAAGCTGAGATAACCTTTTGCTGTGCTGAAACTGCAGGAGCACAGTCACAGCTGCAGCCTGCTGTGTCACTCCGCGTGCCACCCCCTGTGCCTCTGGGGACGGTGAGTGTGTTTGGCAGGCATCGCTGGGGTGAGACGGTTTACTGCTGCGAGGTGGGGAAGTGGCACAAAGCTGTCACAGGCCCAATTTTGCAGGGTCTGCACCTTCATAACCACTGGCCCTCCACGGGAAGGTGGTGGAAGAGGAGCAGAAGGGCCAGTATTGACCATCAAGACTTACTGCCTCCAACACAAGTTACAGACTTACTAGTTGCAACCTGCTTATGTAGCACAAAGTGGTTTCTGTTGCCTGAAGGGTCTTTTCCTTTTCTGCCCTTCACAGAGGTATGTTTTGGTAGAGACCATGGCTTGTGACCCCATTGACGCCCTAGGCTATGTTGCTGCATGTGGATCTGTATACTGTGTCGGCCAGTTGTGCTCACAACTGTCCTTACGGATGAAGAAAAGGGAGATTCGAAGGCGGCACTTAAATTATTGTCATTCAGTAGGCTCCTTTGTGCAGCAAAACAATGAGCCTCTTTCTGTACAGAGGTTCCTCTCTCCTGGAGAGGGAATATAAATCTAACTTGAGGTGTCTGCGCCCAGGGTCAGTGTGGCTGAGTCGTCCTTCTCTCTGTGCGAGGCGTTGTCCTGTACCAGGTGCATATAAACACCTTAGTGTTACGGTTTAATACCAGGTTTGTGTTCTTGTGTCTAGTTCTGCTCTTTTGGGGTTTAATTAAAGTCACCGCCTAACTTCAAGTCCCTGGTGTCCTTGGGTTCACCGTAGTCAAGGGAGAGACAGACTCCTCTGCAGGAGCTGAGCTGAGGGACTCGGGGCTCTTCTCGGGAGATGCTGCTCTCCAGGAACTGCTCCTGCATCTAAGGATTCTGTCGTCTACCCAAGTCTCTAGCTTTGATGTTAAGGGTAGGTGGTTAGAGTATCCCCCTTACACACACACTTCAAACACAGATTGTGCAGGATTACAGCTGGATAACAGCCAAATCCCAGGCAGCAGAGGCTGTTTAATCACACTCCTCTGTCTCTACTGGATTAACATAATTAATGTAAGCCCTTTTGGACAGGCGACCTGTTATTTGCCTGGCACAGCTCTTCATTTGTGCAGTGTTGTGCATACACCCATGGTGCTCTAAAAATGACGGTGAAGATCTAATCCCACTTGCATACAACTGGTGACCAAGTAAATCTCCATTTACAGACAACTAGTTTACTGCTCCCTTCAGGGGAAGTTGTAGACTATTTAAAAAAAAATTAAAAAAAATTAAGAATGCCCAAGGTTAAGTCAAAATGATCATTTCCCAAGTTACTTCAAGGGAAATTAAAGTGGGATTTTTTTATTTTAATGTCATTTCTCTAGGGAGCAAAGGAAGTTATTAATAAACTCAAGGTTCATCAGTGCCTTATGGTCCTGGCCCATTTCAAGGGTGATGTAGAGCTTAACATGCAGTGGAGCTGTGCCTTTATCTTCTGCCCTTTGTGGCATCTGGATTCGTGGCAAGGAAGCAAAAAGTGTTTCCCGGACCTGTAGCATCCCATGGGCCTGAAATCACATTGAGTTCCTCCCTCTGCATTTCTTATGCAGCTGGACATGATCTAACCCTCAGTGGGATACGCTGCCTCCCTTTTCTTTCCACTGTTTCATGGTTTTCTAGCAGCAAACTGGAGAGAGTTTATTTAAGAAAGAAAAAAACAAAAGACAGTAAAACAACCCTTGCAAAAAATTAATGTAACAAGTCAAATGCTTAACTTGAATATTAATTTCTGAGTAGTTATGCCTTTAATATGCTTTTTGTGCAGCAAAAGTACGGGCAATATTTTCTTTTTTTTTTATGAAAGCCATCTTCTGCTTTAATTTTTCCAAGTTTTAACTGTAACCTTTAATATTCAGCAAAATCACAGGTATAATCATTTCATAAGGAGTAAAATCAGCTTTCATAAGTTCTGGTGGATTGTTTTCTAGATCTTGGCTGTACCCATCTGTGCAGAAGACAGAGGCTTTCTGGAGCATTCTCTGAAAAACAAATGCTTGTGTCCAAGCTTGAAAATTAGCATGAAAGTGACATTTTATATTTGGCCAGCAGCTCAAAAGCCTCTTATTTTCGGTGAGGTTACAAGCATCCTCAGTTGGGCAGCTCCGGCCTCCAGGGTCGCAGCTTGCCCAGGTCTTTAAAGCAAAGCTGCTGCAGGCAGCGGTCTCACTGGCCGTGGGAACTGGCAGTGCTCCTGCTGGGAGCGCTGCAATGGGCAGCATGTCCCGGGCTGCCCTTCTTCTGTCCCGCTTCCTCCACGTGCCCTTTGGAGAAGCAAGAAGCCCTTTCCAGGGGGCGTGTAGGGTGAAAAGACTTGCTGAAAGCATGAGCTGATCATTTAACAGGCAATATGTGGTTGTATGTCGCCTCTGGTTTGTATTCAGCGCTAGTAAAATGCACTCATCACCCAGTCGGTGCTCACAAGCCTTATTATGGCTAATGCAAAGACATTTTCCTATCGTTTTTCTCCCTGGAGCCACACGGTGTTAGGATTTTTGGTTGCTGTGCAAGTCCCAAATGCCTTGTGAGGGAACACAGGCTGGGGTGAGTGGAAGAAGCCACGAGCATCAGTATGCTGGACCAAAAACTCAGTGTGTGTATAGGATGGGGTGTCTATTTTTCAGCTGCACGAAGCCCAGTATTTAAGGTTCACGTGGAGCATCATTTGCAACAGAATAAATATCTTGGCATGTCACGTTTTACACAGCAGAAATGCTTCTGACTTTCCAGCTCTTGGTATCTGTAACTCCCTTGAAAGAATTGCTGACGTCTGCCCAAATGCCAATATCTTCTCAGCCGTATGAACCTTAATATCATGGCTTAAGCTTTAGTCTTTGAGCTGTGCAGCACAGCTAAAAGCAAGCTGTGTTTCCAGCACTGAGGGAGATCCTGACTTTTAACCCACTGGCTTTTTATTTATTTTCCTTCTGTGCTTGTTGTTGAATTGCAAAGTCAACTTAATTCCAGGGCTTCTAAATGGCATATGATTTCTGCACGAAGATGGCAGATCTCCTTTGGGCTGTTTATACCATCTGATACTGGTGACCTAAACAGGGGTAGGTCAGGACAGCAGAAAGCAGGGCACTGGTGTTATCTGTCCTTGCTACCCTTTCTTTACCCGTAGTAAAAAGGCAGTCATAACACTGCTTTATCCCTCCCTTCCTTACGCTCCCTTGGCTCAGTCGTCTGTCCTTTGCAACTCCCTGCTGCTAGATTCTCTCCTTTTCCACCCCAAGTAGGTTTGCATTCAGTCTCAGAGCCATTTGGTGGCTTTACCATTGCCTTTCTGGATGGGTGCTCCTGTCCGAGTGTCTGGCTGTGTTTCTCTGCTGGCTGTGGGTAACTAATGGGGGATGTCCCATCCCCCTGGAGTTCCCGTCAGAGCTGCTTGTGTCTCTACACCCTGTTCAGTCAAAAAGATCCAGGTTCAGAAAATCAATTGTTTTAAAGAATTAAAGCTGGTATGGATTGTTTTGACAGAACTGGGTGGGGGGTGGTTGTCCTAGGTGGCTTTGCTAGGTGACCTCTGGTGAGGTGAGGAGCAGCTGGGACTCCTTCGTAGAGCAGAAGAACCCCTTCGTAGCACTCGGCTGCAGTGAGAACGGTGCCCGTTAACCTTGGGGTGTGCCCAAATGTCTGTCACCGCAGCACCAACGCATCCTCTGTGCTGCACCCCTTAGTCGGGGCTGTACGTGGAGGAATTTGGGCTCCTGACCTCGGAGCTTTTTTCTTAGGGCCAAGCTTCAGGTCAAGTTGGAGGTTCAGCCTCAGCCCAGGTCATGACTTTGGCTGCTGATCTGATGGAGTTGATCCTGGACCAGCTGCATGGCCTGGGTCTGTCATAATGAGCATCAGTTGTGTCTTCAGAGGTTTATTAAACTTTCAGTTTGGGGGTTCATGCAGGCCTCTGAATGCTGTAACCATTGCAATGAGAACTGTATGAGGGGGGGTATGATAGTCAACTTTTTTTTTTTTTCTTTTTTCCCCTGCATATCTCCCAACAGCAGTGCAGCTGATGGGACCCAGCCCTGGACACTGGGAATATGATGGAAATGGTGACTTTTCCTAGTGAAAGGAGAGGGAGCTGACACCATTCGCTGCAATTTATACTGGTTTCATCCATTCTTCCCTCCTTTACTGGCATAGTTTGAATCTTGAGGGGTTTTTTTCTGATTACTAAAGTACTTTTTTAGCCAGTAATTCACCTTATTAAGCTCCTAAGGGTTTGTAAGACTTTCTGGAAGTCTTCTGTGAACATGCTTACATGTTGTGAATGTCACTCATGGAAGGGCACTGGCTGTGATTTATAAGAATTAAAGATCATGTGCTAGGGCAGGAGTTTGGGATTTGCTGCTAACCAGTATGGACCAGCTCGCCCCAGGGCCCTCTGCATGCCCTGAAGGAGAGGGCAGAAATGGTCTGTGGGGTTTGGTCCTAGTGCCTGAGGTGTAATTCCCCTAGGGAAGGGGAATTGCTGCTGCAAGGAATCGCTGCTGCTGTTCCCTCCCTTCCCACCTACTTCGTTCAGTGTCAAAAGCAAGATCTCAGAAAATGAAATTAATTTCATCTTGGTACAGCTATTAATGTTACACACTGCGGGAGAGCTCTTTAAGGAGGCCAATGACCTTCATCCATGTGGAATAAGTGCTGAATAATGGAGAGCTTTCATGTTTCCACAAAAAGAAAGTGGCTTTTTAAATCAACTGGAGATGTTTCAGACGTGGAGGAGAAAAAACCCAACCAACTGCATTAGGAAACGGTGGGCAGAGTGTGCATGGAAACAGAGCGGTGGCTTCTGCCTTCTGGCAGGTGCTGCTGTTTGCAGAGGCCTTTCGTGAGCGTGTGAAACTGCACCGACCCGTCTCACCTGCTGTTACCGGTGATACCTGGAGACCTTTATAAGTGTGGTCCTTTCCCAGTGCGCTCAGCCTTTCTTCTCTCCAGACCAGAAACATGCTTGGTTTCTGCATCACCAACCCCTGCCCCAGGTTTCTCTCTGTCTTTCCTTGAACTGATTCATATTACATGCTTCTCTGACGGCCTCTGGCAATGTGATACACTTCAGCCATTCAGTTATGCAAAGAAATGCATCTTGAACAGTTTATATATAGCCTGTCCTCTGTCTCCCCACCTTCAAGTTCTTGCTTTGAGGAAGCGTTGTGTCCTGGGAGCAAAGTTCTCGTTCTGCAGTGGTCTCTTTCCTCACCTTCCCACTCCATTCACGGTCCAGAGCTCACTTTTAATGAGGCGTCAGCAAAAGGACCCTGCCTCTGTTTTGCAGGGTTGTGCGTGAGCTCTGCCACCCTGTTGATGAATGGGTGCTCAAAGCCTGAGCTGCTCAGGAAGAGTGTGCCGGATTCGTTTCCTGCCTGATGCCTCATCAGCTAAATAATCAGAAAGGTCCATTTGTGCCTCTGTACCTCCCAGTGAGGTATGAGCTGGCAGGAATCTGTCACTTGAGATATTAGGTGGAACAGGTAATCTTAAAGTGACTACACAGAGCAACCAAAAGCCCCTGAGAAAGGACGGAAATGAAAACTCCCACCCATCCCTTTTGACACGAGGTTACTGACTATGAGACGAGTTTGACTTGGGATCCTTGGATTCAGACTTGGTGGCACTAGTTGGACCTAAGCCTCTTCCATATATATATATATTGCAGTTGCTTTTTTTTTTTTAAGCTGTATTTTGTGTGGTGGGTCTTGCTTTTAATGTAGGAAAAAATATAAAAGCCAACAAACAAAATGCAGTTGCATTGCTTCTGTGTGGCTTTTCTGTAGTATTTGTATGCTTCTGGCAGCGTGACAAGAGAACAAACAGTTTCATTAGCGCGTGGTTATGTTGAAAGAGGTCTGAGAATATAACAGGCTTCCTTGAAAAGAGTCGAGTGAAGGTACAAAAACGGGTTCTTACCACATGAGAAGAGAAAGAGCTGATGTTTGGGCCTCGGACAACGGAAGCTATTAAAATTTTGGCTTCCTGACACAGTAGCAACAGCTACTCTGTCTTTGCAATATGTGACAAGTAAGTATTATACATTTCAGTGTTTCAGAGGGATGCTTGTTAGTGTATTGTCTTGCCTGGCTTTGTGGGATCTGTTGTTCCCAGCATGGAGGTCCGAGGATGTGGGATTGGGGGGACTGGTACATGTGGAGTGGAGCAGGTGGTCCCTTTTGTGGGCAAGGATGTCGGAGGTTAGGAGAAGAGGATAGTGTCCTAGACCTGTCCTGGATGGACAGAGACATATTTTGCACCACTGAGAAGGTAAATAGGAGCTGTTCCTTTCACTCTTGTCATTTGCAGCAGCAGCAAAGCCGATTTTCGCTCACATCCCACATCACTGAACTTCTTTTGCATCTTCTTTTTGCAAAAAGGAAAGGCAATAAATATTTATTATTCCGTAGCCTGGATGCAGGTTTCATTCCTCTTGCTATTCTTTCTCTCCTTCTTTTGCAGCTTATGATGTGGCTTTGGCATGTCCCCAGCACAGGGAAAACTTAAGGAAGAGTTTGCAGGAGGTTTCCAAGGGACCCACGGCCCCCCCCAAAATGTTGTTCAGCAAACCTTTCTAATGCTTATCTCCTGGAAGCCTTGCCCCTGCCTTTGCCGCTTTGCTTCTGATTACAGCAGGCAACAGCAAGCTCTCCTCCTGCACGTCGGATGCTGATCTGCCGTTTATCGTTGCACGGCTGCGCAAAGTGCCTGCAAGAGGTTTCCAAGGTGTGAACGCTGCACCCAGCGCTGCCCGTCCAGCTGTGGTCCCTGCACCCTCCACGGCGAGTTACCCTGATCACGCTCCTGAAAATCCCTGCTCTTGGAGGGCTTAAAGGGGAGGAGGGGAGAGGAAAGCATAATGTTTTATTACTCAAATAACGATATAACGAGTCATTCCTATGAAATTCATGGCACATTAGTAGCATCAGCATTCTCAGGAGGGAAAACCAAGAGAAGTGAGACTTGTTATGCAGTACTGACCTTCTGCCTTTGTTTTTTCCTGGAGTTAAAACACAGTTTCTTGACAGTGTGTAGAAAATTAGAAACTGAAAGTCAAAAGCTTGCAATTAAAATACAGAAAGCCATATAGCTACCCTTCATCTGTGTGTACCACTGTGATTTATTTGGATCCGGTCTGGATCCAGACCTCTGCTCTTGGGTCAAAGGCTTACACTTCCCTTTTTCGTTTTTAAAGAAGAAAGGTCAGTTTCTTTTGCTGAAAGTCCGTAGGAGCTGCTGTACACCGCTATTTTGTGGAAAAGCAATCTCGGATTCATGGTCCATCTTGCTTTTTCCCTCTGGACAGCATCAACAGCAGGGAAGTAATTAGATGGTGATTTTTTAATTTTTTCTTCTTCCTTCAAATTGGGGGGAGTTTGTGTCCATCTTCTTGTGGTGCTGCTGAATTGCCCTCCCCTTTGCATTACACATTCATGCCATTTGTACTGGCAAGAGTTCAGGGATTTCTATGCCAGATTAAACTTGGGAACAGCTGTAGCCCGAGTCCCTTGTGGCCTGCACCCTGTCTCGCATAGTAACTGGTAACAAATGTTCAAGTGTGGAAGAAGCAACACAAGGTAAGGATGATCTTCTCCTGGGTATTTGCAACCAGCTTCTGACTGATTATTCAGTGGTTTGGTTTGGAGGCTGCATCTGGACAACTGCTGTGTTTAGTGAGCCTGTACTTCCCAAATTTATCTAACCTGACTTTAACCTGATTTGTATTTTAGACCTTGCAACATCTTGCAGCAGCGAGTTCCACAAATTAAATTCTTCTTTTCAGATCGTTTCTACATCTTCTGCCTGAGTACCTGCAAGCCCAGAGAGAGTAATTGTTTTTTTTTTCCACATTTTCCGTGCAATTCAGTCATCTCTTGTCTTCATCTTAAATTCCCATTCCACTGTCTCTCTCCTTCCATTCGATATTCGTAACTTTCTTATCTCGTCTTTCCTAGTCCTGTTTTATTCCCATTTCCAAGGCTGAATGGCCAGACATTCACATTTGATACAAGATACAGGTTTGCTTTGGAGTTAGACAATGACATCATGGTGTTTTCTTCCCTTGTCATTTCCCTTCCCAGTTTTGCAGAACACGCTCTGAGAGGTTTTTTGATATCAGGATGGAGTTGGGTTGCGGGTTTTTTTTTTCCCATGACAGTATAATTTACAGCCTGAACTTTATCTAGCTTTATAATAACTTGGCACTGAGCTATTAAAGCAGTATCACTTGTCCAGTGTTCTTGACAGCACCCCGCAATTGTGTCACGGGGTGGAGCTGGTTGACGTAATTCCAGGAATGCTTCTCCGTTCTTGTTGGATTCAAGGCCTTCTATAACATGACTCACTTCTCACTGAGGCAGTGATAAATACTTAAGAGTTGCTAAACTGGAATGCAGTTTGTTTGGAAAGTCTGCGGCAAGTAGCCAAGAGCAGGATTTGGGAGCAATTGGACTGGGAATCCTTTTATTTTTTTGAACAAAGGAAGAGAAATGGAGAGGGGGAAAGAACATTGTAGGCACAGGTGCCTGTCTGTGGAGGTGTGTCTCTGAATGAAGAAATTAAAGCATTGTACAGTATGAAATTTGTTGTTATCTTGAAATCAACGTACTGAAAAGGCAGGCTCAAAACTTAGCCTTACACCTGTGTTCCTGCTGCAGTAAATATTTTTGTAAAAACCAATGGAGGCAGCCTACTCAGCAGTGTAAATTCTGTGTAATTATTGAGCAGAGAATGATAGTTGTCATGTATCGATTCCCCCCTGCTTTGTTGGAGCTTCCTCCTTTCCGCAGAGCTGAACTGCAGTCACAGTGTCGGCATTAAAGGACTGAAGAAAGGACAGAGCGTGCTGCTGTTAGTCAATACGCGGGTAAGGGGATGCATGTAAAAATGCATGTGTGTACAAAAATTACTCCAAGAGCACCTGACTCCACATAAGAAAAACTGCCTAAGGACTGAAATTTCCTCCATTGACCCCAGAAAGCTCCGCTGCCCCAGCGGTTCGCGTGAGCTAATCCTGAACTATTGCCTTGGGGACGGCCCTGGAGATTGAGTGCTTGTGCAGTTCTCTCCTGCCTCCCCCATTGAAAACGTTATACCGATGTTTCGTCCTTAAAGTCATACTGGGATGCTTCTATGGGATGTTAATCTGCTGCTTCATTTCAGTGTAGAGATGGTCACAATGCAGAAGTGAGTAAAACAGGATGACAAGACCTGAGGGAGAACGTCCCCTATGTGGTTCAGTTTGCTTTTGTTTTAAAGGCAAAGGATTACATGTGTGTCATCTTGGGATGGGTTGTTAACATCACAGAATCCCAGCGTTTCTAGTGATCCATCCTGAGGAGCTACACAGGATTATTCTGCTTTAAAACAAGCAACTGCAGCTGCTCAGGGGAGCATTTTTCCTTCGGCTGCATTATGTGCCAGAGCAATTAAAGTCCACTAACCTGAAATACTGAATAGGGATTTGTGACAGAGTAGCAAAGCCATCCTTATTTTTAAATTCTCAGGAAAGGCAGGTATTACTTTCTCAGAGAACGCACCATCCGGAGATTCAGTTCACATCTTGGTTTAACACTGCTCCTTCCAAATACCCTAGTTACACTGGTGGAGTTTCAAACTGGTGGGAGCAGGGTGGTCCGGGATGAGGAAGGCCGGTGGCTGGGAATGTGTGTGGGACTGGCCACTCTTACTGAGTAGAAAGTAAATATTTCAAGGGTTAAAAAAGGAAGGGAGAGGGGAAATCTTCAAAAGAAACTATGTCAAAGTTTTGGTTGCTTTGGATGTTCCAAGGTAGTTGCAGCAAGGGCTTTTCTGGGGGTTGTTTTGAAATTAAGTATAGTAAGAAAAGGGACAACCTCAGTTCATCGCACAGCAAGAAATGGTGGGGTGTCTTGTCAGAGGGATGGAGGGGTTGCCTTCCTTCTGCCATTCCTCCCACCTGCCTCAGCCTTCGCATTGATAGAAACGTAACCGTCTCCCAACCCTACGGCTCTCGGGCTGGGGCCTGGGGAAGCTTTGCCCCCCAAAGCCGCCCTGCTGGCCTTGTGCCACCTCTCATTGTGATTGCGTGGGCTGGCGAGACGGAGACCTCAAAGTCCTCCTGGTCCCTGGGGTCCTGAGGTGGTTGCCACAGGATGCAGCAGCCCTGGGGTTGCTCCAGCCGTGTCCTGCTGGGATGCAGAGCCAGTGTGGGATCAGGATGGGGAAAGGCATGGTTCAGGGGCTTTTTTGTATGACGTACCTTAAAAAAAAACAGAAGTTATCACCTGACCTCATGATTTTTACCTACTTTGAAGTTTTTAAGTAGTTGCTGTCTCTATGGTACTTGAAGAAGGTTTGTGGCTAATGTGATACACAACTATTTTAGGGAAATGTTCCTCATGCAGCCTGCCAGCGCAGGGTGGGCTGCAGGCTCTACCGCTAGGCTAAATACAGAAAATGCTCCGGACTGTGTTTTAACTGAAAGCCAGCTCCTGCCTACAGCGTCTCGTCCTGGGGTGTGGGATGAAGTGGTTATTGAGGCGGCTTCTGTCTGTGAAAAGCGGCTGGGGAAGGGAAAGCCTCATGTTGGGAATGAGCGGATGGCAGCAAACTTCTGGGGTTCATTTCTGATTCACGTGCGTTTTTCTGAACTGGCTGAGAAGAGGAGAATCCTGCGTTGTAGCACTGTCTGCAGCGCTTAACTTTTCCGTTTATTTTCAAATGTAAATCTTGGATGTGTGGAGGATGTGATTTAAAAAAAAAAAAAAAAAAAAAAAAAAAGAAATTACTTAGTTTCTTCTTTATTCCTGAGGGAGTGGAAGCAACCTTGAACAGGGCTCAATATTGCTGTGTTGGATACTGTGAGGTGTTTTGGAAAAGGAGGAAGAAGCTTTCCTATGACTGCAGGAAACAAATTTTACGTTGTGTACAGAAAAGCACAGATAACTTCCTCCCTTCCTTCCTCTGATTATGCCAAGGCAAAAATTGTATCACTTGTCTCCCGGTTTCTCTTTTGCCAATGCGTTTGGGTGTAAGCCGTGTGCAATAGAGAAAGCCAGGTCAAGGATAAAAATCCCATACTAATCCACTGTCTGTTTAATTTCAGCTAAACCCTCCTGCCTTTCTGCCTTTTTTACCTCTGCGGGGTCAGCAGAGAGGCTGCTGCTTTACTGTCATGCGTGGCGGGAACTGTCTTGTTCTTTTTTTTAACCTGATAAAATACCTTGCATTTCTATGACAATCTGGCCGCAGCATCTCCCCATAACCTGTGTTGCTGCTGGGCTCCTTCCGTCGGGTCACTCCAGGTAACTGGAGCGGTGTTGCACAGACAAATCAAAGCAACATTTCCTGGGTGTTTTGGCTTTGGCTCCACATTTGAGTCCCTTTCTCCTTCTGCCACCTCTCCTCAGCCCCGAGGCTGCCGTGCATGCCTACTGTGGATGGTTTCACCTGTGGCAAGATGGTCACTAATTCCTTACATTTGTTTATCTGTGATTCCTCTTTCTTCTTCCTTAAATGTTATTTGGAGCTCTTCTTCCAGTTTTTGAAAATACAGCCCTTGCATAAGATCCCACAGTTTTCAGTCTCGTCCTCTGCATTTGATACGGACCAGTGGGACTTGGCACCTAAAACTCATTTATACCATATTGCCCCATTCAGTTATTCATGCACCTTTTACTGACTACTGCAAAATACAGATTTTAATGGTGTGATTGGAGGAGAGAAATAAAACGAGAGGGTTTTTTTTGTTACAGTATGCAAAGCAAAGCAGGCTATTTGTATTTCGTTGATCATTAAGGGTTATTGCAAGAAGTATCTTTTTTTCGGGTATGATTCTTAAACGTGAAGTAATTTCCTCTCTGCTCTGAGAGCAGAAGAAACCGAAAGAGAGCTTTGCTACCAGGTTTCCATCCCAAACAACTCTGAAGCTATATCCAAACTGCTCAGCAAGAGAAGCTGAAACATGCCGATATACATGTACCACCTTGCTTGAAAACGTAAAGAAAAATCTGATAATAATACATTTTGTACTCATTTACTAAGCACTCCTTCCCACGCAGACAGTCAGAATGAGCTGAAACAATAGGATCAGGTGAGTAGGAACAGGCTGGCAGGGAACAAGTTGCTTCTCTACGGGCAGCGAGAAACAGGGAGGAAAAATTAAATAGCCAGGCTAATGCGTTGGGAGGACAGAAATGCCACACTCCAATAGAGGGAGAGGCAGGGAATCGGGGAATGCAGGCTCTCCCCCTGCCTTGTAGCTGCTCTCTAGGTCTCAGGCTTCCGTAGCCACGGGGAATCAAGAGAAACTTTCCTTCGGGTCTATTAATTCTTGTATTTAGCAGGGCTGGTCTGCGGGGCTTTTACGACTGTGTAAGGATACCGTACAACTACAGGGCAGGTCTTCCTCCCTGCAGCCCTGCCACATCATGCCTCCACCTGGGGAGGGTAACAGAGGAGATCCAAGTCTTTCTTGCCTACGCAGTGAACGGGCAAAGCTTTCTCCCTGGGATGCATCGGCTTTTATAGTGAGCCCAGGGAGGCTTTCCTCATGCGGAGACGGTGAAGCACACACTGCTTTCTCTCACCCTGAGGTTCTCATCCCTGCTTGCAGCAAGTAAACTGAGTCACAGAGATGTTACAGGCTAGGTTTGTGAAAATGCTCTCTGCATGTTAGCTGTTTAAAAGTGGCTGTTGCCTGAGCAACAGCTGAGCTTTATGAAAATCTAGGTCTTACTCCATGTGCTTCTGACAGCAGATCCGTGTTTGTTACTTTGCATCTTGACTCTCAAGATAAGTGTCATTGTCATCCATTTAATATATATCATCTGTTTATATTTCTGCAGTAAAAGCATATAAGGGACTAGATTCTTGCTTAGTATAAATCAAGCAAAAATTAATTTGCTCTTCTCATCCCTGTCCCCGCAATTAAAAACTCTGACCTAACTCAGAGCCTCTTGTACATGAAATGAAAACGTGGATTTTTTCCTGTGTTGAAAATGCTCAGGTTTTGGCTCTTCACCCATGATTTCTCTGCAGCTCCCTACTGTAGATCACACCAGTGCCCTTGTGCTATAATGCAAAGTCATGCTGGATAATCATGCATCAGCCCAGGAAACACGACTTGGCCCATGATCAAACCTGTTTCACAGTTCAGTATACTCTGTACAAAAGGTTTTTGGCTCATATAAATTAGCCTGAGAAGCTCCTGATGCACTGTTCATTTTGGGTTTTTATCTTTCCAGACGTTAATGACTTTTGGACGTGTCCCTCTTTTTTTTTTTTTTTTTTTTTTTTTGAGGTCTTAAAAAAAAAGTATTCTTGCTTGCTCATGTTCGTGCTTTTTAATAACTAATCCATTTTTCTAGCAGATGTGATGTTCATTTGGATTTATAAAAGTGAGATTATACAATGCCCAGCCCGAATACTTAAGCGCCCTTGACAAATGTATTCAAAACAAATCAGACATGAAAAAAAAACCTAGTGACAACATCTCCTGCGAACAGCAATAGCTGCGTGAGCTCCCCGGCACTGAGGAATAAGCAACCGCTGTCATCTCTCCTGAAGAGCACTGCTGGGTGAGAATCAAACCTCCCATCCCAGCCATAACTGGTGTATCAACAGATCGGACCTTTCGGATTTAAAGGATGAATTAAGGTGGGAGTTGTTAGAATAATAGATTCAGTATCTCCTAGAAGAAAGATCCTGGGACCCATCTCTTGCTGTACTCACCGAGCAGCTTCTTACCTATTGCACCACCGTCAGATCCAAGCAGAATGTACCTCTCTCACATGAGGATGGTATGGTTGGGAGCATTAATATTGAGCAGAAAACCTCGTCACCCTCTGCATGAAGGTGTGCACACCCTCCTCCTTCAGAAACCCAAATATCTAACCAGACTTGCAAGTAATATGATAGGTTGGAGTAAGGGATCTCTATTACACTTCTGGATGCTCCCTTCGACCTGACGCTGCCCTCCCTAGATAGTCGCTGATAAAGCATTAAAAATCCTTTAGGAGTTTCTGTGACCATTGAAACTAATGAAGCCCATTTTCCCGTGGATTTGGGATGGAGATGCATTGAATTTGTCTGCAGAGTTAACAAGTCCAGTTGAATCCTTTCCTCTTGGGATGCATTTATAAGGTTCTCTCTAATGTGGAGTCCCCAGTGTTTGGTAAAATAGGGTTCCCACGGCAATTTCTCTGGGGGAGAGAAGTTGAGCCTTTCTGCCTTTTCTGTCAAAATTGTAAGAACTTATTTGTATTTAGACCTCCACCTCTGTGTTGCGTTTGGCTAAAAAAATACGAGTTGAGTTTCGTATGGGTTTGAGCACCAGACAGAATTTAGGCTATGATTCCTCTGCCTTTGCAGCTCGCTCGTTGTGTGTCCTTGAGCAAGGTAGCTGAGCTTGCTGAAGCACCCGTGAGCTCTGCCTCCAGTTTGACCAGATTTGCATGTGCACAAAAGCGTGTTTGTGTGTCTGTGCACGTCTCCAGCTTGGCTTTTCACTCAGGCAGAAATGCGGGTTCATCCCGTTCACCTGCTCATTTGGAAATATTGGCTTTAACTGCTATGTATTTTAGCTTTCTCATCCATGAGATGGAAATTATAATACCCATTTGCGTACCTCGCAAATTTATTGAGAGGATTAATTGATGTTTGTACAGAGTTTTGAAACCTTATGCAAATATTAAGGTTATTGTTAATAGGCCCCTTGGAATAAGAGAATTGTCAAATCAAAGAAGCAACAGTTGAACTATCTTCATGTTTTACAGCAATCTGGGCTTCCGAGCTTGCGCCAGGTAGGTGCAAGGAGATGGGATTTGTAGGGCTTCCCGTGTCCCTGCTCAAAGGTACGCACCATGCAAGACTCCCCTGCTTTCAACTACCCTTCACAACCTGGTTCTCGTGTCTGTTGCCCAGCTCGTCAGCTTGCAAACAGCTGAGCTTTAGGCATTTTAAGGAGCTTCGGAAGTGTTTTGAAAATCCTGTTACAAGATTGTTTTTGGTCTTCCTGAATGAAATCTCAGACTGTACTTTTTAGGGATTTTCTTTCTAAGTATAGGTTCGTGGGGGTGAGTTTCCATTTCAGAATGTAAGTTTGCTTGGAACGTCATGGCTTTTTGGAGAAGACTTTTTTTTTTTTTTTTTTTTTTTCTCTTCTAGCTCTGGTAATCTAGATATGCCAGCCTTGAACTACTGACAACGTCTGTGATTCTCTGTGTGATCTTTCTCAAAGCCAAGTTGTGTTTATCAGCTTCCATGCCTGTATCTCGGTGTTGTCTTTTCCACACGGAGGTTGTTCATCCTGTAGGAAGGAACAAGTCAAGTAAACGACATCTCTTCTGAAAGTTAGTTTCTTGTCTTGCTGCAGAGTTTTAAGAGCTAATCTGAAGATGTGTTTGAAGTCCCTGAAATCAGGCAGAGAACACATATGCTGTGTCTCCTCCACTTCCAAGCATGCAAGGGGATTAATTTTTTCTAGTTTTCTGTCTTTTTCACTACTCTTGGCCTATTAAAATAGAAATTACTTCCACCCACCATGTTCTGGAAAAAGCTGTTTGCTGTTCTAGCCATAAGGCTCTCATTAGAGTCAATGGGAGGTATATGACTAACCCTTGGTGTGCACCACTTTAGGGAAAAAAAATGTAATTACTAACATGGCTTTTGTGTGGAAAATATTTTTGGTGTAAAAAGAGGACTCGATTTTTATCCTTGATCTATAACATATTTATGGGGGAGTTTGCGTGTTTCAGTATGCTTTGTATATCCTGGAAGGGATATACCCAGATCACCTCTTAAAATAGCGGTGGAGTTCAGCCAAAGTATGATGGCTTTGGAGCCTCCTACTCAGTATGTTCAAAACAGAGCTCCTCTGGGCAATACCTGGCGCCTAAGGTGATTGGGTTTTGGTTGCTTCCATGTCCCTCTTGAGCCTCCTCTGCTCTTCATTTGCTCTGCCCCTTGGGGTTGTGTTTAATACCTCCATGAGGTACTTGTTCTCCAGCTGCTGGGACAAAGGTGTCATCTTCTTTCTCTGCTGCTGAATGAATTGGACCATTGTAGCTTTTCTCGCCTCATTTTGTGTGCCCGCTAATTTCACATTTTTAGCCCTTAAGTCCCCATGGGGCAGCTTCCTTTCCTACCTACTCAAGCCAAACCTGTTGCTTTGCACGTGATCAACATGGCCATGTGGCTGAATTGGAGTAGCCTCCGGTAGGCGATGGCTCTGCTGTGCACGCTCAACAACCCTGGCACTGATGCGTGGGGAGAAAGCGTGTGATACTGATACTGAAAATTGATATTGCAGCTGTTTCTGGGTGGCTGTGTTGCAATGATGCACCTTAAGATACTGTGGGCTGGTCTGCCTACGGTTGCGTGGATGTTGGGGGCTTCTTTCTCATAGAAGGATTCAGTGAAGAGGATGATGTGGTAGTACTAAGGCCTAAAAAAGGAATCAAGGGGAAAGAGGGTAATCTTTGAGCTAGTTCCATAAGAGGGTTTGGTACTCCAGTAGGGACTTACCTGATAAAGGCCATAGAGCGGCCATGGCATACACACTTGGAAAGTCATCCTTGAGGTGCTGGTTAACTCATTCCCCATTCAGAGTTGGCAACACTTGTGGGAAGAAACCCTTCCCTCATCTGCAAGGTGTGAACTCTGGTTGTGATTTTATGTGGTTTTGCACGTTTTTGTCTCTTCGTTGCCCAGGCAGACCGGTATGTGAGCAGCCTCTGCAGATGTTGGGATTTTAGCATTGCTGGCTTTTGCTGTTCTCTCATGGAATCTGGTGGCTGACTGGCTTTTTAAATATCTTAGTCGTGCATCAATATCTGGCACTGTGAAGGGAAGAAATAAGCCTTTCGGTGAATGTGAAGTGTGCTGAACTAAAGCCAACAATCTTCAGAGTTTTTAATTACTAAACCATTCAAAACCTGCCACTTTTGAGAGAGATATTTTGACACCACTCGAAGGTTTTAACATCTGCTCTTTGTACAGAGCTGAGGCACTTGGTGGAATCTGTTTAATTTTTCATTGTTAGATATTTTCCTTTGTGTTCCTATAACAACAATAATATAGTTTGCAGAATGGGAACTCTGTCAGCAAAGACGGCTAGGTTTTTGTGGTGCAAAAATTAGTTGTTACTGAATTCGCAGGAACTGAGTATGAGCTCATGTTTGGGGAGTAGGGTTGGAGAAGAATTGCTTGGATTATAGTCCAGTTGAGACACTACTGCCTCCAAGACTTTGGATGAATGATTTCAATTATGCTTTCCCTGTTTATAAAACTTTACAGGGTGTTGTGGGCTTTGGGCAATATTTTCAAAGCGATAAAAGCAATGGTTTCTACTAGGATGGAAATATCTGTCAAACCACATAGATCTATCAATTGCTCATCATGGGCTGTGGCTGGACATCTACTGGTTTTAGTGAAGGTTTTATTTGTGGTGGTGAAATGCTCTCATGTGGGATACTGTCAAATGGTTTAATGGTCATGGTAATCACTGGTACTCAGTTTATCCATGTGTTTTCTACTGGCAGTCAAGGCAAAAAAACCCAAAAACCTAAAGTACTGTGACACGTGGCACTTCCTTGAAACCAGAAATGTGCTGCTTGATGTGGTTTGGAAGAGTTGTAGAAGTAGGGGAACCTCATTTGAGGTATGTGTTTCATACCTGATCGTTCCACTCATTTCCTACAGGAACCAGAACAAAGACGTTCTGCTTTTCACTGGGTTCTCTGGGTCCTAGAGTTACAGCCCTGCCCTGGCCTGAGGGGAAGAGAGCAGCAGGTGCCTTTCCTATTGTCATCTGCCCAAGAGGCAGATCTCCTAATGCCAAGTGAGCTTGTGGCACAGCCCGCCAATTGCAGCAGGCACCCCTTGTGCCAAAGAGGTATATCAGTCATACTTACTGTTTTTAATTCTGTCTTTATAGCGCTGGCACAGAGAACAAGATTGGAGCAGAATTCCTGCATCCTGCCTGGGCTTAATTAGCTACTCTGTAAAGCTGTGTCACTGTAAAATGCTGTAGCTCTTCCAAAACAGAATGTTTTATAAATGTGTTTTTCCCTCTTTGGCTTTCTACAACTCTACCTCCACCCAGAGCTGCCAGCCAGATTGGTTTCACGCGTAGGAGGGCGGCTGGGCTGTGGGGTTGATTCGGGTCCTCGATACCGGGTGGGAGTCTGCCATCCGGACTGGAGCCTCCCTGCAGCCTCTCAGCGATCCTCTTATAGCTGCCTTTTAAGTTTGCTGTGGAAAGAGTGTGGGAAAGGATGCTGAACAAGTGGGAGATGATATTCTCCAAAGTTTTGTGGAGACAGGCTATGCCTAACTCCCCAGTCTGCTTTCCAGGAGGAAACTGCATCAGCGGACAAGGGAAAAGCGACGGATATCATCTATCTGGACTTCTGCAAGGCCTTTGACACAGTCCCCCACAACATCCTTTTCTCTAAGTTGGAGAGGTATGGATTTGATGGGTGGACTGTTCGGTGGATAAGGAACTGGCTAAATGGTCACATCCAGAGGGTGGTGGTCAATGGCTCGATGTCCAGATGGAGAGGGGTGACAAGTGGTGTCCCTCAGGGATCTGTGGTGGAACTGGTGCTGTTCAACATCTTTATCAATGACATAGACAGTGGGATCAAGTTCACCCTCAGAAAGTTTGCTGACGACACTAAGCTGAGTGGCACGGTCGATGTGCCAGAGGGATGGGATGTCATCCAGAGGGACCTGGACAAGCTAGAGAGGTAGGCCCGAGCGTTACCTTATGAAGTTCAACAAGTCCAAGTGCAAGGTCCTACACTTGGGTCGAGACAACGCTCGTTATCAATACAGGCTGGGGGATGATGTGATAGAGAGCAGCCCTGCGGAAAAGGACTTGGCACTCATGGATGAAAAGCTGGACATGAGCCAACAATGTGTGCTTGCAGCCCAGAAGGCCAATCACATCCTGGGCTGCATCAAAAGAAGTATGTCCAGCAGATCCAGAGAGGTGATTCTCCCCCTCTACTGTGCTCTGGTGAGACCCCACCTGGAATACTGTGCCCAGCTCTGGAGCCCTCAGCACAAGAAGGACATGGACCTGTTGGAGCGAGTCCAGAGGAGGGCCACGAAGATGATCAAGGGGCTGGAGCACCTCTGCTATGAGGACAGGCTGAGAGAGTTGGGGTTGTTCAGCCTGGAGAAGAGAAGGCTCCAGGGAGACCTTAGACCCCCTTCCAGTACCTGAAGGGGGCTACAGGAAGGCCGGGGAGGGGCTGTTTGCAAGGGCATGTAGCGATAGGACGAGGGGCAATGGCTTTAAACTAGAGCAGGGCAGGTTTAGATCAGACATTAGGAAGAAGTTCTTTATAATGAGGGTGGTGAGACACTGGCCCAGGTTGCCCAGAGAGGTGGAGGAGGCCCCATCCCTGGAGACATTCAAGGCCAGGCTTGATGAGGCTCTGAGCAACCTGATCTAATTGAAGATGTCCCTGCTTACTGCAGGGGGGTTGGACTAGATGACCTTTAAAGGTCCCCTTCAACCCAACACATTCTATGATTCTATGAAACTAAAGCCATTGCTTTAGTCTGATTTTTGCACGCAGGCTGCTTGCTTGCATGTGTCGTCCTCCTGCTCTGCCTCTTTGAGTGGCTCGCTCTTTGATTTTTGGTCTAATCTTTTCAGTTAAATGAGGGCTAGGCTTGAACAGAGGCTTGCAGCCTTCTTTCCCAGCTGTTGCACAGAAAACACGGCCCCTCCTTGCTTCATTTCCAGGCATTGCTCCTCTACTCCAGCTTTCGGAGAGGCTGCCAGTTTAACTCTGGCAGCAGTTTTAGTGAGTGTCATGACAAGACTTCAGCACTACCATGAGTCTCGTTTCCTGCTGTAACATGCCTGGACCAAAGCAAGCTTGCTTTTCCCGGGGATCTAATGATAAATTAGACAGGGGGAGCAGGATAATTGTCTGCATTTGTGGAAGCAGCAGCTGATAACCAGTATTTTATACCCCAAACTAACATAACCCTCCCTGAAAATACAGGGTCGATCTGAATATAAAAGTAAATTCTCTAATTATTAAAATTGAACTTGAGGAAGCTCTAAATTGGATTTTGTATATATGGCCAAAAACATTTTAGCTCTGCAGACAACCATGTTCCGGAACAGCAAAGCTAATGGTGTGTTTTTTGCTTTTTCCAACTGCATTGCCATAGGGACACCTCCGTTCATTCAGCTCTGGAGGCGATTGCGGGTACCACGCAAAGGGCCGGGTGCCTTCTGTGTAGATGGAAGTGTGATGACTTCCCATTCTGCGAGAGCAACTTCCAAACGTTGTCCCTGTTGTTATGGTCAGAGTACGCAGCTCCTCAGGGTATTCACTGCTCTCAGGTGTTCACTGGGCTTCCCTGGATGCTGCAGTGGCATTGGCACAGGTTTGCAATCCAGCAAAAACGCTGTGCGTGGCAGAGAGGGGATCCTTTGTCTTTAAAGCATAGCTGGGCTGCTTTGTTGGCGTTGGCTGTTCTGTTACTTTTCCCATTGTCTTCCTGTCTTTGTCTCCTGAGTTGGTTTTATCATCGATTTAAAGATTATTTTTTTTTGATAAAAAGTAGCCATCATACCCTCAGGGTATATATAGAGCTTTATACAGGCTAGCCCAGATACAGGACAGAGGCTTTATGGCTCCGGACAGGCCATTTTACCCTGTTACAGAGCCTCTGTTTTCAGACACCATCAGTACGCTTATTTCCAGAGATAATTTTTATCAAGTTTTATCAAGCCTGGCCCTGATCTCAATTTTATAGAATGTTCCCTGTTTCCTGCCACTCATAGACACTAATCAAGTTTAGGCAGTAAGCTGGTGATTAGATTTAATTCAGACTTGGTCAGGAAGGCTCCAGTTAGGATGGGCACGTGGGCATCTTGATGAATTCCTGTGGCAACCAAAGACAGGCTGTGCAAAGTCAGGCAGGTGTCGAAGCCTGCAGCAGAATCAGGTGGGCTTGTGGCATCTAGTGTGGTACACTGAACTGTGCTCAAATATCGGCAGCCCTTTGGGATCTGATGCTTGTGGAGTGAAATGATGTCCATGAAAGCCAGGCTACATGTGTTTGCACCTTTAGACGTCAACGGAAAAGTGTGCAAACGTGTCAGTGAATGCAATAACTTCTCAAATATCATTCAGAAACATCCACTTGCAGGAAGCGAATGTGATTACTGGAGAGGTGCCACACAGCTCTGCACTTCTCTTCCCCCTCATCTAGGGAAATACCTCTTGAAGTGCTTATTTGGGGGCTGGAAGGCACAGTCTGTGGACGGATGTGTGAAGATATGAGGCATCCACCATTACTGTAAGCTGTCAGCTCTTAAAGTTGGTGCTTCTTAATTGTAGAGAGGCTGAAGAGGAGAAGCAGATCCTCAAGGCTGGAGAAGTGCCTTGTTGACATAGCAGCTATGGGAGAGAACTGCTAGGGTGGGAAGAAGATAACTCTTCAGAGATGGACAGAACGCGGAGAGAGAACAGAGCTCTTTGCATGGCTTCCTGCCACGACGTGCAGCCATATACAGTTGTAGGCTTTCAGTTGCGACAGTAAGAGAAAATCTTGTTCCTCTGGGTCTGCAGGTAGTCGTGCTGTTTAACTAACCTTTCCTTTGAAGTCTCGGCAGACTGCAGTCTTTCTAAGAGGCTTTTCCTTTTGATCAGGCACAGAGCTGAGCTAAGTCAGCGCAGCTCCCAAGTGTATCCCAGGCAGAGACGTGACCGCAGGAGCAGAGCTGACGCAGGAGTTGGAACAAGGCAGGATTGCGTAGCAGTCCCTATAAGGACCCTATTGCAACAGTATAGCCCGTGTTTGCATTGCCTAGTAGACCTACAGCCTGGACCGATGGGCTGAGACCAATGGTATGAGGTTCAACAAGGCCAAGTGCCGGGTCCTGCACTTGGGTCACAACAACCCCATGCAGCGCTACAGGATTGGGGCAGAATGGCTCGAAAGCAGCCCGGCAGAAAAGGACCTGGGGGTGTTGGTTGACAGCCGACTGAATATGAGCCAGCAGTGTGCCCAGGTGGCCAAGAAGGCCAACAGCATCCTAGCCTGTATCAGGAGTAGTGTGGTGAGCCGGACTAGGGAAGTGATCATACCCCTGTACTCGGCACTGGTGAGGCCCCACCTCGAGTACTGCGTTCAGTTTTGGGCCCCTCGCTACAAGAGGGACATTGAGGTGTTGGAGCGTGTCCAGAGAAGGGCTACAAAGCTGGTGAGGCGTCTGGAGGACAAACCTTATGAAGAACGACTGAGGGAGCTGGGGTTGTTTAGCTTGGAGAAGAGGAGGCTGAGGGGAGACCTCATCACCCTCTACAACTACCTGAAAGGAGGTTGTAGAGAGATGGGGGCTGACCTCTTCTCCCTGGTGACAAGTGATAGGACGAGAGGAAACGGGTTCAAGTTACGTCAGGGGAGGTTTAGATTGGATATTAGGAATCATTTTTTCACTGCAAGTGTTATTAAACATTGGAATAGGCTGCCCAGGGAGGTGGAGGTGGTGGATTCACCATCCCTGGAGGTGTTTCAAAAAAGGGTAGATGGGGCACTTAGGGACATGGTTTAGAAGTGGCTTTTGTCAGGGTAGGTTAAAGGTTGGACTTGATGATCTTAAAGGTCCCTTCCAACCTCAGCAATTCTATGATTCTGTGATTTGAGATAACTGTTTCTGCTCCCAGTGGGACACACTGCAGAGCACAATAGATTCTCTGGGGTGAGATCAGCCGTAACACATAAGCACTTAAATATAACTTTGGATTTAGAAACATGCTTAGAAATATGCTCAACCAGTGTTACCTTTCTGGGCCATAAACCAGCTATCATCTGGCTTTAGAGGCCATCATACTTTCCAGCTGAGTCAGTGTATATAGAGTTTATTAATAAATCAGAAGGAGCAGAGTCACTGTTGAGTGCCCCTTGGCAAACCACTTCACCTCTGGGGTGTCTCAGGTTTCCAAGCCCCCAAACTGGGAACTGATACAGACTTCTCCTTGTGAAGATCTGCTACCGAGAGCCATCTGTCGTTAATAACAAGCTGCCTCTTCTCCCTTTT
Source organism: Larus michahellis (assembly GCF_964199755.1). NCBI lineage: Eukaryota > Metazoa > Chordata > Aves > Charadriiformes > Laridae > Larus > Larus michahellis. Next base: position 7,494,947 of record NC_133904.1, on the reverse strand, counting down.
GCTTTTCAGACTCCGGTCGGTGAAAATGTTTTCCTCAAAGCATTGCTTAGCCTTGGCTTTGAACATATAGTGATGATGGGTCCTTGTGCCTTCCGTAGCAAAAGTTCTTCTCCCATCTTGTGCAAGCTTAAACAGTGGTGTACTGGAGCTCTGCCAGAGGACGGGTAATTGAGTGCAAGCCCTATTTTAAGGAAAGAGGACAGAGGTGAAGGAATCACTAATGGAGACGTAATAGTGTCAGGCTTCGCGTAGGTCATTCTGGTGATCAGACTGTTACTTGTGGTTTCTCTATGTGTCTGTCTTTTCTTTGCAGGGGTACGAAACCTTCGTATTTTTTTAAGTGATTTTCAGCTTCAAGTATAAAAATGCCAATTGATCAAATTTTGCCAAAACCCAATATTCTACGAGAAGTACAAGATAAATAATTCATAAAGATATGCCACATCTCTGGTTCTTGAGAAATTCCAAGAAAATAAAGTGACTTCAGTTACTTTGCAGGCAAGTATGTAGTGCTATTACTCTTCAAGACAGCTTATTTCAAAAGCATCTTGTTACTGAAATCAACTTTGGGGATGCTTTTTCAAGATTTAGATGGCATCTCCAGATGTATGCAGAGAGTTCCTGTGTTTCTGAAGAGATATATAAAAGCATCCTCTGTAAACCAAGAATGCCATTTCTGTTCATTGATACTGTAGAAGGGCAGAGAACAGAAGAAAATTCACGCGCTGGACTTGAAACAGAAAGGCGAGTTATTTTCTTCATCTGAGGATAAGTATTTACTTCTGTGTCCTGGCAGAGACAGAGTTCCCCAACAACTGATAAAATGCTTTTTTAATGGGTTAGGTGTGTTGTACACATTTAAAACCCTATTATAGGTCTGTCCCGATGTTCTGCATTTGAAAGCCCTATTCACTTGCATTTGCCTAGGGTCGATTTTGGCTTATGTGTCTCTCCAAGATCGCTATTTTCTCTTTCTCTCGTCTCCAAGCTGGTAATAAGATTTCTTATTAACTTCTTGCTTATGACTCCTTCAAGGCTTCTGACAAAGGGGCCTCAGCTGCTCTCTTGATATTATCTGGGCAGATATCAGTTGAATTTGAAAGGGCGGATTAAATAAGTGCTTCGCTAATGTTGCCAGGCCTAACATCGTTATTGTGATCCTGCAAAGGAGGAGAGGGGAGGGGAGGGAAACGAGCTGTCTGAAGAAAAGCAAGTGCCAGAATGGTGAAGCGTTATGCGTGCATGTATTTCTATACATAAACAAATATGTGTATGTAGGCATATGGTACCTAAATTTGTAAGACTTTGCCTTCTTTCTTTCAGATAGATAAATTATTTATAGATCCAAGCAACATACAACACCTCCTGCTTTGAAAGAAAATACTGAAATTGAAAAGAGGGATGACTGTTCACGTACACGTTTTTCCACACATTTCTTCCTGGGCTTTATGGTGGATCTGTCTCTGTGCAGGTGTTTGAGCCTTAGCTTACCAGGGAGAGATCTGGGAGCCTTTTTTAGGGACCAGAAAAATAAGTCTCTTTTCTTTGATGTTTTCTTTGACAACTTCCCATGAGTCAAAGTTCCTTTGGCCTCTTTGGGGCTTTTTCTCCTGTCTGTAGCATGGGGATATTGTGCCTCTGGTGCGGGGAAACTTGGCTGCAACGTTCACAGTCTGATGTAGTGAGTAAGACTGAGACAGAGAATTGTCTTTGTAATCATCTCAGTGGGTAATTATATACAAGTTCCTTTGCCTTGGCTTCCTCTGATGCACCTTATCTGTCCAATCTGGTCAGACCGTAGTCTTCAGTACAGGGATGATGCTGTTTTCATGGTATCAATTATCGAACGCAGTGAGGTCCTCCGCTCTCTTGGGTCTTCTAAACGTTAACAAAACAAACGCTCAGCGATGAGCACTTTGAAAATCTCAGATGAAAGGCAAAGCATTACTAGGAAGAATTAGCATCTCCTTCCCCTATGCATTGATCGATGGGGGAAGCGGTCCCCTTAGAGGCTGGAGAATGGAGACAGCCTTGTGGATGTACTGATTTGTTCTGCATGATGATTTCTCTTGCAGTAATTGCACTGTCAGAGTGTTTATCAGCTAATGAAACCCTACTTCAATAGCATCAAAAAACAAGGATAACTGAGCCTCGGTTTTCTTTTTCTAATTTTTTTTTTCTCTGAGCATCCGTTATTCATGAGCCGGTCCTGTTCACCACTCTGGCAGGTTGCAGAGGATAAGAAAACCTCATCCACCAGCCGAACAAAACCACATGTAGGAATGGGTATACCTAGATAAGAAGAATCTCGCTTATCCAAGAGCAGATGGGGTGGAAGCAGAAACCACAGAGGAAGTATGAACTAATTTGAAGCAAGCTCAAGTTGCACAAACTTTGAATTAGCCGTTTCTCGGTGCCGTGCTAGGGTCTGCTGTGCGGGCCAGGGCTCTCCTGCTCTCCCAGCCCACTTTTGTGCACATGTGGAGTCCACCTGGCAAAGCAGAGCTCCAGGATTGCTGCTGCAAGGGGAGCGTTGGAAAGGTTCTGCTATAATTCCAATGTTCCCCGCTGTTGTGGGGAGGTGTGCGCTCAGAAGAGCTCTCACAAACCAACCATCTGGCCCTCTGTAAATTGTAGATATTGCAGCTTGTGGCTGGAGGAAGACCGAGGGGTGAGCACAGGAAGGGCAGAAGCTTTGTGGAAGTCCAGCCCTGTGGGACAAGAGGGAGTTGGATGCTCAGGAAGTTTGGATGGTTTTTGCAGTACGTGAGCGTGCCCTGTCACTGAGCCGTGATCCGAGTCCCCACACCACATTGTGTCTAAACTGCACGTTTCCTAGCCTATGTTGTTAAGCTGCAGGCTAATGATAGTGCTCCAGATCCAAGCGACTAATGACATTATTTAATAAAGAGGGTGTTCTGGATCCCAGAAAAGTACAGAGCAGTTTAAACAACAAAAAGCAGGACGATGCTCTGTAGGTTTTGTGTTGTCTGCTGACTGGGTTTCCCTGGGGAAAGGCAGAAATGACAAGGCAAGGACAGCCGTTTGCATGAATCAGTGAGGCCACATCAGGCAAAGAAATATCCTGGGTCTGTTTGGAAAGAGGCAGGCTCCGTAAGATTAACAAGCTAAATAGCTCCTGTGCAGAAACCATGTTGGCTAATAAAATCCTTCTTAGTTGTGCACTTGAGTGGGTTAGGCAGTGCCACCCAGCAGCTTCAGTCTGTGCTTTGAACGTTGGCATCCTCGTGCTGCAGTGAGCGCCTGCGCTTGTCATGGCGGGCGAAGGAGGCAGGATGGTGTCCAGGCACACGTAGACCAACCCCACAAAAGCTCCGGTCAGAGAAGACATTGAACTAAATGGATAAAGTAGGGAGTCAGCAAGAGGGTCTGGATGGTGTTTCTGGTTGCCTTGCTTTCATCCTCCAAAATGATGGTGTCACTTGATGGGAGATGAGATGAATCCCACTGCTCTGCCCAGCTTACAGCATTGCCACCAGCCTTGCTTCTGCCCCAGCTGGGATACCTTGACTGGAGCAGCACCGTCGTCTTCCTTCCCTTTCTGAGACAGAATGAGCCACTAAAATCTTAGTGTTGTGGTCAAAAAGCAAGTTTCAGATACTAATCCAGGGATTATCTTTTTGAGTATTTATTTACTTTTTAATTTTTCTTTTAATTTGCAACTTCTAAGCAGAGCATTGTGTCAGACAGGAAGAGATGGTATTGTTCATTTTGAAGGCATCTTGGGGAAAATACAGGGGCGATTAAAAAATGGCAGTGGTTGGAAGAGAAAGGACTTTAAACTGTCCCTTTCAGTTTGCAGTGTGAAAAACCAAGTTTTCCGGTGTGAAAATGGTTCCAATAAATTGTTAACTGCAGCTCTACTAATATCGCATCCTGACCAAGGTTCAGAGCTGCATTAAGAGTAGGTGTTTTGTGCCTGTGTATCACGCCATTAGTGTTAAGAAATTGGTATAAGGGGAGCAAGTTTGTGTTTAAAATGGTAGTCTTGAGTTAGAAGAAAGACCTATTGTGCTACGAGGAAAAGTTTTATTTGCTTTAGGAGAGAGTTTATTTCCATGTAGAGCTAATTTGGAGGTGGTACTGCAGGGTGGAAAAGATAATGGGATGTCAGCCCATTTCCTCCTTTCCTGGGGGAAGATACGGCATGAAACATCACTGCTAAGGCACCAGTAAATCCATGCAAATTGGAAAGGGAGCTGTTTCATCTTCTCTCGCAGTTCTTTGCTCGTCTCTTGTCTCTATGAGTGTTCAAATATTTACCTACACTGGAAAACATAGGTCAATAAAAAAACATGGTTTTAGTTTTGTACTTGTGGTTTTCCCAGTGCAGGGCTGAGGGCAACACGTGTCTTATTTGGTATAGTTTATACTGCTTACAAAAGCGAATAAGCTATTCGAATGCAATTACTGCTGCAAACACAACTGCACCCACACTGAGGTGCATGTGGCTGGGTGAGCAGGAAGCCGTTTTAACCACGGCAGGCAAACTTCCTAGCACAGGCAAACCCTAAAATTGGATTGTCTGATCCATGAAATGCTAGTGCTCTGTCTAAAATTTCCCTGGAAAGCCTTAAAACCCTGTACACGTTTCATCGGGGTCTTACAGTGCGATGGTGGTGGATTAGTTTTTAAACCATAGTTAAGGCTCCCTGACTTTTCTGGGAATCTAAGTACTTTTCCTGTGTTGATGCTGTCCTGTCAGTAATTGAACCCTCAGAGCATGGATATTTCTTTTCTCATGAAAATGTAATGGAAACGTGGTGTTTAAACCAAACTTCACATTTCTGAATTTCTTCTCCTTAGTTGGGCAGCTTGTGGCTGAGAGTCCTCTTCCTTCTTCCCGGGAGCTTCCTCCTCCCCTTCTCTATGCTCCCGACTTGCATTTGCCTGTTCTGTGATATTTGTGCGACTAAATAGAGAGAGACAAAGTGTCTAATTAAGATATTTAAAGAAATTTCATTAGGCCGAGGACCGTTTGGTCATTGCATGGCGTCAGGCAGGGCTGCTTACGCCACGTGGTGCAGCTGTGAAATGCCATTGGAGCCGCTTCACTGGGCTTTGTCCCCTGGGGATGCCTGGGGACAGGTTGTGACAAAAGGGGAGCAATGGCAAGTACCAGCCGACACACGACCTCCGCCTTACCTGTGCTGACAGAGCTGTGTTGCTGCTTACGGTGCTCCTCTAATCTGATGAGGATTTCCGATACAGTTAAAGTAATTTTTACAGAATAGCTTCATCTTCTTTATAGACCCCTTGTATTCCTGGAACAGCTCTGAGGAGCAATAAATGCATCCAGTTTTACACGTTTTGAGCAATCGACATTTCACCAGCATCGTTGGGATGCAGCTCTAGATCCTGATTTTCCTGATTAAAATGTTTCTCCATGTACCTAGTCAAGAAGATGCTGTGAAAAAACAGCACATTTTTGTTCTTACTCATCAGTTGGGGTTTTTTGTTGTTTTGGCTTTTGGCATGAAGGAGCACTATTGTCAGAGTGATGGGGAAACAGAGGATTTGTGTGTTCAGGTCAGTCTCTGTGTCAAGATTAACGCAAATCAGGGGGTCCCACTCATATAAGGTGGAATCTTCCAAGCTCTGGTGGTGAAATTTATGGGGAAGAAAGGGGCTGAGATGGCAAACACTGCAAGGGCAAGGTTGTGAACAAATACAAGGAAGAAAACTTGCAATATGTGGTGTCACAGAGATCTCATTTTAGCACACAAAATTGGGCAAATACTTAGGATTAGGCCCTGACTCAGCCTCATCTCCCTTGTAATCCTCCAAATCTTCAAGTTTTTAGGCCTTTCATTTAGCTGTAAGCAGCCTGCCTATGTGGTCACGCTGGTTGATGTAGGTCACGACGCGGCGCTGGACTTTAACGCGCAGCACAGGGTTTGGGACACATCCCTGGCAGGCGGGGAGGCGATGGGGTCCGGTGGCATGTTGGCCCTGGTGCAGCAGAGGTCAGGCAGCAGCTTCGTCTGTGGATAGCGAGGACTGGAAATACCACCGTGCCAGTGCTGGGGAGCTGCTCAGGAAGGGGAAACTCTTACAGCGGATTTGGAGCTCAAGATATGAATGGGGCGAAGCCATCCAGGGCTGCTTTGCTGCTGTTGGCCATCATCTGCTAATGCATCACCTGATGGGTGATAAATCCCTGACCGTTCATCTTTGTCATTATCTGTGCCCATCATCGTCTATTTATATCATTACCGGTGCTGTAATCTTATAGCTGTAATTTTATAGATCGCAAGCAGCTGTGGTGTCATTAGTGCATGAATATGGAGGTAAAAGCTTGAAGTTTTTCCTGGGATTTTTGTGTACAGGAGCCTATTTTAATATGCTGCTCACTGCCTTTCCTGGGAAAGGGGATGGAACTTTGGGAATACTTGTGCTGGAGAATTGCAAGGTGGGAATAACATTTACTATGTGCATGAGGAATGGTGGTGTATTCCCCACTGACTCTCTGCAAGTCCCTTCAAATGCTAAACTTACTTCTTAGAACAGTAATATTCTTTAAGGATCCACATATTGTGCAGTGGGTTATTGTGGACTGTTGAGTGTTGATTCTGTGGCTTTCACTTATGTGGCAGCCAAAATCTGCCTGCACGAAGGCAAGAGGGCAGTCCTTGTTCTGTTCCTCTCAGTGCCAAAGCTCCTGTAGGTGCCAGAGACGGAGAGCCTGGCCTTGGGGGTGAGACAGGGCAGGACAAAGTGATGGTATTTGCAGTCTCCCAAATCCTGTAGTGCGGAGGGACTTGTTTTTGTGATCCTCAATGTACAGCTGTATAAGTTAGGTCTGGTAGTGGAATATTCACCCAATTATTGCTCAGGGTCACAGTTATTAAAAACTCAAACAGGGGTTTTCCCATGACCTCCAAAATATTCAGTATCAAGGTCATCAGAGACATCTGCTTCTGACTGCCAGTGCTTAGGCAGTTATTTTAGGCAGCCTGGATCATCCCATGCATGTGTGCACAGACATATGCAGGCAAACCTCTCCCATCCGTAGGAACCAGCTTCTCACTGAGGCATTTGACAGCGCCTATAGAATACCAAAATCACTGGGGCGAGTTTCCAAATGGTTTATTTGGGTCTAAACTGCAAGACAAACACTTTGTTTGTAGATGGATGAGAACCTTCCTTCCCTTCTCTCGCTCGTGGCCACTGCAGCAGCTGGGACCTGTGCATCGTTACACTGCACCCGCGCGGGAGGACCAGAGAACAAATATTAATCAACGAGACCCTGAACGAGAACAGATTTTACACTGACAGTGAAGCTGCTCAAAGGGCAATGCTGTTAGCCACGAAGGAAGGCAAAACTTTGCTGTGTAACCATCTGGCGCTCCATCAGTCCCCGCTACCGCTCTCCACGGGCTTGTCTGCAGCCTTTCTGTCCGTCTGTCTCACTTCACATCAGCACTTGTCATGGTGGCTGTTCTCCATTCTGCTCCTGGCGCTGGCTGCTGAGCACCACGCTCCCAATCTCATGGACAGACGCCAAACTACTTTTGAGAGCATAATTTAGGCGCTGCCTCCAAAAGCCAGGTTTAATTTGGTCTTTACATGTGAGAGTGGAAGTCGCCACAATGTCCTCAGACTGTTTCTCTGCATGGTTGAAGGAAGGTGGCATCTGCAGAGGGCAGTGATGATGGGACCCCTCAGTCTCACATGAAAGGAGCTGCCTCTTCTGTGAAGAATTTCCGCGAATGCAGGCATCTTGTTAGCAGAACCAGAGCTGTGACATTGGCCGTGTCAAGCTATGAGCTGAGTGGTTGGCATCCGAGAGAGATGTTTCTGCTGTGGGGAAGGCTGAACTTGCGTTTTTCTGTCAGTGCCCTGCAAACAGTTGTTGGGTGACTTTCCATCATGACTGTTCTTGGTGTGCGCTGTTTCCAGGAGGTGAGAGCCTTCTAGTTTACGATCCCTGTCGATAAGCTCCTGTTTTTCATTTTCACAGAATCTCAGAATGGTAGGCATTGGAAGGGACCTTTGGGGATTATCTAGTCCAACCCCCTGCCAAAGTAGGTTCACCCAGAGCAGGGTGAACAAGAACGCATCCAGGCGGGTTTTGAACATCTCCGGAGAAGGAGACTCCACCACCTCTCTGGGCAGCCTGTTCCAGTGCTCTGGCACCCTCAAAGTAAAGAAGTTTTTCCTCATGTTGAGGTGGAATTTCCTGTGTTCCAGTTTGTGCTCTTCGCCCCTCATCCTGCCGCTGGGCACCACTGAAAGGAGTCTGGCCCCATCCTCTTGATACCCACCCTTTAGATATTGATAAGCATTGATGAGATCCCCTCTCAGTCTTCTCTTCTCCAGGCTAAAGAGACCTAGGTTTTGCCAAAGAACAGGGCGTTAGCAGGAGCGGCCAGCTGTTACCATAACATGATATTATAAAAAGGCAGGGACTGGAGCTTGTGCGTAGGCCGTGGTTATTTTTGCTTTTATTATTTTTACCTATAAAAAGGATGCCACGTAGGTTATACCCGTAGGTTGCATCCTCCCATCTGTATTTGCAAAGCAATACAGTTGATGTCTCTTGGCAAGCTTGAAAAGGAAGCCGGAGCAACAGATGTCTGTGAGGTGCTGCTCCAACATGCCCTTGGGCAAACCTGTCAAAAGGAACTTAAAGAAGGGGAAACTAAGGAGTCATCTTAGAACAAAGCCATGCCAGGGGGTTGTAAATGCTTTTTTAACAAGGATCTCAGGAGAGAGGAGAAGGAAGGAGGAAACTATGGGGTTTATAAACCCTGGTGACCTTTAGCCAAGCATAAATTTGTAGGTGTTTCCTTCCTCATGTTTTTCTGGGTTATGAAACCATTAACACTTTTTCCCTTTCCGTCTCTAAGTGATGCTTATTCCCCTGCCCTGCCATGTCTTCTCAGACAATTCAGTGCATGTAAGGAGTTGGTCTGCTTGGCCTGATGATCACTGCTTGGCTGATCTTGCTTAGCCATTCTGTTAACAGGGCATCTGGGAAGATACTTGCTTGAGCAAATTATTCCAGTTGCGAAATACTATTTTACTTGTTCCTAATTTTCTTCCCTTTTCTTGCCTCGTAAAGAAAACATGGTGTGTGGGGAGAGGAAATTACCAATTTATCAGTAAATTAAGCTTTTGATAGCCCTACCGCTTTCCTTGCTCTCCCTTGAATTGATTCTTGGAATATGAGTTATTTTCTCTAAGGGACCAAGGGGGGTCCTGCACTATCTGTTTGTTCTGATGCTCTGCTAGCTACGAAATCACACCAGACCAGCGACTTTGGGGAGCCTGGGGCTCACGTGTGAGAGCAAAATGCCTCTGTAATTTACCGTAAAACACTCGGTGTTAGAGTACAAACCGGTCTGGCCAAAGGCGTACCCATCAAAATGAAAACAAAGGTATTTTTGTTGATGTTCTTGGAAATCTAGGTTACTCCCCCATATTTAAAGTATAGTTATGTCACTAGAGCTTTATTCGTAAACATCAACTTGATTTGCTGGGTGTGTGTTTAGCAGCCTGCAGTTTTGAAGGTTTGTGGTTATAATTTACCATTTGGTATTGCCCTGAACCTGTCCGTTTGTAAAGAGGCTGTAGTAAGTTTATCGGTACAGTTGTTGCAGTTTCAAATTAAAATAAACTTACACGCCGTATTCAAATTGATTATTTTAAATTTTGTTTAGCTTTTAAAAAAATTAATAACGTATTTTCATTATTCTTTTTTTCTGTGGCTTTCGGTGCATGTTTGTACTCCAGCTGGGGCTGCAGCAGCCAAAATGCCAGGAGAAGAGTCTATTATTCTCGTACGGCGAAGCATACTGCGGCAGTGACTAGAAACTTGAACAGGGACGAGAGCTTCGTTTTACTGCCTTACCTCCTTTTCATGTGGTTTGCTCCTGCTTTTGGCTTTACAAAGGAAAAAAGAAATCTGCTCTTGGGTCTATGGAAAAGTGAAATTCTGCCTCATTTTTGAAGCCGTAGCTGTTGAGTCTGTTACAGCGGTTGGGACTCCAGAGCTATTTTTCCTTACAATGAGAGTTCCTGAAGTGCTCTTTGTCTGCTTCTAGTTTGAAAAGACTTTGTGACCTGCAAAGGGACCCTTTAAGTGTGATCCACGTTACTGCTGTTGTGAAGACTTGGCAGATGAATTTAACCAGTTCTCTTGCCTGCAAAAAGCACTCCTTCCATGAACAAAACATGGGACCCCAAGGTTGCCTATAATAGTTCTGAGAGGCAGAAGAAGGTATTGTCCGTGTGTAAATGGGAGAAGGAAAATAAGTCCTTTTTGGCAAGGTATCAAAGTGCGATGTAAGGCATGGGATTTACTGGGCAAAGAGCAACTGGGTAACGAAAAGGTGTGTTAGCAGCTTGCAGCCAAGGTTGCAGACATCAGGGGCTGAGTAAAGTGTCCTACCTAAGCAGAGGCCTCGTGGCAGTCACCCGAGGTTTCCTCAAATCCCGGCTGTGCACTTGACCAGCCGGCCAGCGTTAGGGATGCACACTTTCCCCGTATCTTCATGGTGTTGCCAGGCTGGTGTCACCTGCTCTGCGAACTGTGAGATGCTGATACAAACTGGATAACACTAATGCTTTGCATTAATTTGGCCTCTTGGAGAAATCAATCCATCACACTAATTGGGTGCAGTACTTTGGTGCCAGGTGGCTGTCTTCAGTCCAGAAAGTTGGAGCACATATGGTCTGCACTGACTTCTAATAAAGAAAAGAATTAGTGCTGGACTCTCTTCTTTAATATATTTTTTTTTCCATTTGCAGAAGTTTAAGAGGTTACACTGAGCCATTACCTCTGACTTGCATCCTTTGGAAATCATACCTCAGCCCTTACAGTTGTGTCTGATTTTGGGATGGAGATTTAGGCTGGTTTTTATGGTCCGTATCTCCAAAGAAGAGTTAAATTTGTGCCAGCTGCGAGCACTAATTAACTGCCCTGATTTCTTTGTCCATTGAACAGCTGGAACAAAGACATCTATCCGTATCTTTGTGTATCAGCTTTGTCCTCTTGTGGAGAGAGCACTTGGGAAGGAAAGAGGGACTTTGAGCAGCCAGTCTGTTGGGCTCAGGCCTCCCAGTGAATGCCATCGTGCTCCCACCCTGGCGGTAGGAAGGTGATGGACTGAGTTTTCTTTCTGGCACTGAAGCAGTTTTTTGACGATTACCCTTTCCCTCTCAAATTCCCTGATAATTAATTTTTCTATCTCTTAAATAAGTTTGTATTGGGAAAAAAAAAAATAATTCCTGGAATTATTTTTTTTACCTCTTTATAGAAAAACTGTTTCTTAATAAAATAAGATTTGACAAAATTTTGGCTAGCTTGTAGCCTGTCTGTTTTCAATCCGCTGTGCTCTCCATCATGGTGTCAGACTGCAGTTTGACCATGGCTGGGAGCAAAAAGAGGTTGCTCCACTGTCTTGAGCATGTGGTGGCAGGAGATGTGGCTGTTTTGTAGAGATGCTGCCTATTGATGAATGACTTCCATACCTTCCCCAGCGCAATGAAACTCAAGAAGAAAAGAGCCTACATATACTGGTGTGGGACATCTGTGAATGTATTGTAAATGTCACTTGCAGGAATCCTCTTTCTTCTGAATATCAGACCCCTAAGCCAGCCATTCCTTGGTGTGCGAAAAGCAGTCAGGCAATTGGAAGCAGCTTGATGTATTTGAAAGATGAATCACCTCTCATGCTATTTGGCCATCAGCATTTTAAACCTGACGGAAGAGTGTTGGAGCTGGTTGCTGGGTCACAGCAGTCCCCGAGTAAATAAAAGCTAGGAATGTAATTTGTCTCCGCAAAGTAAAACATTTGATTAGAGGGAAATGACAAAGAAAAGAGCTTCTAACCACAGTGGCTGCAGCCAGAATCCACTTCAAGGTTTCATGCTGATATGCCTAAATTACTGGATTTTGAGGATCCTTGGACTGGGATCCAGGTTGTTGTTCTGCTACTGCCTCTTGTTTCTGACCCTATAGTTCAGTATCTCTGCACCTCTTTGTGTATACATTTATGCAAAATCAGTAATGCTTCTTGATTCCCAAAAGGTGTTGGGAGGTTTCCTGGGGTTCTGCAAGGCCAGTCAGGATCAGTATCAACAAACCCGTGAGTCAACACCATCAATACAAGCTTGGGCACCAAGAGGAGCCTAGGAGCTTTTACCTGTGCGGTCGGGTTTCTATGGCTGTACATGGACCTCTCAATGATGGAAAATTCACGGGCCAAATGTTGAACAAGTATAAACCAGCAGCATACACTTGGGTCGTGTAAGTTGAGTGTCTGCCTCTTCAAATTCATATACTGACCAGGGCTGGGATTTTGAATGCTGGTGTGGTTCAGCGTGATGTTAACTCCTCATTGCGTTGCCCACTGTCCCATCTCACAGCAGGTTAAGTGAAACCTCTCCTGTCTGCACATACATTCGATGTTACTTGGCAATAAGAGAGATTTCTTATTTTGTCCAATGGCTTTCTGAATCCACCTAAACTTTTGGTTCTCATCATGTGGCAGTGAGTTCCACAGCTTTAACATTAATTGGGGGAAAAAGGATATTTTCTTCCATTTTTTTAAGCTCTTTGGGAATACGGTAATAGAATAAATATTAGAATAAGCCAGATTGTTCCCTGTGAGCTATCTGCAAGAAGCAGCTGACTCATCCCTGGTTGATTATTTGGTGCTTGGTCTTCCTCTTCTTAGTTGTCCAAGTGCCCTAAAATACATTTCCAGATATATACCTACCCTTACTTTTCTGGGGAAGGAATTACTTTGCTTGGCACAGTGATCTCGGTGAGAGGGGATGACAGACTGTGTGATCACAGGTGGGGTGCGGGTCATCTGCAAGGCATCTGAGATACATTTCAGCTGATGAAAACACTTTGACAGTTGTCTTTGCTGTCGTCTCCTGCTGAATAACTATCTGATTAGGGAATAAGCATGAGAAAAGAATAGACTTCTAGATCCTAGATTCAATTCAACGGATTGACTCAAAGACTACTTCTGCTAATTGAGGGCGCTGTATTTCTGAAGGCACCATGCAGTACTCCTGGAGAGAGAAAGACCCTCTTGAAAACAATCAAGTCCATTATTTTATAGCCTTCTATTGCATTGGATTTACATTCCAGGATCCTTGACCTGGATGGATCAAGCTGAGCATTTTTCGCAGGTGGCTATTTTAACTCTGCTTTTACTCTTATCTTTTTTTAGCAAACAGACATAGCGTGGAGTCGGATCGATGATAGTTTGGAAATATTTTACAACCCTGTCCTCTCAGGGCTGAATGCAAAATGATTTCCAACAGTATGTATTCTGGTGGCCCATCCAGTCCAGTTTTAAATGGCTGGTGTGCTAAGGGACCCCTTGAGTCCGATAGATAGTGATTGACAAAGTGTATTCGTGCTGGCTTTCCCCTGGGAGCTGGGGATGACCCAATTCAGTAGTTAATGTACAGAAGGAAATGCATGTTAATTTACAACTATAATTTTTAAAGATTTGATATTAGTTTAATGCTCATGAGTGCCAGATTGTCTGTCTTGAAGAGCATCCTTCTCCACCTAGAGAGCTGGGGCGGGGAGAACTCCCCATATGTCTACATGGTCCTTCAGTGACCATCCCAGGGTGAACTCAAACTTTGCGTCTCTTCAGGTTTTTTTGGCATTGAACACAGAGCTTTCAGCAAAGACCCCAGTTAAAGCCACTGCGGAAGTGGCACATGGCATGTGGACAGCTGTTCATTGGGCTGTGGCAGGAGACCTTCATAAGCATTTTTACATGAATCTGCTAACGGTTTTAGGATGATAGTGATCACTTGTGGTTACTGGTGATCTAGTTCTTAGGTAAAATCTGAAACCTTCCATCTTTTGTCATTTTCTGAGGCACTTAGAGCCTTCAAGCTCCTCTTCCCTCCTGTATTACCTATACTCAGAAATGTTTGTTGAAGGACGCATTCTTGCTCCAGTTACAAATTATTTGTTCTTTTACAGCGAGGTCACGCTAGATACTTCACACAATGGCTAAAGTTAAGCGTTGAATCCTAGCACTGTCTCATTGGAAAAAGTTCAGCCAAGTTATTTCAGGGTGCAACTGAGTTAAGAATTACAGCGTTGCTCATGCTTCGCTTTGGATTTTTCTCTCTCTTGTCATTGATTTTAATACCTGAGCATGTGCAAATTTATCCTAAGTGGATTTAGCGAGTATCTTTGCTACCTTTTCATAAGGATATTTCTAGTGATTACATTATAGGCTATATGTTGTGGTTTGCTTAAAAAAAACCCCAAGACAGTGTTGAAATGTTGACTGTCAGGCTTTCAGAACGATCAGCAAATTAACTGAACTTCTGTGTTTCCTGGCTAAGGAAACAGTATAACTTCTAACTTACCCATGTAGAAGATCTGCGATTTGAAGTTTACATCTTTCTCTAAATTCTTGGTTTTGTCTCTGAGGAGATAAAATGATCAAAACAAATGTGTCTCCTTTTCTCAGTGCTGCAAAACCATCAGCTTAGCTATATTGAAAAAATTTTGTGCTACCAGTAAAATTTCATGGTTAAAGTCAGCTCTTGAAACATGAGATCAAGAGTGATGAAGCTCACTGTACTTGCTCCAGAGACCGAGATATCAGTTGCTGCAATTCCATCTGAAAGGACTTTATGGCTCTCTGGTGTGTAAAATGATTTTTGTATTGTATCACGAACAGAGTCATCTTCAGGGAGGAATGAAAGTATATTGTTTCTGACATCTTTTTTTTTTTTCTGACAGTTTTACACTTTGACATTTCTCTATCCCAACTTGTTTTCCTACTCACTGACCCAAAATATCATAATAGTCTGGTTCAAAGGCTGCAACTAGCCTCAAATTTTGTGCTCTGTTGAGCCTTCATTTCAGTTTAGTTTACTGAATTGTCAAGTATCTACCTATGAGAGTCGGAGAGAGATGGAAAGACACCACTAGAATTCTGATGACTGAGAAACCATGATTGGGGCAGAAGGCAAGATTTCATACTGCTGCTCTTACATTATTCATGAGAAAATTAAACACAGTGTTTTGACCTTGAAATCCTTTTTTTTTTTTTTTCTTTCTTTCTTTCTTTCTGCATTTAGGGTTAGATACATGGGCTGCAGCCATGGAGCGGTTGCTAGGATGCCAGGAACTTGACAAATCTGTCTTTCCCGTGCAAAAACTTTGCATAATTTCTAAGCCGTCAGTTTTGCCGAGTTCTAGGGTCACCCACTGAACTTGGAGGTGTTGGTACAACTCTGTCCAGCCTGTGTTGCCCTTGAAGGAGTGTGAAGGTCAGAGTATTAACTCCTGCAGGGGGTAACTGGCACTGCAGACAGTGCTCTGAACATAGGACTGAATTATCTTTTTGTCATGGTCTTCTAGTTGTTTTAATAGACTTCCTCTAAAAATGAGTTCTAGGTTCTATGAGAGACCTGTAGCAGTAGAGACATTGAAATGTGATGCCTGTCTATTGCAATTTTTCCCCCTGGAATTTGGCAGCATGAGATGCTGTTGTATTAAAAATCCCTTCACAAAACAATAAATATGTTTTAAACCACGTCCTAGGAGGCCGCAGTCACAGAACCCTACGAGGCTCTTTCCTGTGAGGGTGGTGAGGCACTGGGACAGGTTGCCCAGAGAAGCTGTGGCTGCCCCATCCCTGGAGGTGTTCAAGGCCAGGCTGGATGGGGCTTGGAGCAGCCTGGTCTGGTGGGAGGTGTCCCTGCCCATGGCAGGGGGTTGGAACTAGATGATCTTTAAGGTCCCTTCCAACCCGAACCATTCTATGATTCTATGTGTTTTTTCTTTCTGATGAAGCACGTCTTTTTTCCAAGTGTTGGAGTGGAACATGGGGAGAGGAGGTCTCTCCAGAGCCCTTGCAGGTGGGTTGGGTCAGCCCAGTGTTAGAAGACATGTAGGCAGGGAGAGAGGAATCCTTGCAATGGTGGGAGGGAGGTTTCTCACCTCCCGGGCTCTGCTTTGCTGCTGGCAGGGAAATGTGCTTTCAAAGCACAAGTTACAAAAGAAGAGCAAGAAAACAAGATGCAAATTAGAGAAGAAATAAACTTCAGAAGAGTTTTCTTTGTGGTTTATGACTCAGTTGTTCGCAGAGCAGACAACGTAGCTTTTGATGCATCAAAGGAGTGTCACTATATCCTTTAATAAATTCCTCGCTTTCGGTGCCTTTGCACATATAGGGAGGCCGTGGATTTACGTGGCACCAGAGCTGCTTGCCAAACACTAGCCTGTTGCTATAAGCAAAGAAAACAAAATACAGAAACCTTCTTGTTGCTTTTTACACTCTACCAGAGATCAGTGCCTCGTGGTCAGTTCTGTGTTAGTGGTGGATCTGATGAGATGCAATAGGTGTTTCTGCCTACAGGTAGAGCACAACATGCTCGCTGTTTTTTCCACCTGGAAGTAGAAACATGGAGCCGCAATTACACCTGTATCTCAGGAACAAGCAATTCTTTCCTTCAGCCACCTCAAATTCCCTCTGATTCTTTCAGTTTATTACATAGGATGGAGGAATTGCTAAGTTTCCCCACCCACAGTAGTGTCAAGTTGATGGCTCTGCTTCTTTCCTGCATAACGCCATGAGCAGGCTCAGCTGCAGATGTCTTCCTCAGGCCTTCACCTCTTGTTGTTGCGGAATAACCTTTCAGATTCCAAACAAAGTTGTCAAAAGTTAAAAACTGGTCTGCCAGGTGAGCAGTTTTCCTGCTATGTAGTGTCAGCTTTCGCAACACTTTTCCTTCCAGTGCTCTATGATTAACCTGCGGACAAACTTCTCCATCTCTTGAAATCTTCAAGTCAAGACTAAGCACCTTTCTGAGAGATGGTATTTAAGCACAAGTGATTGGGGTCTTGGGACACGGGGTGATTGGATGAAGGCATGGATGAAGCTATTGCCTCCACAAAGCAAGCAAAGATTAGCTGATATAAGGATCTGTTCCAGCATAAATGCTGGGAAGTGCAATTCTGCAATATAAGGAGAGTCCATTTACCTGCAGTCGGTTGTGACTGGATGTGTCCCAAATTGCTCACAGGCCATTCTGCCCTGTAAAATGTTAAAGCTGAAAGGAAAAGCCCTGAGGCAAGTTGTACCAAGTGAACTTTTCCTGAGCTGCCTCCTAGAGCCCACGTGGGTGGTAGAAATGGTGCAAATGCATCGCTTGTCTACCTGGAGTGCAAACCTCGGGTGCTGGTTACACGGCAACTCTGTCATACTGTACACAGTTTATCATTGCACATCGCTTGAAGGAGTCTGTTGTGAAAATTGAGGCTTTTTCAGGTATTGCTACTGTGACAGTTGAACCAACCTGTCAACGATTTGCGTGGCATTATAAATATACCCAGGATGTAGAAGAGAAAGAAATGCTATATTTCTCTTTCCTTCCTATTCTGCCAAAGGCTAAGTCCTTTGACTTAAAAAGTCCTTTGACACCTATGAAACAAGTCTTTAGACGCATGGTTTGAAAGACACCCAATTCTGGTTAGCTTGACTTTGGCCTTTCTACCTCGTGTTTTGTGGAATCGCACCGGTCTTCCAGTCAGGGCTGTGGAGCCCACCGAGAGAAAGGCGTTATCCTTTGGACAGTCCAAACTGAGGCATCTTTTCCTTTTGAAAATCTGTAACGCCCAGCGCTTTTGTCAGATGGTGCTGCTTACTGCGTTGGCTTAAAAATAGATGGAGACATTCAGTGCTCTTCCCTCATTATGCCCAAATCAAGGGAAAAACTGAACCCGTAATTTTTACCAGCTGCTGTCAGAGTCCTGTGGCAACCTGCCAGCGTCGTGGCTTGTTGGTTATTATGGACAAATGAAAAACTAGAGGAATTCCACTAACTTAGGCATTTTGGTCTGTGGTCCCTGGCTCTTTATTGGCCCTGAGGCTTTGTTACTGGTGTTTTAACAGAAACCAGTCTAGCTCTTGAACATGCATGGATCTTAAAGATCTTGGCAGAGAAATCTGACTTTGGAAATCAGGAAATTAAAGCATAAAAAGGCACAGGGATGCAACATAGCCAGTGGTGGGGATGGGATCAGCGGCTCCATTGCTATCCCCGGGCTGCATCCCCTGGATCACATCGCCTCCCCCTTCTCCCTGCCCAGCACTGTAGTTTGGGCTTTCCTTGTCCCTGTGGAATAACCACTTTGATGCTATGCGTTAACAACGAGTATAGCAGAGATGCTGGCAGAGCAATAGAAGGTGGCAGGAATTTGGAGAATCATTCCATTTAATCCTCCTCGTCCCAATATGATTTCATTGAGGTACAAACAGCAGGAACAGACCCGTGTAAACAGTGTCACCAAGTGATCGCTCTCTCTGCCTTCTATAAATACTCAGTCCTGCGTTAGTGACTCTGCCCTGTAGACCTCCTGTCAGACCGAGCCAGCTTTGTACATGCTTTTAAGCACTATATGCATGTATTGTAAATGTTAGCTGTGTATTTTGGTGGCGTAACAGCTGGGGACCATTATGGTGTGACAACACTGCGCTCCTACACTTCATACGAAATTCAGCTCGGTCGACCTACATTTCTCTCAGCCTCCACGCGAACCCGCTCTGTAATCTCTCACTTCTGTTGCTGCAAATCTGAAACACTGAATCAGGAAACAGAAGCTTGCCAAAATTGTTAAATAAGCAGCGCCCGTGTTATTTGGAGACCGCCACTGTGTTTTCTTGCTCACACGGTCCTGGAATGTGTCTCCTGGTTGGGGGAAGGGAGCATTTGTGAATGTAGTTCTCAGAATGAGTCATCATGGTAAATACTAATTTATTTTTTTTTAATTTGTGAGTTAGGATCAGGCAAAAATCCTGATACGGCTGGTGGTACTAGCCAAGAGGCCAGATGCACGCGGACGTGTGAGCAAGGTAAAAAGCGTCCTTTTAGGGAAGACTATTTTTAGAAGTTACAAATCCTACCTCTTCCATGTACTGTCCTATTTTTAACCAGGAGTGCTTCCTAGCTCTCAGCCGTGCTCCCAGCTGTGATCTGCAGGAGCTTCTGTACAACATCACTTTGTTAAGAGCTTGTTGCCTATTATGGAACATGAACTTTGTGGTAATTGCACTGGCTTAACCAGGGACAAAATGGGTCTCTATTAGTTTCATCTTTCTTTCAGCATCCCTTAGTACCACATCAGAGGAGGCAGCTTACCTGTGAGCAGTGAGCGAATTTGGATTAGCAGGTAGTTAAATAGACAGACCAGCTTGGCTGGAGCTGGGAGATGTTTGGAGAGTAATAGAAAAGATGGGATGCTACACAACCCTCCCCTGCTTCTTCCTCCTCTCAAGAGCTTTCAGCCCCAGCAACACCCTTGACGCTTGTGCTGCTTAGGCCCAGGAGAGAGCGTCCCACAGACTATAAGGTCAAGTTTTCGGTAAGCAGTGAAGCACGGAGCAGCCCGTGGCCACAAAGAGGTGCAGTGGCAAGTGATGTACGTTCCTCAGCTGTTGGCAAGGGAAGGAAGGCAGTGCAAGAGAGTGGCAAAACCATCCAATCTGTAGAAAGATTTCTGAGGAAAAGGGGGGCTTTTTGTAACTCATAGCTCCTTTTTATACATATACAAGAGTCGTAGCACAATGATGCATGTTTTTGCAGGCAGGCAGATGTTGCCTATTGAGAACTGGGTCAAAAAAGGTTGCATCTGCAATGAATGTGATTACTAATTACCCTGAATGGCCCTGTGTGAAAAACTTGCTGATTCCTGCAACTAACTATCTACTAGATGCTATTTAATCCCACTTGTAAGCTTTTGAAAGTCTGGCTAACAAAGTCTTTGCAGGTGTGACGTAATGAGCATCTTTGTAGAGTTGGGATCTGAATAGGCTTGACAACCACAGAGCAGAGAGGGGTGTGATGTACAGGCAGGTGAACAGTGTGTGTAAGAGTTGTGTGAGAGAAGGAGGTGGAGGAGAATGAAAGGAGTTTGGCTAAAAGTGGGAAAGGAGATCGTTATCCTCTAAAAGAGGAATAGGATGGTTCAAACCGAACCTAAACAACAGGCTGAAAAAGCTGCTGTCACAAACTGTATGATCTGACTGGACATTTCTGCTTGAGGGGTTTCTGCAACTGGTTCTTCTCGCTTTAGGAATCTACCTGATTCATCCTTGCCATCTTTCCTGAGAGCGCATCTCAGTATGCTCACACTCCGACCCCAGGGCTTGGTCATCTTGAGCAGCTTGCTGCACTACGAGTGTCTGTTCCCCATCAAGTCTGCTCGTTGCCTGGGTCTTTCATCCAAATGCTCTTAAATGCCCAGGTAACAGCCTGGTCCTGAGAAGTGGAAGAGCAGAGTGTGGCTGGGAAAGAAGTGGGTGAAGAGGGAGACCAGGATGGTGGCATTCAAGGGAACTTTGGCCATTCTTCCATGCATAATTTTGATCATGTTGAAGGAGCAAATGTTGGACTCAAGTACCCTGCCTTTTCCTCACTTTACTGCTGGTAATACTCGCGTATTATGTAGTTCATCACTAGATCTTCACCTTGGTTTAAGAGTGAGGGAAACTGAGGCACAGAGCTGAAGCAACTTGTCTCATGTCACCAGTAAGCAATGGGCAGAGCACAGTAGAAAGCTCTGCTGAACTGATGCTGTGGGCTAGTTTGCCCTGCCTCAGTCTGTCCCTACCCGAGAGAGGGCAATGCCTACACGGAAAGCGGATGCTTCTTTTAGCCCTGTAACCAGTGGCATAACATTGGTTAAATAAATGGCATAACAACTTAGCCAGGCTTCAGAGCATTCACATCTCCCAGCCTCAGAGGTGAGGATCCCGGGCTCCCTCAGGAGAGGCAAGTTGAAAGCAGCAGCACAAAGGCTCCCAAAGTTCCTTAATAGATATTATGAAGTGCTATTAAGGCCCATAAAAGAGCTTGTGTTGAGCTGGAGCATTGTTTATGTTGAAGCCAATTGCTGGCATTGCTCCCCTGGTGCTGCATGCCGGGCCAGTGCTTGGGACAAGGGCAGGGAGGGCTGGCGAATGCCGGCTTTTCCATCTGGGTATTCCAGCTCGGTAGGTGCGCACATGTCTGTGCTGTCCCGTCTCCTGCCTTTTTTAATCTCATATTCTACATCATCTATTACTGTGACATACAAGCACCCAACAGCTGATTTTAACAAGACAAATATCCACTAGCAGTAGGTGTTTTGGCTGAGCAGGAGATAGCCAAACAAGGTCTAGTGGTTGGAAGCTGAAGTTGGGCACGTTCAGATAGGAAATAAGGGATGCATTTTTTTATCCTGAGGTCAATTAACCATTGAAACAATTTGCTGAACAATTCTCCGTCACAGGAGATCTCTCAGTCCAGGCCTAGATGTTCATCTAAAAGAAATGCCGTAGCTCAAACAGATGCTCTGGGGTGATGTAGAAATCACTAGATGAGTTTCTCGGTGTTTGTGCAGGCTGCCTGGTGTACATTCATAATGATCCCTTTGGCCTTACATGAATCCCCCAAAGGTGCTATCAACTCTGTCTTTTTTTTAACAGCTGTACTCTTTTTTTAATGAACAAAGGATAGTAGTCTAGGAGAGCTTTTCTGGGGGAAGGAGCGGGGAAGCAGGCAGTAGACACAGCTTTTAACTTTGCACACCCTCAGGTTTGGGCAAAAACTGCCCCATCAGTGGCTGGATGCTGGTTTGCTCTTGATGTGTTTGATGCCCCTCCTTCATTGTAGCTGGGCTGGATCTTTCCCTCCTGTCCTCCCTGCACTTTCTTGGGGGTTTGCACAGATAAATTGCATCCATGCTCTGTGGAGAAGAGGAGGAGAGGGAGGGTATTCACTCCAGCGTGGATGAATTTCTCAAATCTGATTTAGCTTTTAGGTCCTCTCTGTGAAATTGTCTTCGAGAGAAGTGCTCTGACGATGAAATGGGTGTGAAAAAATTTCAAATGGCATATTAGGCAATTTGGACTTTTTTTTTTTTTTTTTAAACATAGAGTCTTTTTGCGGGTGATAATGCCAACGTGATATGCTTTTTTTGCACCATTCACTTTTGCTTTTCTGTTGCTGCACGGCCTGGGAATACAATATGCTGCTCTGCGGTGGCAGAGGCTGTTCTCGCAGTGTTCCCATCACATTCAGAAATAGGAAGAACAAGATGTACCATGAACACGATTATTTTTGTGAGACTCCACTCCGGCTTTGCAATTCCAAGTGCTTCAAAGATATGTCTGGTCTTTGGCATGTTTACGTACATCAAACAAGCTTTGAGGCTCTGCCCATCGCTGCCTGTGCAATCCTGCGCCCTGTTTCCCACCTTGTTCCAAAGGCGTTTTGCTCCCAACTCCCACCAGGAAGCTTAGCTTGGTGGTCCCCACTGAAGTTGGGATGAAGGGTGGTCTTGAGACATCTTCATCTGGAGGGATGGTCTCAATGTCTAGCACTTTTTTCAGGGATGGAAGGCTGACTCTGGAGCTTGTGGAAAGAAGAAGGCGTTGCCAGAGGATGGTGTGTGTCTCAGGTGGTGGACTGAATTGCCTTTGAGCATGTTTCTCAGTCCTTGGAGGATGGGCTATGTATAGATCAGATGCATCACTTATGTGTGTAAACAGGAGGGATGCATCTGAGCTGGAGAGAGATAACAGATATTTGGCCAATTTGTGGGTCAGTTGTATCTGTACGTTCAATGCAGACAAGTTTCCTTCGACAGCAAAAGTTGCAGAAGTGCTGTGATGTTCATAGAATCATAGAATGTGTTGGGTTGGAAGGGACCTTTAAAGGTCACCTAGTCCAACCCCCCTGCAGTCAGGAGGGACATCTTCAACTAGGTCAGGTTGCTCAGAGCCTCATCAAGGCTGGCCTTGAGTGTCTCAAGGGATGGGGCCTCCTCCACCTCTCTGGGCAACCTGTGCCAGTGTCTCACCACCCTCATTATAAAGAACTTCTTCCTAATGTTCTTTGTTTTCAAAAGCTCCGAGAAAGAGGTTACTGTATAGTGGTATCATCAGTCTGGAGCTGTGGCTGTTGTCCTTTGCATGGGGCAGCCATGTTAGCGATACACTTGAATGATAGGTCTCAGTGGGAGACCCGGACTCAACGTGACGGGGAAGATGGCCTCTTCTATTTGATTGTTAATTATCTGCCTTTAATATAGTTCAGGCACTTGAAGCTTTATTTTTAGAGACTGATTCCTTTTTGTAATTAGATATAATGGCTGAAATAGCTGTTCTTTAATGACCCAGTTCTCATCAGGACTGACACTGCAGCTGAAAGAAATGTTCTTATCCTCCTTTGTGTTGCTGTATTCCTTTTTCTTAAAGTCTGGGCTGAACAGATGAGCTTGATCTGAAAGTTGGGGAGCTTTAAGGAGCTGGAGCTCCTACTGCTGTGCCAGGGCCAAGGTGAGAGCAGAGCCTTGCCCTGGTCTCAGCAGCCCGGCTGCGTGGTCGGCATCTTCAGGGGAGGAGTTTTCCCTTTGGCGTTCCCCTCCAAGCAAAGCACGTGTTATTGCTGCGCAGTTGCCTTCTGCTAATGTTCCCCTTAATGAAAGCATTGCAGAACCCAAAAGATGAAGGCTAAGAAGGGGTTTGCCAGCCCAAATGTTTTCTGACTCTGTTGACCTAGTCCGTAAGTAGGAACCTGGCCGCCTTGGTTACAAAACATTGCAAATAACGATGCCAGGAGTTAAGCTTTATCAGCCGCCTCTTCTTATAAAAGATTTGTTGTATAATGGTGTGTCGGGAGTTATTTTGCTGTGATTTAAGGGTCTGGGTCTGCTCATTGATTTAAATATTTTCCAAGAGCATTATGAACCTAGATATTAGGTCAAATTTCTGGCTTGCAAACCTTCCAGTTCAGTAACTCACAGGCTCTTTTTAATAAAAGCCCTCAGGAGGAGAGATGTGCCAGGGTGCAGTGAAATATATGCTCTGTTCACAAAGGCGGCAGCAGCTGCATCAGATGATTAATATTTTGTACATCCTGACACTGAAATGCAGGGTTTGGCTGGAGGATCCAGGTATTGTTGTGTCACAACCATATTTTATTATATTTTAAGCTACAGCAACTGAAACAGCACAGTTGCTTCCACATGATAAATAATGGAAATAAAAGCTGATTAAATAACAGCCTTCCAAAAGGGGAGAAGCTGCTAGGAGCGTTCAGCCTTCTGATCTTCTGATTTGCTTTTTGTCTTTGCTTTTTTTTCTTTGTTGAGGTAGTTTATGGTATACGGTAAAATGTTCCCTGGGAACGGAATGATCTAACTTTCAGCAGTGTTAATGTGTGGTGAAATGAACACTGAGGCATTCAATTAACACCGCACTATTACTTACACTGATATACAAAGGCATATTAACGACATCTGCATTGATATTGGTTGATCATAAAAATACTGCCGTTGTCAGCGGTCGAAATTGCTGGCTGGATGTGCAGAAGGGTCAACAGAAGACACAATAAAATCCTGGTGATGCTGGTGCCTGGCTAGCAGCGTTCCCTTGCCATCAGGGGACCTGCGCGGCGTTTGCAGTTCTGCCAGCAGAAGAAACCTCAGATGGGTACTTTCTATGTTGCTGAGGAGATATTTAAGCAACTACCAAGATATTTAAGGAACTACCCAGTTATTCTGATTCTTTTTTTCTTTTTTTTTTTTTTTTAAAGAGGGGTCAAAGCCATGATCTCTCTGGTGCTGTGCTCCATCTGTGAAGGCTGCACTACTGAGGCTTCAGAGGAGGCACAGGGAGAGCTTGGCAGTTGTATTAGGGAAAGCAGGAGCTGTATGGGTAAAGAGAAATCTTTGATTCAGCAGGATAAATGGAAGGGAACCTCAAACTGCCTTTTTCCTCTCCAAATTTCCATGTGTGTCAGGAAAGAGATGAGATCGGTGATAAATATACATGGAATAACTTCGTTCCCTACAACACACAGGGGCTTAAGGACAACTTGAGTTAAGTAACCCTTTCAGATTTTTTTTATTTAACATTAAATTCTAATAGAAATTTTGTCACATCCTCAAGTTCCTTCTTTCTGAGAACAAGGAACAAATTGTCCTTCTGCATTTAAGTATAAAATCCTGACACCAGGGACGTCTGAAACCCCATCACGAAGGTCTTGTCTGGCTGTAAAATATAACCCACAAAATAATATGCTCCCAAAGGCTGTTGGTTGTGCGGGCTGAAATGCACGCTTGGCAGGTCTAGCAGCTCTTAAACAGCTTTTTAAAAGAATAATAATGCCAGCAGCGCTAGGAGATGAACAAAAAGGTAGGCTCTCTCCAAAGCTCCAGTTGCACATGTCGTGTTTGCATAACTCCCACCAGCAGTTTATGTTAGCAGATTTATGGACTTGGCTTAGGTTTATGGCAGAGAAACGGAACATGAAGGCCCTGGGGAATGGAGCCGGTTCCTGCCCCGGAGCAAAGTCCTGCCCTTATCAGCCAGGTGCCTGGCTGCAGGAGAGCGGTTTGAGATCATTTGCTGTCGGCTGTGTTTGGCGACTCCTTTAACCGAGAGCATGGTGTGCTCCCAGCCCAGCCCCCCTGCGTTACTGTGGGTGCCGTCCCAGTGGGAGGACCAGTTCCTACCAGGGATTACTCTGCTCCTCTTGCAACCTCACCTGCCCGTGATCTTGTAGGAAAAGGGTGTTTGGGCTTTTTTTTCTTCTGAAAATGTTGTAAAAAAAAAAAAAAAAAAAAAAAAAGAAAAAGGGAGAGGTTTGCAAAAGAGCGAGGTGAGTTAAAACATGGTGTCCAAAGTGCTGGCTTTCATCCTGTTTGATCTGTTGTAGGGATGATGTTTACTTATCTCTGGTAATGATCGGACTGGCTCCAAATGAGTGGTTAACACCTGTGAGCGATTAATATTGATATTCATCATCTCAGTTTCACAGGTAATGTGTTTTAACCCATGCGGTACGTGGATGCTCGGCACCATGCTTTCTCATCAGTGCAGCACAAGCTGCCCACCGCGTAAACCAGAGACCCCACCCTGGGAAACCACTCACCAGCAGTTCAGAAACCTTCCCAGTTTGCGTTGGCTTTACCTCTGTGTTTGATGTCTGGGTTTAAAAGACACCATTCAAGTACTTCAGGCTTTACAGGGGTTGGATGGTCTACCTGACGTCTTGTTAGATCTGGCCCCTGCAGCGTTGGAGATGGGGCAAGCAGCGTTACCAGCGGATCGCATCCCTTTGTGCTGCATCGGTTTTCATGCCTATAATTTTGCCACCTTTCAAAACCTGACCCCAAGTTTTCTATGCAAAGTGTCTACCTCAGGATTAGATTTTAAGAAGAAATATAATTTTCAGCAGAAACAGCTCAGTGGTTTTGGTTGAACACATGTTATTTTATCATGTTCAAATAGTAACATAATTCTTACAGTTATCATAACTCCCATTCCTTGCAATCTGGGGAGAGATAACTCTGTAGTCTTAGAGGAGCTTTTTGTCATCACTAAGCGTGCTTAACTTTGAGATGTGAAAGATTTTATTTTGTGCTGAATCTCTGAAGGATTTTATTTTGTATATGCTTGGTGGAGGTCTGGGTAATGCACATTCTCCGGTCACTTCATCTGCACGGGGCATGCACTTGCTGTGCCTGCAGGAGATGACCAAGAGGTTTCTTAGTCTTAGTCTTCCCTCTCCTTTCTCAATGGCTGAGGAGGGACCAGGAGCAGAGTCAAAACCCCCTTCACCTCCTTGTGTAATTTCTTTGGTTTGTAGTTTGCATTTCAACCTAAAAAGCACTTGTTTTCCAGATTTTCCTGCATGTTGGGATCAACTCTTTGAGTTCTGCTTTTTGAACCCAAACCTGTCTTCTTTAGTATCAGATTTGTGTGACATAATCTAGTTCTGACTAAGCCAGAATGTTTTTGTCATGTAAGAACAGAGAACGATGGATTTATTTTTTTTTTCCTGGTAATATAATGAACTGTAAACTGATGTGTGCATCTGGACATTGTCTCTGCAATACTGTATTTTTCTTTTCCTCCAGAACCACCTTGGCGTCATGCCCGTGTAATTAAGTCAAAACGAGTAAGCAACACGTGCTTTGACTGTGCCATGTGGCTCCCCATTGTATGTGTTACAATGGAGCTTCTGAGAACATGCGGGTTAATTAACATCTTTTAGGGACCTGAATAATAGATAATGGTGCACAGGGCTTTAACGTGTTGGGCTGTAATCAGTTTATTAGAAGACAGATGAAGACAACACAGCAGGGCTGTATTATTCTTGCCTCTAGCCCTGGAAATTAAATTGCATAGCGTTTATTTGAAATTAACCAAATGCGATCTGTTTAAAAATGTACTAGGACCCGTTTTGTTCAGGTCTATACTTTACTTGTTTGTTTGTTTTCGCTGTTTCTGGAGGAGAAAGACAGACACGTTCAGCCCCTTCCAGCGCCTTGTAGCACTCATCAGTATTACTTTCTAAAATTCCCCCTTAGCTTAATTAACATTACAGTCTGTACCCAAGCAGCATTAATTAATCAGTTGCAAATGGCAATTTTGAAGATGGCAGCGGTGACTACCGTTCGCAATCTGCCATCAGCTTGCGCTGCCCACACGCCAGGGACGGCTCAAAGGAGCTGTGAGTAAGCAGCAGGCTTTTTGCTCTTTTTTTTTTTTTTTTTGAATGTCAGAGGTAGAAATCCTGCTGGATTCTGTGGTTACACATCTGTGTCTCCACCGGGCAGAATGCAGTGGTGGGAAGGACAGGCTCTGGCAGTTTGACGCTCTTGCGTGTTGATGAGTGAATCTCCTTTGCTTCTTGCTCTGCTGCCCTGCAGCATGCTCTGCGCAAGCTAGGGGGCTGTCGCCTTGCCCGCTCTCCCGCTTCTGTAAAGCATTTCACAACCAGATGGAGACACCTGAGCACTGACCTACACCACTTGTCATTTTAGGGCAGGGACTGCTCTGCAACGTGGCAGGTAGCCACACTGCTTTCACACTTGCCTGATCCATGTGAGAACCTCACAAGTTGAGAGGTTTTACCATTTATTTTGCTTTGGAGATCAGTTTTGTGACCCTTTGCAGGCCGCAAGTGCAGGGATACAAGTGCTGGCAGGCTGGCCACCAGCCAGAGTGACTGTGCTGTAGTCACAGCTTTGTCACAGCCCTGTCTGCGGTGGCAATAGCCCAAACCTCATGCCCTTGTCACCCCATCGTTGAGACGACTTGCAGAACCTCTGAAGTACCTGGTGGTACCCAACACGTCCTCATCCAGTGACACCACTGAAACACGAATCTTTATACTGCTAAGAGTAAGAAGGAAGAATGCTTTCCCTGCAGCGCTTTGAAGTGCTTAATTAGTTGGCAGTCCATTTTCTAGGCCTTTTTTTTATTGGTGCAGAGTCTCTGTGGATGCCCCCTCTCTCCATCACCGCTCGGCCAGCTGACAGCCTGGCTGGCTGACGCCTTAGATGGCAAACTCAAAGCTTCTACTCAAAATGCTGGTGCTTGCTGGCTTTATCAGAATGCAGCAGCCTCCATTCTTGAAGGGCTTTAGTGTGTTGAGTGGAAGTGAGATGCCTTGGTCGTGACAGCGGGATGACACAGGAGCTTTCATCCAGGAGAGAGAGAAGCGAGCATGGCCGGAGGGTCGGGGAGTCTGTGGGATGGGGACAGACGGATCCTCAGCTTGGCTGCTGCTTTCCTGTCCTTGTAGCAGAAGCAAAGGGGAGATGCAGCGCAGCTGAAAAGGACACTAACGTGGTACCCGGCACAAAGTGTGTGGGATAAGATGTTCGGTGATGGAGTGCTGGGGAGAGCCCAGGAAGCTTCATGTGTATCATCTCCTCTGCCTCTCGCTAGCAGTGGGAAGCGAGGCAGGTGTATTGGGCTCGGTTTGTTCTGTCTTCAGAGGGAAGAAAGGCAATATTTTGACTTTTTTTTTTTTTTTTTTGCAAAATACTTTGAGATGAAGGGCTGTGGAATGTGCAGTCCCTGAAATGAGTGTTATTACTAAACTGAGGCCATTGAGATGTGACCTTTTCTAGCCTCTGCTGTGTCAGCTGCGGTTTATTCCTGTAGATGATGTTTAGGAGATGCTGACTCTTGATCCCAGCAGGCAGAGTTGCTCATCTCATCCCTCCCTAAACCAAAATGAGCCAGGTGACCATGAGCAGTATAAACAAGTCTTTGCTAATCTGGTTCCTCTTGACTTGAATGAGGTGGAATACCTTTGCATCAATGGCTCGGCCAGCTGGCCTGCCCTTTCTGCTTGCAAAAGAAATAATGAAAAGCAAAAAGGGGGCACGGCTGCACTTGGAAGGGAATATTTGTCTGTGGCTCAAGTCTTCCAGCAGCATTTGTTGCTGCCGTTGGGTGGACGTGGTGGTGTGGTCATGGAGAACCCCCACCAAACTCCCCTTAAGTAAGCAGGGAAGTTTCAGTGCAACTCGTACACTGTAAATACAGCTCCAGGTAGCTGGAAGCAGAATATGAACTGTCTGCACTCTTCTTTATTCATGCCAGCTCTACGTTTTCTTACAAAGACAGGTAAAGGGAGAGGAATTTGCGGCCCCTCTGCCCACAAAGATTACACGGCGCCAATAGGCAGCGCAGAGTCACTTTTCTGAAATGACAGTACCTTGTTCACATCTATTAACTTCTTTTGCCTTCTGCCTCTGGATTATTCACGAGCCAGACAGTATGCTGCCTAAATACCAATAGTGAGTAATGAGGATTAAGTGTTAACCTCTAATTCCGCCCTTATGAATATTTCAGAACTTCCTGTTCAGGCTTAACTGCTATTTTGGTGCAAAAAAGGCAAGTCTTGGGAGTTGAGCTGCTGTTGGCCGTGACATCACGGCGCTGTGATTTGGGTCTGGCGTGACACATATTCCGGAGAGCTAAGCTCGCTCAAGCCTCTTATGTAGATGTGCCTGAGAACCTCTGTGTTGAGAGAGAAGCACTCGTTAGTGAAAGGGGTAGATTTTTAGTATGCAACAAATGTGATTTTTCTGACTGCTGCTGCTTCTTTTTTTTTTTTTTTTTTCCCCAATTTGCTTCCTGAGCTTTAAAATTCAGATCCTGAGCCAGAGTATGAGTTGGGAGAAGTTTGAGAATCTGTGGCTTGGTTCCGATTTGGGAATATTCACATGTGAAGTTGGAGATGCAGGTACGCTCCTCCGGCAAGGGAAGGAATTGAAATGTGGTCTCCTGGAGGAGTACTCTAATGCCGGGGCTAGAAATGGTAATGCTGCCTCTTTTGCCTTTGGCAGGTTGTGAAGCACAGGTTTGACGTGGGGGGAGGTTAGGTATTTTTGATCACGGTATTGAAACAAATACTTTTTTTAAAAGTCCTCAGTAGGAATTTTTTTCTGGAAGTGGTAGGTCAAGAACATCTGGGATGTTTGGAAGTGGAGTTGCTTGGTCTGAAGGGGTTTTCAGGTCTCATAATCACCCATGGAAAAAGTTGTGAGAAGAGTGAAATGAAAACAAGCTCCCCCATGCAAAGGCGTGGGCTTTCAGTGCCCGCCTCCAGGGGCAGGTGAGGAGATCCATAGGTGGTGTGTCCGTGGTACGCAGGAGTTCTCTCATCGAGCTCCTTTTCCCCCTTTCAGACACGTTAAAACCTATCTCTATCTCCAACACTTCTGTGCAAGCCCAGAATCACTTCAAATACCTGTATTAAAGGGCTATAAAGTTTGTGGAAAGGCTTGTCTCCTCTGTGCACCAAGAGGTGACCTGTTTTCTTCCACATTATCTTTTCTTGCGGTGACAGGACCACAAGCCCTTTCCTCTGCAGACTGTGGTGGAGGAGAAAGGGCACAAAGCGGTGGCCCAGGGCTTTGCTCGCTGCCTGCCATGGCTAAACGGGGCGGTTGCAGCCCAGTTCTTATCAAGCAGCGTGCGGAAAGCAGGATCAGTGCTAGCGAGCAGTCAAAAGGCAGGATTAAACACACCTTTTGCAGCAGCGCCTGTGTAGCGTTGTCACTTCGGGATAGATGAAGGGTCCTTTATAAACAGCATCGTAGATCTGTGTGTCCCCAGAAGGGTTTTATAATTTCAGACTGTGTCAGTCAGCACCTTTTTTTTTGTGTTACAGCACCTGCTGTTGAAAGGAGTAGCGGTTTTCACATACACCACCAGGTACACTTTTTTCCTATCTTCCATTTCTCCACTTGTTCACTAGCTCGGTATTGACAATGGGCATAAATGCTCAGTTTTGCATAGTAAAATTGGACACGTGGCCATCTGAAAATTATCCCCTTTACAAAAGCCAGGAAGAGCAGCCTTCCACCAACCACGGTGATAAAGTAAGTGTGACCTGACACGGCTTTGCCATGATACCGCTGAGCAGTGATACGCTTTCCTGTAGTCAGGGACTAGATGGGCTCTAATCTGTTTGGATTATGAAAATTGCATATCGCCAGGCTGTCCTTCGTGACACACGCTTCCATTATCATTCCGAATGGCTACTATCCCCTGTTAGTATTATATGGTTAATGGTCATTCAGCGGGAAAGAAAACTTTTCTCTTTCCTAAGTGGAAAGGTATAATAATTTGCTCGAAGCCTTCAATTAGCGCACTGGAGACGCATCAGTCTATGCTTTCAATGCCCAGGTAATTTCCTTTAGATATATGCCCTCCTACAGTCTTACGCATAATCTTGCCAAAACGCAATGGTGAAATGATTAAAACTTTCTGCTACGGGCTCCATTTTTGAGGACATTCATAAAGGTCACTTGCAGATCAGGAACGCCCTTGGTCATCCCTGCACCTTCCTGCTGGGAAAACACGACACATCGGGTTTGCACCCTAAAACTTGCAGGGTGATTGCTGGGTTGCGTCTGCTGGATGCTTCTCACTCTGGCAATTTTCTATTGAGGTGTTATGCAGGGCAAATTTGCATCAAATTTGACGCAAATATTCACCAGGAGATTGTCAACATTATGTCATTTGGATGGGGGCAAAATATTTTTTTAGTGTAATCTAATAATGAGCTGAAACAAACTGTAGATAGCTATTTTTCACTCTGTCAACGCATAACTTCAGTGAAGCATTTTGGGAATGTTTCTTTTGGCAAAAAAAATTACAAGGTCCGATGATTTGTCTCGACATGGGACTAAAGGAGGTATTTCCACAGGGATGGAAAAATCTTTTCTTTCTACTGAATTGCTTTGCCAAACTTCCCAGAGAGAAACCTAAGCCTCTAAAGCAGAGAGCTGTGTGCTTTACTTTTCCTGGCGACACGGTGTGCACTGAGGAACCACCGTGTTGTCTGTAGATGTTTATCTCCATGGAGTGCTAACTTGATCAAATTGTGGATTTTATGAAGTAAAGGTAAAAAAGTGATGAGAGGAATTAACTTTAAATGCTTCATGGAGAAAATGAGCGCAAACAGGACAATGTGAAAAACCAAGTCCCCTTCTCCCCACTGTTCAGCAGACATGGTCACAGTAAATACCAAGCACTTTCTATGTGTCCACTATGGATCTTTTTAAACATACTGCTAGATTTAATAAGAAAAACTTTCTGGGAGATGATAAAAGAACAGAGTGAGAAGGCGGAATGCTCCCCTGAGATGGCCATTTCATTGGTGATCCTTTACCAGAAAACTAAGTTTGTAATTTTTATACGTTATATCCCCCACAGGATGTGGATTTGGTGACATATGGCACAGTATCACATTAATTTTTATCAAGATCCTGTGGGTATCATAGAATCATAGGGTTGGAAGGGACCTCTGGAGATCATCTAGTCCAACCCCCTGCCAGAGCAGGGTCACCCAGAGCAGGTCGCACAGGAACGCATCCAGGGGAGTTTTGAATGTCTCCAGAGACGGAGACTCCCCCACCTCTCTGGGCAGCCTGTGACAGGGCTCTGCCACCCTCAAAGGAAAGAAGTTCCTCCTCATGTTTAGGTGGAACTTCCTATGGTCGAGTTTGTGCCTGTTACCTCTTGTCCTGTCGCTGGGCACCACTGAAAAGAGCCTGGCCCCATCCTCCTGACACCCACCCTTTAAGTATTTATAAGTGTTGATAAGATCCCCCCCTCAGTCTTCTTTTTTCCTGACTGAAGAGACCCCTTTCTTCATAAGAGAGGTGTTCCAGTCCCCTAATCATCTCGGTAGCCCTTTGCTGCACCCTCTCCAGCAGTTCCCTGTCCTTCTTGAACCGGGGAGCCCAGAACCGGACACAGTGCTCCAGGTGCGGCCTCACCAAGGCAGAGCAGAGGGGGAGGATGACCTCCCTCAACCCGCTGGCCACACTCTTCTGGATGCCCCCCAGGATGCCATTGGCCTTCTTGGCCACAAGGGCACGTTGCTCGCTCATGGTCATCCCATTGTCCACCAGGACTCCCAGGTCTCTTTCCACAGAGCTGCTCTCCAGCAGGTCAGCCCCCAACCTGTCCTGGTGCAGGGGGTTATTCCTCCCCAGGTGCAGCACCCTACACTTGCCCTTATTGAATTTCATAAGGTTCCTCTTTGCCCAGATCTCCATCCTGTCCAGGTCTCTCTGTATGGCGGCGCAGCCTTATGGTGTGTCAGCCATCCCCCCGCCCAGCTTTGTGTCATCAGCAAACTTGCTGAGGGTGCACTCTATCCCCTCATCCAGGTCATTGATGGATATATTGGTAACTTTATTTATTTTCCCCCTGCTTAGAGGGAAGCTGCAAGCCAACCCTAGCAGCCTGCAGGTGGAGGCTGGGAAGATGCTGTGGAAAGCCTGGCTGGAGAAATCCTCATGGCTTTGGAGGAATGCAAGAGGTGTCAGGGAGCTTGATAAAGCCTGGACAAAATTTACCCGTGACCAAGTCTGCAAAGAAATCTGCCATTTGAGTGGTCGTAAATCAGGATATGTGATTTTTTTTGCTGCATGTTAGCCTCTGTACAGGGTGTCAGTAACGTTGTCCGTCATATTTCCTTTGCAATTGGGTACCTGTAGAGAGTGGAGATTCATGTTGAGTGTCATTGTGAGTACTCGCCTGGGGACTGCTGCTTTGTGAAGGTGCCAGGCATCCATGTCCTTTTGTGCCTGTGGTGTGTGCCAAGCCCTTGATTCTTTTCTGTGCTCGGTGACTGAAGATAAAATTAAGACTTGGTGATTATTAAAAGGAGAAGGACGTGCAGTTCAATGGGTGTCTGCACAAACTATGAGAAGGGATCCATCCGAGCAGACTGTAAAGACCTACTGTGGAGTCTGGGCATTTCTTGATAGCAGTGCTGGAGAAGGGAGGTGTAGGATTAGGATCCTGGTTCCCTAAAACCCTGGGAATATCCTTGGTCACATCCCTTAGCCTCTTGGTGCCTGTCCTCTGTCTTCTCTGATTTAGTGAAGAAAATACCTGAAGTGTGTGATATGCAGTGATAGGAGCCTCTTACTTCCCTCCAGTAAGAGAGAGCGTGAGTCGTCTTCGTGCAAGGCTTGGTCCCCTTGTGTCAGGAACCATAATTTCTTTTTTGGGAACTAAGAGGTGGTAAAACTTAGTGGGTGGAAATTAGAGGATGGAGGAAATGAGAGATTTTCTTTGGACTAAAAGACCAGTTCTCCTGCCAAGATGAGCTTGCTACATCCTACCAACCCACAGATGAACTTCTGAGTGTGCTTTGAGATCTCTCTGTGATACCACATAATAAGCATCTACAATACCTATAAATACAGACAACATTTGTGGCCAGGGTGTTGCTACTTGACCTTTGGAGCTAGCGCAGAGCTATTGTTGCTCCCCATGACCACATATTCATGCCAGTCATAAGAATCTAGTATATTTAGGACCCCTACTCTCATACACCTGCAGAAACCCAGTGCTTTCAAGCCAGTCTCATTCCTCGGAGCCAGCTAGAGCACAAGAAGAAAATGGGAGGCTGATATTTGACAGGTGAAAAAGACCCCAGATTTTTACAAGAAGTTTTATTTCTGGTTTTGGCTATCGGGTTCATTTAGCATCGGGTTTGCTCACATCATATCAAAACTGCTTGGTCCCAGCTGATGTGGGAACAGTGGGGACAAGGCTGGTGCAGTCTGAATATTCACAAAGGCAAGTACCGTTGCACAAAATCTCTACGATTTCAGACCTTTCAAATTTCTGTCTTTGTTACTTACGGTATTTCCCTGTTCTCCTTTCAAGCCTACCTCTCCCTGAAGCCAGACTGGTAACATAACCAGAAAGGGTGGTTCTTGCAATGGGTTTCAACAGCATATTAATAACTAATCAAGGCTGGAATCCTAGCAGGTGGTTAAAAAGGGCCTGTTGGTCATCGTTTTGAGCTCTGGCAGAAAGCCTGCCCTGGAAAATGTAATTACTGTCCAAAAGAATACGACAAACTCTGCCAAAAATAATAAAAGTAGATCATCATCCAAAGCCACACCAGCTGAAACATGTGGCAGTTTGCGCGGGGCAGCCAAGTGAGATCCTGCAGGGCTTGGAGCTCACCGGAGCGGGGCCGGAGATGGCGGATCTGCTTCCTGCCAAGCGTGGAGTTTTTGTGGAATGGGACCTCATTCCTCTGTGTGGACGAAAATGTGGCAAACTTTGAAATTTTCCACAACAGAATATTTTGAGAACACAAAAATGTCTGAGAGATCAGTGGGTTTATTACCTCTTCATTTTTTTTATATGGCTACATAGCATGCAATATGAAAATTTATCGCCTAAAAATGGCAATGTTTTTTCAAACCCCAAAATAATAATGTTTTCCATTTTGAAATCCTGAGAAGAATTTTCAATATCCTGTCCTTTTTTCACCCCTCCCAAAAATGAAAATAAGGATAAGCAGCCATAGTCTTATAAAGTCTCCTGACTTCATCCACTGCAGTTTTCCAGCGGCACACTGGTGTCCACCAAAGGCTTTCTGACCCATTTCATTTACCGAGACTTTGCAATAAAGATAAACCTTCTGAAATGACGATATAAGAAGCAGGCGGCTCTGTTTGCTGGTTTGGAAATTGCTGTTTCCAGCCTCCCATCACGTGCTCTGTAGGATTCCTCCCTGTAGCAGTTCTTTCAGCTGGATTATTTTAGAAGTATGAGTATTTTAGCTTGGGTTGCTTTGCAGGACTGGGCTCAGAAATGCCAGCACTGGCAGTTTGGCTGGCAGGACTTGCAGCATACGTAACGAGCGCTATAAACCTCTTAATCCCGTTCAGGTCCAGCCGGAATAGTTCGGTTGTCTGAAACGGGTTTCATTTTCTGAGCGGTTACCTATGCGGTCTTAAGGGGTTAACTTCTTCCAGGAGGCGATTGCTGGAAGCAGTCAGAGGAATTAGAGTCCCCATAAAATCGTTAATAGAGGCACGTTGGAGACGAGCAGGAGCCAGTGAGTACCAGGGTGACTTTTAGGGATACTACTCTGAGACATTTGCAATTACTTGGTTGGCCTTTTTTTGTCTAACCAGGATGAAGGGATGCTTACAAAGAAGAGCAGCTTGAAGCCAAAGGTTTGGGAATTAAGGGACTTGTATTAATATAAAAATTAAATATTTTTTTAAAGCAAAGCCAACCAACAAAAAAACCCGAACCAGCCTGCACCCTCTTGAAAACATGAACCCCATCACGAAGTAGCAGATCCAGAGGCAGACATCTCTGAACAAAGTGGAAATTGGGCATTTATGACTAAGCCGTGTCTCCCAGGAGAGTGACCTTGCAGAGCCACACCAGCTCCTGAAAGGTCACTGAGCACCCGGGAAGAGGCGCAGGAGCAATTCTGGAGGTCCTGTTTTGGTAACAGGCTCTCACGCACCTTCCTATGCTCATCCTACTTGGCCCACGAGGGTTGCTTCTGCAGGCAAGGGCTACCTCCCACTAAGCCCCTTTAACTGAGCCATTTTGATGTGTTGGATTTTAAATGGGATATTCAGGTGCTTTTAATTAATTTCCCAACTTAAAAGGCAATCCCAGGTCTACTGTGAGGGAGAATTGCCATCTTCTTGCAGAGCCTCTGCCCTATCCCTCTCCTGGAGGGTGGGAAAAGGGCTTTGTTTTCATCTTTCAGCTGCAGTTGTGGATGCTTAATTAAGGGAGACAAGCCCATAATGATAGAAGCAGCTGTTCTCTCCCCTGGGGAGAAAGAGACTCTTCAGGGACAGGGTCCTCCTTGGCACAAAAGAAAATATTTTTGTGAAAGCAGCACTGGAGAGGCTAGCAGTTCCCCGTGGCTTCTGACTTTGTAAGAAACCTCAGCAACGCATCCACGTGGCCTCTAGTTTTGGGAAGGAAAGGCTGGGCACTGGGGATGCTGCATAACACACGCTCTGTCAGGAGCATAGTCCTCTGGATCCAGCCTATGTGTTTTGTGCTTATAACACATCCGACTGCTAGAAATTATATTGGAAGTAATCTTAGATTGGGGGATTATCCAGCTTCCAGCCAGCCTCCCAATCCCCCAGAACAGACTGGCATCTGGCATCCCTCAGACTTCACCGCATGGGGTGAGTGGAGGGGATGTTTGGAGGAGGTTGTCAGACGGGGTCACCCCCACTGCCTGCTCTGAAATGTTTTCTGGGAACATAGGGCTGTGCCACCCATAGTGTGTGTTGAGACTTCCCAGATTTCTCTTGCTGACAAGTTTGCATAGAGCCTGTTGAGAAGTAAGATTGCCATGAAGCAAAGCCCGTCTGGAGCCACCACCGCGATCCCTGCAGATGGTATGGGGAGACCTCAGCATGCTCTTGCCACCATCCTGACGAAGCAGGTGGAGCTGCAGCCTGTGCACGGCCACGGGCTGAGCAGTGAGGGACCTCAGAGGGAGGAGATGGGTGGGAAGAGGCACAAGGATCCCAGCATCAAGCCATGGCTGCTCGCAGGTAAAAGTCTGGCAGGCCCCTGGCTAGCACCCTGGACGTCTGGCCATCCTCCACAAGAATCAAAGAGTATATTTGATCCAAAGCCAGTTAAGGTCAGTGGAAGAGTTCCCATAAACTTCAGGGAGATGTGGGTCAGTGCAAAGAATGACTATTGTCAAGAGCAAATACTTTTTTCTAATGGCATTTGCAATACGAGGAAGCAGAACAACAGAAGTTTTGTTTTTCATTTCCTTTCCTTCCTGACAACTCAGCCATTACTAGACTAGATTAAATCTATTCAGCAGAGGAAAGCACAGCATTTTCCTAAATGGCTGTTACAGATAACTGTTATCAGCACTACAGTACTACGTTCCCAGCAGCTCTCCTGACGTCATTGGTGATTCCCAGGCCTCTCCTCGCTTCAGGAATTTAAGATGGCCTTACTCAGTACCGGGTTCCCGTGAGTCATCCTCCACCCTGCAGCGTAGTCTGTACCTGAGCAGCAGCCAGGCAAAGGGAGATTTGAAGAGACATCAAAAAAGATGTGCAAACTGCTTTAGCTAAAAGTGAGAGTTTCGCTGATGGCTTTTGGGAGGGCAAGGGGTTGCCCAGACAGTTCCTGGGGAAACTGTCGCTTTTTGGCCGCTTTCTTCCTGCTTTCCTTTGCAGGGGAGCAAATCATATGTTACTTTGCTCTTCATTGTCCTGAGTTTTTCCTCCCAGACTTTTTTGAAAAAACATGAAACAAAGCAAGAAAAAAAATGTACAACCGGCTGATGTTCCCAGGGAGCCGTCGGCTGAGCTGGCAGCCCTGGAGCGGGAGTGATGGGGGCTGTGGGGCCATGGGAGGTTTTCCATGGCACCGGAATGCCTGAGCAGCAGAAACACGAAGTTTCCACTTACCTTTTGGAGAGGTGGACTCTGTGGCAGGTACCGCGTTTGGGATGGATAACTATACATGTATGTGTGTGCAACAGCTTGATCAGGTGGGGGGAGAGGGGGGTTTGGGGAGCTGCAGGCTGTCGGGGTATGCAGCACCATACCGGACTGAATGAATCGATGTCCTCTGATCTTGGAAAATAGCTTCTCTGGATGATGCTTGGAGGGAAGGCCTTGAAATCCCAGGTGTTGTTGGCACAAAGAAGAAATGGCAAACATTGAGTTCAAGGCACTAAAAGGACTGGAAGTGCAGCGGTGGTCCTCTGCTGCTGTCAGGCGAGAGATGGGAAGGAGTGGGGAGTTTTGCAGGGAAGAGACTTTTCAAACGGAGCCCAACGGGGAGGGAACAGCTGAACTTTTCCTCCTGACTGCATCGTTGCTTAGAAAAGCAGCAAGCTGTCTGGATTGACACAAAACAGGGCATGCTGTTTTTCAGGGCATGCTCTGGTGACAGAGATTGTAGGGGGCGTTTTTTTGTGCGTGTATGGTTGGGCTCGATGATCTCAAAGGTCCCTTCCAACCATGAAGATTCTATCTAAAACGTCAGTTAGAAACCATTTTCTCATTTAAGGTATGTGGGATGGGAAGGGATACCCCCGAGCCTGAGGTTAAAGCGAGAGGGGGGCAGTCTTGGCAGCCTTATCCTCAAACGAATGTGTGACGTCTTGTGCCGAACTTCGTGCACAGCTTAAAAAATAAATAAATAAAAAAGGGAAGGCCGCGTTGCACCAACCTCCACACTGACAAATGCCGAAATTCAGATTTTTCAGGCTCTGAGATTTGGCCTGTATGCGTGAATAGCTCATTGTACTCTCAGTCATCTGATCTGTTGGTTGTTTTCCTAGTGTATTCTAGCCTACAAGGAGGATGAGACGTGCTGGCTGTTATGGAAATCAAGTGACGGAGGTAAAAGTGTACAAGACCCTCGGAAGAGGCTCATGTTTCCAGTTAATAAACACAGGTTGGGCTCGCAGGTGGGTTAAACAGCTCGCCCATGCAGGGGAAAGAGAGGGATGGGAAGGATGTTGTGGAGTTGTGTAATGTATCCCTACACTCCTGTATGTAGCGTAAACCACCCAGTGTTAAACAAGAAATCGGTCAGCAAACTCCAAGGAGAATTACCATCCTGTAAAGAGGGAAGAGTGCCCTGGAAGTGCATTTCCATACTAACCTACTGTTGGCACAATTCCTGGGAAATAACGCAAGGAAATCTGGCCGCCTTTCGTTAAAGCGACACTGCAGATTTGCTAAAACAGGTGTTTGCGTTTAACGGCTGGGAGGAGATGAACGCAGCTCGAAGGCATGCGACTTAAACCCTCTAAAAAAGTGTACATGGCATTTTGAACATACTTTTTTTCCTTCCAAGGTTTCTTTGGTGGCTGCTTCCCAAGGTAATTAGCAGGGAGAAAATTTGCTTGAAAGGTGGAAACCGCTAGTTCCAGCCCACAGCAACGGCTGGCGTATTTGCACCGTACGTCGAAGGTGCGGAATCCGTGTCTCGTGGCCTCGTGCGTCAGGGTGTATATAGCCTGCCCTGGATTTGCACGCTATAGTTAGGTACGTTCTTGCACCCCCTTCTTGAACTGAGTTGGCTTCTTCTGATGTGATAACAAGGAAATTTCAGGGACAAGAACGTGAGCCAGCAGAGTAGGTGGAGCTGGAGCTAGTGACTTGTCCTTATGTTTCAGGGGTGCTAAAGAGGAGCTCAGCATCGGCATTTTATGATACACTTGACTGGACGGGGCATGGATTTGAGGGTTGGTTGGTTGGTTTGTTTGCTTTTTGCAGAAGGTGACAGAAAACTGGATTATTAAGCACTTTTTCAAAAAATTTGCTCAACCCAGTCCCCTGTCTCAGATCTTTTCCAGTGTGTGTCCAAACTACCTGTAAATTCTTTGGAGGAAGAGAATTGTCTTTTTTTGAGCATAAAGCAATATGTATACCTTCAAGGATGCTGCTTTATATAAATAACCACCATGAACATAAGTGTTTTGGCCGAGGGTAATGGAGACAGCATTGGGCAGGGAAATCTATTAAATCACCACGTGGTGCATGTGTTTTTGTAGACTGAGTGTCTGACCTGGATGCCTGTGCGGACTGATGTGATTCTGCAGGTTGTTTATACGTAGAGTGTATGTAAATATTAGGAGACAGGGCATCAGAGTGATTGCAGCTTAAGTAGGAAAACACTGCTACAACAATACCACTGCGTTCATAATCCTCCACGAGTGTTCGCCGCTTTAGTTAAATATGCAGAGACTGATGGAGATTGCTAGTGGATTAGTGCCTCATATGACCGGTGCCAGGGACTGATTAGCATAAGCAAATTTCTTCTCCAGCTTCCCATCACTAAGGAGAGGAATGCAGCAAGGGGTCCCTCCGCTGCCTGGATGGGTACTGGGATGCTAAGGAGGAAAACCGTTCAGGAGTGGGGAACGGTTTGCTCCCAGGGTCAGCTGGTGGGACCAAAGTCATCCCAAGACTTGTAGTTGGCGATTTGTCGTCACAGATTGGCGACTTTAATTTTTGGTTTGCTTGCGAGTGCAATTTTGAGGGGTTTGGAGCTTTCATCATCGCGTGATTTGTTTCTCTGCAGTCTTGTTGGTGATCCTGTTTCGGCAGCTGGGTAAAGCAGTGACCCAAAGGCCAACACAAATAAGGTTCTGGGCTGGGATTTTTGTTGGTTTTGGGGTTTGTTGGTTTTTTGGGTTGGCTTTTTTTTTTTTTTTTTGCCTTGGGTTTTCTTTATTTCTGTGCTTGTCAGAATGAGGGCACAAGCCAGCTACTGGGTGGGTTTTTGAGTTGTCAGAAGTGCACTTAGTCATTATGGAAAATTCAGGGCTGGATGCTGAGCTTGTGCTCCTAATGCAAAAGTCCAGTCACTTTTTGTGCCGCTCTGCCAGCATTATCTGCGTGCATCAGGATCCCCTGGGACCGTCAGTTGTTGGTATAACATTGATCCTTTCAAATGCAGCCTTGATAGTGCTGGGGACAGGGATTTGCTGATAAAACAAACTTAAGGCTTGGTGATAATTGAAAATGCAGGGTAGTTCAGCAGGCAAAATACCTGCTTATGGGAATCAGATTTCATCTCAAAGTCAGCAAACATCTCCTTGGAGAAATCCTGAATTCTGATGGAAATCAATATTTAAAAGGGACACTGGTGGTCTGGGGAGGAACCTCCATGTAATGTACCTTCAAGTCCTAGCAACCTCTTTAGGGGTTAACATCTGAATGCTAAATATAGGCCAGAACAAAGAACTGAGCTGTGAAGTTCAGTAGTCTCTTCCAGCAGGCAGGAGGAAGGCTACCACCATGAGCTCTCTCTGCAGCCCTGGAAGAATCATGTTAGAAGTTTGTTATATCTATAGCATGAGTGCATTTGGCTTTTTTTCCTGCCTTTTGCTAGGTAAATGAAACCCCCCAAACCAGCTTTAGATAGAGCCATTAAGTCTTATTAAACACAGGGGTAAATAAGTCGTTCTGCAGCATTTCCATACGGTGGTGAGTAGCTTGCATTAAAAAAATAAATCTTCATGAAGCAGGAGCTGATTTTACAGGCTGCAGAAAGTGATTTGGTAAAATGATGGAAAGGTTTGATAGGAGAAGAGGGGAAGAAACTGTCAGGAGATGTCCAAGGCTGCCTGATTTCAAACTAGGTAATAGTTTCTTTCACTGGCTAAAGGCAGGGCAATCAAACACTGAACCCCTCTATGGGGTTCCTATCACAAGCGGTCCCGTGGAAATGCGAGAAGTCAGATTCAATCCAACACTTCTGCTTTGCAGGCTTGCTGCTTGCGGGAGCTATCTCACTGGCCAAAAGCAGCTGCAGGTCCGACAGTGAGAAATAGGATGTCTCAGGACAGAGCTATCGGGTGTTTTTCCAGGAGTCGTATTCCACAGACGAATGCAGGCAGTGCACTGTTATGGTGGAATCAATGAAAAGAGCTCAGAACCAAACTTCAAATGTTTGTTTTAATGCATTTTGTGACCCTGACTACTAAAGCATTGCATAATATTCGTGCATCTTGCAACACTTCCCAAGGAGGGACTAGCCTTTGCTAAAAAGTGGAAAAAAAGTTGAGGTGCAGTGAACGGTCCTTGGGAAGGTCATGGCTGAGCAGGGACTTGGTCTCTCACTACCCTGGGGAGTGCCAGGACACCCTTCCCAGTCTCTGGCATCACTTGAGCAACCCTAAATAGATGTCCCCATCTGAGGGGTCTACTGGTTTTGAGCTCCTGAAGGCTGGGGGCAAAACTAACAAAGAATGTGTGTGCTACTGTACAGATGGCAGAGCCCCCCCACCTCAACCTCTTCCCCCCTCCCCACCTCATCTCATACTGGTTCAGGGCTAGAACCGCTTTGATCCCCATCAGAACAAAGACTAAGCATTAAAGTGAATTATCCCAAAGTTGCTCCTCATTAATCGACAGCTGCAGGCACTTGGAAACATCTGTCAGGATTGTTTGAACATTCCCTTCGCTTCAGCGGTTGCACCGAGGAAGCGGAACAAATCAAAACATGCCGTCGGACCAACACCACCTATTTGAGTTTCCCACAGTTGATGGCGGTGGTGCAAATCAGCGGGAGCGATAAGGGAGAGGGAGGTGGTGATGGGCGGCTGGTTATGTAGACAAGGAGTCAAGCGGCGGGAAAAATTATGTCTTTCCATGATAAATGAGGTTAGCCATCTCCAGGAAAGCTGGGAAGGAAAGACTGGGGGCTCAGCGTTGTTGCTGGGCTCTGCGGGAATGCAGGCATCCCTGTGCCCGCGGGGGAGCGGGGCAGCTCGTGGGCACGCTGTCTGCTGGGGAGGACAGGCAACAGCAGATGACTCCGGTGGGTTTTGCCACGGGAAGAAGCCATCTGGCTAGGAAACAGCCTCTCCCCACCCTTACTGTGCGTTTTCGAGGTTACGTCAACTCAT
Source organism: Larus michahellis (assembly GCF_964199755.1). Classification (NCBI taxonomy): domain Eukaryota; kingdom Metazoa; phylum Chordata; class Aves; order Charadriiformes; family Laridae; genus Larus; species Larus michahellis. Next base: position 7,451,405 of record NC_133904.1, on the reverse strand, counting down.
GGAAATCAGAGAAAACCCACTGAAGCGATGGGCTCTGCCCACTGGGCGCGAGCGCAGAAGCCTTTATCTCAAGCCCTTGAGGGCCAGTACCTTGCGTGCAGGGGAATGCAGCATCTCCAGTCCGTACTGCTGCGCCTCTGACTCCCGAGTCTGTGCTGGGGTGGTGTCTCTTTAAGGGCAGGTCGCAGAGCACATGAATTACAGTATTCCAGTAATCCCTTCACATCGCCCGCCCAGCCCTCCACCCAGCGGGAAATGTGGGACAAGCAGGGTTTTGAGATTATCTCGTGCTCTGTAGAGACAGTTCCCTTTGTGCTTTTAGAAGGAGCTCACTCTGGCATCAGGCAGGGGGCTGGGGATGATATCCCGGTGGGATGCTGTCCCGTGTCTACAGCAGCATCCCCAGGGCTACAGCAGTGCGTGTGTGTGCTCTGCCCTCCTCCGTGTACCCCATGCGGGCATTTTTTCGACAGTCGCTGAACCACCTGGTTGCTGTTATCCTTGGCAGAGATCACATTTCACTCCCTGATCCATTCCTCCATGGGGATATAGTTCCTTGATGGGATGACGGTGCTAGCTTTGCAACACAGGCAGTTTCCCACATCTTCCAAACTGATCAGCTTTCTACCCACCAAAGCTGTCCCTTGGGGTGGTGCAAAGGGGAAGAGGCATTGCTTTGGCCATGTGCTTTGCTCCTTAGGAGCTCAGTGCGCAACCTCCTACATCCTTAATTTCATGGAAATGCTAAGGCAGGAGTACCCTGGTTCATGGGGACCGTGAGCCCAGCAGATACCAGCCACATCTCCACGGCTAAATCAAACAGGATCCTCTGCTACACCAGGTGTTTGCTCAGGTTTGGTCCTAGAAGAGTGACCCGAGTTGACGTGGAAAATAGTAAGCAGTATTTTTGAGAAGCGTCTGGGTGACTTAAGCAAACTTGGAATGTGATTCCAAGTTCATGGAGGCAATTCTCACGGTGCTTTCCAGGGCCTTATTGGCAGAGGGTTGCTTTGCATGGGAGCTTTGTATCTGAATTTTTCCAAAGTGCGTCACGAACAACTCTCCTTCCTCGTAGGATCAAATAAATCCTCACTTTGGGAACAGTTGGAGCATGACTTCTCTTGCTGATGCTGGCTCTTGGGACAGGCAGCAGGACTCTTTTGATAGCAGGACTTTGGGAAGTAAGTGGGCAGGGCCCACGGGGACTGTGATTCAGCTCCATACCCAGCTCCATCCTGCAGCTGGGAACACTGGGGAAACGTTGACGTTTCTCGGTGTAACCTCCCATCCTTTTTTCTCTCCCTCAGCTCTCCAAAGTAAGTGCTTCTCAATGGCATCTCAGTCTGCCGCTTGGTAAGGTCGGGAAGGTTGGTAACCCTTGGGCTCGGCGTGTGTTTGCAGTGGTGACTGGAGCTCAGGAAGGTGTGCTCAAGGCAGGCGATAAACCGGTTAGCGCAAATAAAAATAACAGTTCGGTGCTGGCAGCAGGATGCCTGTGTGGAGCTGCGAGATGGGTCCTCAGTGCTAGGTGGATTCTTGGGGACTAAGCTGAGATGCTCACTCAATCGCTTATCTCCAAAAATTGGGCTTTAAGTTGAACGTTAGACACGTGGCTCCCAACGCACAAAAGCATGAAGAAGGTTGCCGTGCTGGTAACCTGGAGGTGGCACTGATTCTTGGCTGGGATATTTGATGTTTGGACTGGTTTGATATCGAGGCAGACAAGGACAGAAGCCTTCAACGCCTTTGGGGATAAACTCTTGGTTTAGCACCTTCTCCTATGTTCCTAAGCCAGTTTCTTTGAAGCCAAAGAGCTTGGTTCAGGTATGTTCCTGAAGCAGGCCTTAACTTGTGTCTGAACGTTGTGAGGAGTCAGTCAGAAATATGTATCCTGCTGTTATACATTATCGTATAGTCTATTTTTGGGCAAAATAAATGGCAGATGCTGGTAATGCTTCATATCAGGACTTCGGAGGAATGTGCGACAGGACAAGATGACAGCTTAACATGACTTTTTCATTTTCGTATTTCTCCACGTTATGGGGTACTTCTGACATTCCTACCACTATTCACTAAATCGCCTTACAAAGTGCATCAGTTCCTTTATAAAGCAAAAGAAAACCCAGACTCCTGACCATTCTGCTTCAGGGTTCCGTGTGAAGAAACGAGGGCTGTAGGTAGAAGAGGAGGACAGACATAGGAAACTGTATTAGAAGGGGATTGGGAAGTAGAAATGGG